>NC_092427.1:311250-622500 GCF_036169615.1 Heliangelus exortis
TAGTTCTCTTAATGTAACTTCCCAGATTTGCCACTTGTAATTTCTTTGCCATTTCATCTGCTGCAGTTTCAGAGAGTCAGAAATCACACATTCTCAGTTCAGACCTCAGCTTGTACACCTAACAGCATATACTGTAGTTCATTCCAGACCAGTTAAAAGTTGCAGTTCCAAATTCCCAAACGGCACCACCCAACCTGGGAGTGTCAGGTACTTAAAAGAAGAGACTCTTTCATGCCCAAGAAGAAATTCATCCCTGCAGAGAAGCCCAGCAAAACACATCTGCCTTCCTCAGACTGACAGACAGAATTACAGCATTATCAAGTTCAGCAGTGTGTCAAACCAATCAGTATTCACTGACACCTCTTTTGACTGCTTTCATTGCCACTTGGCTTCAGCCATTCCCATCTCTGTAAGGTGTTTTGAAGTCTACAGATAAAAACAGCTGCGTATTAACCAACATCATGTCCACGAAAAGGATGAAATGCAGAGCAAAAGAAGAAATGGTTTCCTCAAACCATGATGTTCATGTTGAATGCCTGTGTCATTTGTGGTGACCCTTAGCAAACCTGAAAATAGGCTTCCTGCAAGATTTGGATTTTTCTACCAAACCAACTGTATTTGTTCCTTATGTTCTGAATTTAGTTGCAGTTCATGTATAAATAATGAAAACAAAATGCTAAAGTAAGACCTGAACTAAATAAAATCGCTCCTTAGAACAGTAGAGACAACCCATTCATAGTATCATCAATGATGGTGCAAACACTAATGAAAATGACATAGAATAGAAGGCACAAACAGGATGAAAAACTAAGCTGTCTATTATTTATAAGTTCAAAACAGAGCTTTAAGTTCTTCTTTAGCTCTAAAGAACACTATTATAAATATAAAACCTTAATAAATAAATTAGACAAAACAAAGTACCTAACAGTGCATCTGTCAAAATACAACAGGTGAGTAAAAAAAAAAAGTCTTGGTTGAAAAGTGAGTGCTCTTAATTATAAAATATATCTGAGCAGAAGAGTTTAGTTTGTTCTCTATACAATTCTTTCAGATTCCCTCTAAAGACTAGCAAGTGCTATTGACACAAAAAGCCAAGTACAAAACATTACTCTGTAGTACCACAGGGGGTATGGATGGAAGGCCACAGGAGCAGGAAATTAAAGGGATCATTTGCCAGTATTTCTTGATCCTCAAGATGCAGGAAAGGAGCTTGCACCTACTTTATATTTACATGAAACCGAATTTATCAAAATTAGACATCCTGAGTTCTTGTGAGGACCTTGCTTTATACTTGAAAATGTTACACAGGTAGAAGATGGAAGATAATTTACATTAAATTAGGCTTTCTGCTGAGCTGTTTGTAGCCACCATGCCATCACACCAGATACATTCTGTACACAGACCCCAGGCACAGCTGCAACACGTGCGTGGACTCATTGACCAGAACAGTCAGGTGTCTGGTTAATCTAGCACCCAGGGGAAGGCTGGGTAGAACTTAGGAAAGACAATCCTTTTCCTACAAGGCCTCATTTTGCATTAAATCCTTATATAAAAATCTGCTATACAAGCAGAACTAGCTGTTTTCCAAATCACATACCTACAATTTAAATATCCGTGAAGTATATTGTTTTGTCCAGGGTAACAGTGACAATATTGTCCAAGTAACTACCAGTCAGTTAAAACACAGGGGAATAAAGCCAAAGACTTCTTCACAGGAGTAGCAGTATTCTGATTTTTCCTACTTATTCAAGGTGTAAACGAATTACTTATTGCACACAGTACTAACCACCACCTCCTGTGATGATAATTTAATCAACATATAAAAGTTATTTACATTTGATGGATGGATAATATGAACAGACATTCATGTTAAGTAGTAACACTAATTCCTTGTAACCCACCTGGGATCCCTCCATTTCAGAGGAGAGTGTTTGATACATTTTTAACAGGTTTCCACTGAAGTCGTGTGGAAAGCACACTATAAAAAGAAGCCTCCTTCACAATATGAACACCCCTCATATTGATTGAGCCTGTTTGGACTATGTGAATACAGACTTAGTGGCATATTGACCTGCAATTGCTACCTTAAAAAAAAGTCCCAGCAGAATTAAATTCAGAGCAAGACATCAACTGAGCTCCCCAGTCAACCAGCAGCAATAGGAGTATTATTCCACTCTGCACGGGGCAGGACTGTTTCTGTTCCTGACAGGCAAGGCTCAAGGATACTTCCTGCACTTGTATTTCCAGTTGCTCCTCCCCATCGTTAAGCTTGACCCCTCAGATCCCACTACCACCAGCCCATGCTCAGAATCATCACTTTCCAGCCTCCTATCCAGTTCCATCATCCCAGCCTTAAACTCCACATTCAAATCACTGCATTCTCCACACCTCAACTCCTCCCTCATCTCTGCCCTCTCATTCCAGAGCTTCAGCTTCAAGTCAGGTATCTCCTTCACTCCTCCTCCCCAGCCCCAATGGGGTTCACTCAGACAAACTGTTCCCACTTGGCTTTTCCTACTCTCTGGATCCCAGTAGAGAAATCTCTGCAGGAGCTGATTTTGTTGCATTAAAAAAGGGAAGATTTTTTTTTTTTTTCTCTGCCTGGAAATCTTTCCCAGGACTTTGTAGTTTCTTACTATGCAATAAACCTGAGGCATCTATTCAGCACAGAACACCTCAGACTTAATTAAAAACAACTGAAAGTGTTGAAGTGTTAGGCAATCTGGATTTTAGGAAGCACGACAGAATATTCACTATTGTCATTTCCAAATCTCTCAGAGAACATGCTTTTCAGTTGTGACCTGCTTTAGTTGAGACCTGCTTTCTTAGGAGCAAGTTCATTTAAATAAATAAAAAAAAAAATTAAAAAAAAAATTAAAAAAAAAAAAGGGGGGGGGGGGGGGAGAGGGAGGGGGAAGTGGCCTGAAATTTTCCACTGCTTCAGTCACAGCTTCACTTACTGGTGAAGTGAAGTTCTTTGCACTGAGTAATTACTGTACACTAGTACAACCAAGGCAGACAGAAGCCATGGTATTTTAGTAACAGCCAAGTACATTTAGTAACTCTTCTTACATTTTATTGTCAGTAACAGAAGTACAGTAAGATACAAGGTGCACAACTTTTGATCCTTTCACCACAGTGCAGTATGTGCTATTGAGAATAGAAAAACACGTTTATGTAAACATGAGTATATTAACATTTCCGTGGCTGTTGAATAATGTAAATTCTTTTAGGCAGTATGTACTTCTCCAAGGCAGGCTGTGGCTTTTGGTGAGCCACTTGTAATGCTGCTGCATGAATTCTGTGGCTCATCTGTAACATCAACGAGGGGGAAAGAAGTTGAGATAGAAAACAGATACTCTTCCTACATTCCATCTGACAAAAGTAGTTTTAAAAAGGTTGTAAAACCTATCCCCACAGAAAGTACAAATACTCAATACCTAAAACTGTGCATATTATTAGAATTTCTGTTTTCAAAGTGGTATTAGCCTGACTAATTATTACTGGTAGATTACAAACCTGCAGATGTCAGATCAGTTGAAGCAAAATTAATTTTTTACCTTTTCTTTTAATGTTTATCTTGATGGAGAAGCCCTGACAAACACATATCATGTCCTTGCAGATATACTTACTTTTCTCAGTGCTTCTGCTAGCAAGACATCTGCAGTCTGAGTTTTTGAAAAACTGGTAATGGCACTAAAAAACAGAAGAGAAGTATTTAGCATTTTCATCTCAAATAAATGCTTTTTACTTTAATTATTCAGACTTAATACAAACCACTTTATAAGAGAAATTTAGGTTTTAGAACTAAATACTTTAATTACGTTAAAGATGACATTTTAAAAAAGGTTTGCTACCTCACAATAGAACAACACAAAACCTGTGTGGGAAGCTGTTTGATTTACATATAGCTTTATACAAAAATCTCTATACAAATATCCTTAGATATCTCAAAAGGTATTTTCTTTTTTTGTACAATGTGGAGTAGCTTCACAGAGGCTGGGCACTGATATTCAGAACTACAAAATCTGACTTTGTAATTTTCTTGATTCCAATCTACACATTAAAAAAAAATAAAATCACCTGCTGCTTTTGGGGAGTGTTTCTTCTGACAGCAGCAATTTGTCAAGCAAGAACTTTCTGTGCAAGATTATCTCACTAACTTCTTCATCCTCCAGTGAAAACCAGCCATGTTATCAACATTCCACACATAAGCAATCTCAAGGCTATGAAATAATTTAGTTCAGCAACAGGAAGAACTGTGGAATGTGTGCATTCTTCTGATACTATTATTTGCTGTGAATATCTATATCTTAAAATGAAGAAAAAACATAATTACTCTTGCACATGGAGTCATGTTCCTTAAATGTGACTCCTGAAATAGCAGATACTGCTTTAGTGAGATTACTGATTCTGTGGATGAGGCAAGATACATTTCCTACTGATATTTCAATTTAGCAATCAATAGAGTTTGCCACACTGGCAAATAAAAGTTATGCAAGATGTCTTTATGCCACCAGATAACTATGACTGTGTAAAAAACAGCAGTAAAATTACACAAACAAGTGGCAATGAAAATAAAAGCCTTTTAACTTCAGTAAAAACACAAACCAAAAATACAAAAGTTATTAAAAAAAACAACTGCAAAAATCCAAGAACACACCAAATTTGAATAATTTTCTTTAACAATGAGGTATAACCAAATATAGTGCCAGAAAACTGTCAGACAAACATCTAGCTATTAACATGATGCACTTGACTCTGCTATGCTGTATATTACATATCCCCTTTATAGCAGGTAAGCTTTTTTAGAACTAAATCTCAAAGCTCAGCTATTGGCAAGCCCAAACTCAGCTCTCAATAGCCACTTTAAGTGTGACAGTGACTTTGGACTCTGACCCTATCAGATAATCATATCTACATCAGAAACTCCTTCACAACCTCCTCTGTGACTTCTGTCCCACCAAAGTATGTATAATATATTAACCATCAATTCTGGCACAGAGAACTAGCATACAGGAAAGAAGGTACTGTTACTGCCTCAGCTTTGTTCAAAATAATTGTATTTTAGTTTACTGTTGTCTAAGCCACACAGAAACACATAAGAAAGGAGAAAGAAACACATAAACAAAACCCCACAGCAGTTTTGTAGCCAGCCTGCCAAGAAATAGTGTTAATATACCAGTGTTAAAATGTGGCTAGACACAGTTAATTTAAAGTTATTGAGATGGTTACAACATTTTAGAGGAAAAAAACAAAATCATATCTTGGTCCAAAAACTGAGATGAGTTATTAGTCTAGTCACAAGCTTCCCTTTTAACTCCTGGCAAAATAATCTATTTCACATTACTAGATTACAGTACTTTGTAGTGACTGGCAGAGACTCTGCTATCAAAGTTTCAGTCTCAACTTACACTTTATTTTGAGCAGGCAAGAGGGATAAAGGTATTAAATGCACACAAGTTAAATGCCCAGAAGAACTTTAGATGCATCCCCTCAAGCACAGTACTGATAACAGCTGAAAATTCATATCTTCTGTGTCCTTGCACACATTCTGATCACCACAAAGAGGAGGATATGTACACCATTTCCTTGCACAGCAAGGTCAGAGGCACCAAAACACAGCAGTTCCCAGAACAAATCACTGCATCAGGCTTCTCAGAATAAAACCTTAGTGTCACACTGACTACTTTCTGGGGATCACAGCAACTATGAGGGGTGCCAGACATAATGCAAGAACTCTGTCATTCTAGATATGCCCCAAAAGAACTGCAAGTTCTTTTTGTTTTGCTCTGAAGTACCTTGAAGTTGCCTTTCACTTAGGAATTGCACAACTGAATTTGAGAATTAAACTCTTCAAAAGTTTAAGATGTGTCTTTGTTTCCAGCCTTCAGCCCATTACCTATGAACTTCAACTACGAAGCAGGGTGAAGAAGCCCTGCAGTGCTGTACCTTGACTTTTCTTTTCCTGGAGGTTTAGCATTTTTCTCAACAGGTTTGTTTTCTTGCTTTTTAGGCACTCTCATACCTCCAGCTTTGACTGCAAGAAGAAAATACAATTTTCGTAAATAAATCTACAGAATTACATACTACATTAGATACACTTAGGAGAAGAAAAAATAGTTATACCTGAGACAAGTAACAAAAAGTCACCTTTCAATTTTTACCTCCATACTTCACTTTTAAATACACACATATGCAGAAGCAAGCCAAAGACATCCAACAAAGACTAAAATTCTGTCACAACATACTCAAATCAAGTTCCAAATATTATAATCAAGAAGTCAGAGGGTCTTTGGTCCCTGCTAAGTGTATTAACCTAGCATTTTATAACATTAAGATCCATTCTTCCCCCTTAAACATCAGATGTAAGAGTTTCCATTTTAAATTTAAGAAAGCAGATACAATGCCATCAACAGCAACTAAAAGTTCATGATGTGCTTAAGGTATTCTAGAATAAACCAAATAATGTAGATAGGAACCAGCTGCATACTTATCTTCTCCTAGTGTTCCAACAAGTTTAATTATATTTTGTTAAGATATCTGCCAATCACAAAACCAATTAGTACTAATTAAGCTACAGAACAGGAAACAATAATAATTTAAGTTCTAATGCATGTCAGAAATTTCAGCTTGGAAAAAAAGAACGTAAAGTTATCTAAAACATCATCTTGAAAGAAATTCTTTCTCCATGTTCACTAGGGGTTTTTAAGTTTTAGAACTCTTAAAGAAAGAACAAACTTAGTATGCATTTCTCATTGTTCTGAAGTAGCTACTTCATCTTGAATCAAGGTTACTATTCCTATAATGAATAATCAAAACTAGAGCTTTCAAAATGAAGCATTTGGTGATAAAAGTGAATAGGGAATGGAGAAAACCTTCAAGAATTACCCAGCTAAATAACATGAGAAACGTATTGGGCCATTTTTGGGGGAGCAAGTGTGCCCATCTGTATCTAACACCCATTTTCTATCAAATCTGACTCATCTCCTTTTATTTCCTGGTTGCAAGCTTAGTTTTAGAAACAATAATTTTCCTTCAGTTATGTCCAAAGCAGCCTCGCAGTGCTGGAGCTGCACAGTATCTACATGTGGCTTTTCTTTTTTTTCAAAACTGAATGTTTCATTTGCTGTGTAAGCAGCAAATGAACTGCCTGGCAGTCTTAGAGCTGCAAATACACTGGAGATCGAGACTGAACCAAATTCTTTTGAGATGAGAGTTGAACTGTAAAATGAAAAGTCTCCTCTGAAAACAAAGTGTCAGCCATTTCCAGTTATCTGCCAGTCAAGAGAATCAAGGTGTGAAACTCCTCTTTGTCATTGTAAGCAGGACTTTACATGAGAAGCATCTTTAAACAAAAATGAAGATTTTGAAACAAACAAACAACAAAACCACAAAAAAATCTGGAATATTTCAAGGCAGGTATCTTCTCTACATCACATTCTCTCTATAACAAGTTCACCCAGAACACCAAAGCAAATTATCCCAAGTATTCCTCCACGGCTTGCAAGGTACTTTTTGGGTTTCTGGGAATAAATCAAACTGCAAATGGGAACCCCACTAAAATCTGGGAAGTAGATAAAAAACTGTAACTGAACCTAGATCAGTGATTTTGGGTTTGTGACCTTCACTAAGCACTCACATGCAGGACTGGCAATTTCAAGATACAAGCATTGTTTTGTGGTTTTAATTGAACAGAGTGAAGAGATACGGACACACAATGGCAAAGACATTCCCTCACTATGAAGTTTTACAAAGGCAGTAAGAGGGGCTGCGATGATGGTGGACAGGAAGGAGAAAGTTATCCAAAGTTGGAAGAGATATTTAAACACTAAGAAGCCAAATTTTAATATAGTGTTCAGTTTTTAGATTTAAATGCCTTGTAAACCACATAATCTAAGAGGTATGAACTAAGTGCCAAAATCTTTAATAACTTCCCTATTAAAACCACTGCATTTTTAAAGAAAGGAGGAACATCCCCCTTGATCCCCCTCAAAACAAAGCCCCGCTGAGCCCCCCTAAAATCTAAACTGAAAACAAAGGCCCTGAGCTCTGCTGAATCCTGAGGCTATTTGTGGATACTAAGAATAAAGGTGTCTGCCTTCAATCTTCTTTGCTCACTGAGCTGAAAAAGCTTACTCCTGCCATCCCTGCTCCTCTGTTAGAGCTGGTCACTTCCAGTCCAGTGACAGATGAGCCTCACCAAGATGCACTTTGGTGTCATGTCAATCAACAACAAGCAGTACCTGCACTGGGGCACAGACTGCGGTGGTTTAACACTGCTTTCAGCTGCAACTCAACCACACACAGAGCCACAAAAATCCAGGAAAGGACTAAAGTGAAGCTGAAAAAAAAAAACTGAACAAACTACTTACGTCACAGATTTATGTAAAAGCACGCTTAAAAAATAAATTTTAAATTGATGTTGGCTCTGTTTTGAAGTACCAGCTCCACACAAGTACCGAACGGGCCGGGACGGGACCTGGGCACCGCCTCCCGCATACCTGCCGTGCCTTCAGGGCAGACACCATGTCACTAAAACGCTGCTGCCCCTCTCTCCCTCCATGGCGCGATGACGCATCCCTGATGAGGAGAGCGGCAGAACCTCTCGCCCCTCTCAGGTACCAAGTCAAGCAGTTCAAGTTTACATTGAATGGCACCGGACACCAAGGTGCTGCAGCCCTGGAGGAGGCGGGACTGGCTGAACACGAGGGAGTTTTCTGCAGACACCGGGGCGAGCGGAGCTGGCACGGACTCTACAGACGCGCAGCTCCTGCCGAGGGTCCGGGCCCGGGCCCTGCAGAGGTGGATGGGGGTCCCGGCTGCTCCGCGCCGCCGCTCCACGGTCCCTCGGGCCCCGGGAGGGGCAGGTGAGAAGCCCGCCGGTGCAGGAGCTATAGCGACCGCGCCCCGCAGAGCTCGCCACGCTGCCAGCGGTCCTGGGGACCGCCCGCGGCGAGGAGAGCGGCGCTCAGAGCCCTGACACCGCCAAACACCGCCACGCACCACTCACGCACCACTCACGCACCGCCCCGGCCCTACCTGCCGGGGGGAGGCTCCCCCGTGGCGCCAGCGGCGGCGCGCGCCTTCCCCTCCTCATGGCTCAGCCTCGCGGCAGCACTCGCGCGGCGGGACTCTCGTGCGGCGCCTGAAGCGGCGCGTGAGGCGCTGCGTGGGGCGGCGCGAGGCGGGGCGGGCGTCGCCGTGGGCGCGCGGGAGGGAGGGGCGGGGCGGCGGTTGTTCCGTCAGTCAGTCAGTCAGTCTGTCAGTCACGGTCAGTCAGTCCGTCAGTCTGTCAGTGAGTCTGTCAGTCAGTCACTCAGTCAGTGAGTCTGTCAGTCAGTGAGTCAGTCAGTCCGTCAGTGAGTCTGTCAGTCAGTCACGGTCAGTCAGTGAGTCTGTCAGTCTGTCTGTCAGTGAGTCTGTCAGTCAGTCAGTCAGGCCGTCGGTCAGTCCGTCGATCACCGCCAGAAGTGCCCCACAAGTCTGTAAAGGAGGAGGAAGGGAGAGGCTGATGGAAGTGAATTAACACCGCGAAGGGCTGGGGTGAGACCAGCTGCTGTCCCACCTCACTCTGCTGGACGCCTCCATCGCCTGTCAGCCCAGGTCACCTTGTCTTTATTCCTTTTTCTTTTGTCATGGTTGCTCATCACTGACTTAGTAAGTGTGCTGGCAGTGGTACAAAAAGGTGATACGAGCTTCTGTTTTTGATGTGTGAGAAGAATCCATTAAAATAGAATCATCAAATCACAGAATGGTTTGGGTTGGAAGGCACCTTACAGACCATCCAGTTGCAACCCCCTGCAGGGACAGGGACACCTCCCACAGCCCAGGTTGCTTAAGGCCCCAGCCAGACTGGCCTTGAATCATACACATCATACACAGTTTCAATTAAAAAAACATACACAAATACTACTCAGTTTTAAAATTCTCTAAATAGTATCCAGAATACACATGCAGCATACCAGTGAGTTACTTGTACTCTGAAATCAAGCCTGGAAGACTGCTAGATACAGATCCTTTCTCTCTGTTGTGAGTTGCATACATATAAACAAAAGGTTTAAAAACCCCCTTTGTCTCCAGGTCTGTTATAACTTACTGTCACATTTCAACAATACAACAATGCAGCCTTTAACAAATCCTTCTAAATTATCTGATACATAGTTATAAGATGGTGTTATACTACTTCAACTGTGTAAAAGTTTCACAGAATTTAATAAAAATAAATATCTATTTTTATTTTTCATTTTTCAAGTATTTAATCACTTCACCCACAAGATCCAATTTTTTCATTCTGAAAATTTAGCCCAAATTTCATTTGCTCTTTGAAAAGCTGTGGTTGTAATAAGATCTTTGGCCACAATCAAGTCTCTTTGCCCCCAGTAGCACCATTAATCCCACCCTTAATTAATACAGAATGTTGATAAAGTGGCTGGTGACATTTTTGTTAGATATATTTTCAAAGAGGTACCATGAATGATAACATTTTATACCAATGAAAATGGCATTCAAAATTGGAGTGAACTAGGAACATCCATTATTTTTCTTTGTTGCTTGATATGTTATATAACTTGTCACTGTAGGCTTCACCTGAAAATTTTCCAGTACTGTATGGCACAAGCAGATTTTTCATTTGTGATTTTACACGACTTTCCATGTACAGTTTGTTGTCTCTAGACAGTGACATAGTGTCAATGAAATATGCCACAATCTATTAGGAGCTCGTGTGTTTTGTGCAGCTGGTAGTGCCTTGGATCAGTCTCAGGGTAGTGTGGCTGGTGGAATATCCTGCAGAAGTTGGAGACCTGCTTACTGGAAACAACAAAGTACCCAGTTTCAAATGAAGGGTTCAGTAATGTTTTTTCTTGATGCATATGAAACTTGTGTTATTGAAACCTAATTCTTAAAATAACTACTGCCAACTACTCGGTAAGATTTTCTGGATCCTGTCTGATTTTTATCATCCCAGAGTTCTATTTCATTGTGTTTGGAAAGAGGATTGTCCAAAATGAATGTCCTATGTAGGAACTGCATCACCCAAGATAAATGTCTGATTATAATAATCTTGCAGTGAAATATAAAAACTGGGAGTAGATATAGCACATGTGGAATTATGAATTTGATAAACTTCTTCACAGCTTCATTTTTATAATTTAAAATTCCATTACAGAATTATCTTCTAGTGCAATACTCAATGGCTTGAAAAGACATCTATGAAACAATCACTCAAAGTTCCCTGACACATGTGAGAGTGTCTCCTGCCTGAGTCAGAGAGCAAAATCTGAATATATTGTGATGAGACTGTTAATTTTATCTGCTAGCAGTTGCTGAAACCGTGGCACAGAATGCCAGAAACTTTTCTGTAAACATATTGTTTTGCTGTAAACATGCTCTGTTTTGCAGTGCCAAAGCATTTCATCACAAAAATTACCCAGTTTAGAGATTTTGAAAGCAAAACATGAAAGAAAAATATGTAATTGTTAACCTTGTTATTTCTTTGAGATTGTCTCATTCTTGGAGATCAAAATTAAAAGCAAAAGGAGAGAGAATGTAAAAATAGGATGTGGTTATGTGGGATCAGAAGCACAGGGGAAACAAAGCAGAAAAAGCAGAAGAGAACATGGAATAAGAAGCCAGTAGGAATTTGCAGCATGACAGCTACCTTATGGATGGCTACTGTTAGCTTAGATTTTTAGAGCAGGAAAAGTTAAGGACATCCAGTCCAAAGCAGATCTATTTGATATTTTAGTTCTGCATGTATGAGGCAGGAAATAGCTTTGAAATGCAGCAATTTCCTCCCTAGAAAAGCAACTTTGCTATTATTAAAGTCAATAGTACTGCATGTCTCTGCCAGTTAGTATTTAAATTTTAAATGGGGAAAGAAATTTTTTCAGGTTCAATGATCTGAAGGAGAGTTACAAAAAACGCTTCTTCTGAAGTATTTGTTCTGTAGTTAGGGGTTTTCATATTTATGTAACTCCACTTCAGCAAAGAAATACTCATTTTTCAGTTTATTCAGATGAACTTGGGTGTGGTACCCTCCTCAATGTGAGAGCCACATGGTTTGAGAGTTTGTTCTTAAGATAACACAGATAATTTATTTTCTTCTTACCTGCTAATAGCGATTGCAAATGTACCAAAATCATCACAACGTCCACATGGATTTGTAAATTTTTTGTTTCATGCTTTAATTTATTTAGATGTCTTCTTCCTTTTGGAAATGATTAGTTTGTTTTTTCTGTGTGGGAGAAGTGAGCGAGGGAGTTACTCTTCTGTTATCTGGGGGCAGACACAGCATTTTAACTGTGGTAACAGTCATAAGAAATTTTTTCGAGTGGTGCTCTGGAACACTTTCACCTTTCACAACAATTTCTCCTTTAGAATCTACATTCTACAGGCAAGTTACTACCTGATTACAAAGTTTGAAAAGTCAAGTGGCAAAATCAAGAATCAACATGTTTCCAAGAAGCCTGTCTGCTTCATCTAATCTAGTTAATAGCTGTTAGCATAATTATGAATGAGACATAGTCCACATATAAACCAAGTATGTCACAAAGGCCCATGGAGTATCTTACTCATGTATCATGTTTGCATTCCCATTTCTGTGTTGTTAAATCTATTGCTCGTGACTCTGCAGTATTTTCCCTTATCTGCTCTATCTCCAGTACTGCTTGTTTTTAAATGTCAGTGATACAGATTTGTGGCTACTGATATAAACTGACACTGTTTTTACATCTGGTAATTGAATGGTGAATTAGTACTGCTGTTTTCTTAAGCCCAGTTACAGATAGGCAATAGATTTTTCAACAGAGTGAATATGGCTAGTTTTAGATTCTGCAGGGGCACAATGAAGACAAAAAAATATTCCAGTGCAAGTACATGACATTTTTTATTCATAATGCTTTAAAATTGTTTTCCTTCTGTCCTGGGTTTTTCTTGTCTGTTTATAGTAGTTTGGCATAAAGTTAATAATGCTGCAAAGAATGCTATCATTAAGTACCTAAAATATGGAGAAGACCAATTAGTGAAGGCAGAAATATGTTCAGTGATTTTTTTTTTATATTTATGTAATTGTTTACGAGTGTATATTTATGCATCTCACAAAATCTCTGGGAAGTCTGGGTTCACCTCTTTAAAGCTTTCCTTTTTCTTCTAGGAAATCTGAGATGTTCAAATCCTGGTTCTTATCTGGATGCCAGTTGTTTCGCAGACTACAAGAGAAAAAAGAAGTGTCCATGCACTGTATGATATATGCTGGAAGGAAAAGGGTAACATTATGAAGGACAAGATATAGCTTACTGGCTAATTTTTGTTTCTAGGATCAAACTTTTTTTGACAGAGTGACTAGAAAGATACACATTTGTCATCAGGTGTTTTATCCACCTAAGTGTCCTTGCTAAAAAAAAACCCAAAAAACTACTGGGTAGTGAAATAAATGAATAATTGATACAAAATTAAATTGCATCACACTGAGTGGTATGGAAGCCCTGACATAGACTTCAGAGTTCTGTCATAACAGCAAAACTTGTTTCCTCACAGGTTAAATATGAGAATTCACTGTATTTTGGTGCTGTTGATAATGGCTTTGGACCCTCACCTTCAGAAAACAGCTTAATGGTGGGAAGCAATGGAAGGCAAACATTTTTAGTATCTTCCAGGTTTTACATGTTATGTGATATTGAACTCCCTGGAGCAAGCCATCTATAAGTTTCTTGTCATAGAATCTATTTTTCTGATCCAAAGCAACTTTTTGTGTTGGAGTGAGTAGCCACTAGAGGGCATGTGATATTCAGAAATTGCATGGTAATGTTTTACCAAACATAACTTCATACTCCACCCAGCTGTAAACAAAAAAAAAAACAGTTTACCTCTTCACTGCCAGGTAGAAACTGATTCAAATTCCTCATTAATTGCTATTGAAAAAGCAGCTTGCTGCAACAGTAGTTATTGCAGGTTACTCCTTGGAAGCATGACAATAACCTGGAAAATGGGGCCAGAGAAATGGGAATTGCCCCTGGTCTAGATTGGCTGGCTGACATTTGTGGCAGGGCTGGGATAACACTGCAGTAGTATAGAACTAAAACGAATTGCTGTTTTGAGGAATAAAAGTGAAAGTTAAATAGGAGGAAAATGTTGTAATTGGTAAGTGGTTGCAGAATGTAATGAAATTTTACAAAGGCACTGGACATGCATAATCAACATTAGTTTTAGTATACTGATTTTTCTTCCCTTTGTGTTGCTATGGTAATTATGAGGAGATTGATGTGAGCTCCACTGCAGTCTTTGTATAGTTCAAGACTGAACTGCAGGTCCTCCTCTCTAGCTGCTACTTGATGAGCTTTTTCAAAGGCAACGTTGTGCAGACAGAACGGGTTAGTCCTTATGTCTTGTGAGGTGCCAGTCACTCAGAAGAAAAGGAGAAGGAAACAGAAACACAAGGATTGCTCTCCTTCCCCCTTCAGACTACAGACAAGAATGTCTGGGGCAGTAATACTTATTATGAATATACCTGATACATGTCACAGAGTGCAGAAGTCTTGGGGAAGCACCTCCTCCTTGTAATCTCATATATGTGCTGCTTGTAAAGGGCAGTAAGTGACTTCTCTGTACTATGTTGGCAAGGAAACAAAAGTATTTCATATTCTTTTAAGTGTAAGGATACAGATAAACTGCCAGTAGATGGTGGTCACGAAGCAGAGGAATTGAGCATTTGTAGGATCCTGAGGGCTGGCAAGCTGCAGTGAGCTTTCACAGCTCTTCAAATCTCCTCCTAGCACACCAGCTTTGCAAACTACACAACTCACACCCCTGTGCATCACTAGGACAGTTTCATGCTATTTGAAGAGAATGCTTGTCCCTGTGGCAGCTACAGCGCTATGGACAGTTTGTCCTTAGTGTCAATAGATTTACAACTACACAGGATAGTGCTACTACACTGCACCAAACAGGCTTTGTGGTCTTACTTGTTAACTGCTGCCATGACTAGCACGTTATTTTAAAACCACTGGCATTAGGGAAGACAGTCACTGAGGCAAAGAAAATTGCCTGGCAGCTGGATCTACAAAAATATATGGAGACACCCAGTGAGCATTTTCAGAGTGACTTGTTTTTTTTGTGCAGTTTGTTATGTCAGCTGGCTCTGTTAAAGACTATATTATTGATTTAAAATACAGGTCATTCCTAATATTGATCAAACAAATGGACTTAGAAGTGTACTTGCATCATAAGGGAAAAGTTTGAAAAAACAGTTGAGAGTTGTTTGCTTGGTCTGTTTTACAATATTTACTGACAACATTTCTAACTGGTAACCAGTGGAACAGCATGGATGATGCAGTCAGTCAAAGCAGAGCTGTAACAGAATTTCCTTTGTAGCCATTAGTATGTCAGGCAAGATCAGGGGTTGACACCTATAAAAATTAAAATATTTTATTATTTTGTTTCCAGTGCTTGAATGTTTAATAATATCAGCAATCTAGACAAACCTTTTTGAATGATGAATGGCCTTATCCCTATTTCATCGTATGTGCAATATTTGAAATTAGATAAATTCTCTTCTAAAACAATGTAGTAACCTCTCTGGATGTGTGACAGCTTTAAACAGAATCTGGATCAATAGGAGTGCTGGAGAATTTACAGCCATACTGCTGGAATGTATATTTTGTTCCCCTATTAAGCACTCATACAAGGATTGATTTTTTGGGGAAAGGGAGCTGTCAGCTGTAGTAATTCAGCATTTCATGTGATATAATGATCTCAGTTTCCTGTATTTCTGGCCATTGTGGGGATGCAATGGCAGATTCTGGATTTACTTAACTCTGAATTATTTTACCATGCAGTCAAATGAACTGTGCTGCAATGCAATGACTTGTTTATAAGCTTCTAATGATCTGGAGGTCTTCTGTATTTAGTCCTAGAGGAGATCAACCTCTTCCCATAGCATGTGATTACTTTGTGCCAATGGACAGGCAGATAATTCATTTCACAGTCTTCACAGTCAAGAAAAAAGAACATGCAAAGGATTTTAAGAACTAGCTGGAAATAACCTTATTAAATACCTGCTGCTTGTGTTCTTCTTTTACATGTAACTCATGTAAAGTAGAACAGACTCAAAAGTGATATTTAGTATAAAAAAATGCTATGTGTAAAGATACTTACTAATAGTTGGGTGCCCTGAAGTAGCAAGGAGAGATGGTGCCTGCTCTGGGACTCAGCCTGGTCAGTTTCATGGCTAAGGTCAGAGAGCTCGCTGACCCTGACAAGCTGATCCAGCCCTTGGGATGTCTCTGGGAGTGCTGCTGGTGTAGTCTCCCCCAGGGAATGCCTGCCTTGCATTTTACAGCACTATCAATCTCTATTGGCAGGCTAAGAAAAAAAAAAAAATAAATTTGGACTTTGTTTCTTCCTGTGGCAGGATAGTGCTCTTTGAACAGACTGCCAGCGGGCAGTTGGACCAGACAGCTGCTGTGACCTTGCTCGTTATTAGCTGCTGCCACACCCATTGCATTCTTTTATAACCACTTTTATTCTCTAGACTAACCACAGAAGCAAGAACTTTCTATTTCTGCAATTTCATAGCACACCTTCCCAGCAAACACTGCCTTACTGTGTACTTTTCCTGTCTGGTGTTCAGAAGGGGTGTGATGAACACCTGAAATTTAATCTCTCCATGCTAACTATTCTGCCCTCACTCTGTGCTAGCACTCCCCATGTCCTTAAATAATGTGTAGGACTTGAATCAACTTTTCATGAGGTTTGAGCAGAAAGAAACGCTTTGAACATATGAAGAGAACCAAACCTCTAATATTATGCATGAGTCCTCATGCTGAACAATGCAATGGGCAGTTCAGTGTGATGGGATCTCTGGAGAAGCTGCTGTATTCTCCTTTTAAAACTCCATAAAGTATTCCTGTTCTGATACTTTTTCCTGTCCTCAAATCCCCCTCTAGAACTTTCCTACAGATTAATTCCTCAATTTTCTTTTTCAACTTCAATCTTTTTTTTTTGCCTTAAGCTCACAGACAAGGGAGACTGTTGTCTTGTTTGCTTGCGGAAAGCCAACATGACACTGAAGATTTAATGTGTTGATTCATAGTATTGTCACTGGCAAAGTATTTTAGTGCAGCCCATCATCATCATCATCATCCTTTGAATTGCTCAATCCATTTGCTATGGGGAAAGAACCTATTTTATAATATTTAGGGGCCCACATACAACAGCCCAATCAGTCTGTTGTTTTTTAAATCTCCTTTGTGTCTAATAAGCTTCTCTGACCAGATGATTAATTTCCTGAGTGAAAGCTGAAACATACAAATATCAGTAGATGTTGTTATCCAATATGTTTTTCCTTCTCCTATGAGCTGTAGTTATTCTCTTGTGTGCCCTGTGAGTAACTTTCCCACTTTGCAGCTCTCCTCTGACTTTTTCCAAGAAACAGGTCACCCCTTCCTCACACATTTTCACTCTGGTGGGAAGTCCTTGAGGAGGGGCCAGTGCAGTAGTTAATTGTTGGTTGGCACATGCTCTGTGCTTGCCACTTCAGTCTTGTTTTAAGCAGCATGGTTTCAGAATAGGTGTCTGGTGTGGAAGGCTCTGCAGCAGTTGACAAATTTGATTGTCCTGCATCATGGACACAAAACCCATCAGAACTGTTTTTCTGGGGTTAATCTAAATTCTTCCAGAATGTTCCCGTTACATGTTTCAAATGGATCTCATTCAGTTTTATGAAAATAGCACATCTAGGATAATTATACACTAGCATGTCTAATTGTGGTGTAATTATCAACTCTGTTAATTAAAATGCCATAAAGTAAGCTAAGAAAATACTAAAAAAAAATTTAATAGCTTGAAAAACCTCTTAAGATCAAAATGAAAACTCTTCATTTTTGAAAATACATGTATTTTAAATTCGTTAATGCCCTGTAAGTTTTATGCATCGAAATGTACAATATTTAGACTCTCTAATAAAGTAAATGTATCATTGAATAGAGGAACTCACAAAATACAACTTTGATGCTAAGTGTGAGCAAATGAAGAACCTTGTTGCTCATTTCTCTCTTCCTTTGCAGACTGAGATTTCTCCCACCTATGTTATGTGCTCAAAGAGATGTAACTCTCCATATCCCCTGGCAGAATGCTCTGAACATTACTCTGCTCCTGACCTGGGCTTCCCTGAGGTAAAATGTCAGGCTTTCTCCTTACACTCAGTAATTACATATGGCAAACAGTGCTTTAGGTGCACGTGAATGTTTATCATGTTTCCTTATATTAAGGGCTCGGCTGGGATAGAAATTGGGTTGTTGGATGTTTTTCTGTCTTACATAGCCAGACTTAGTGACTATTGATTTAAAATCTGTCTTGATGATCAGAAGCTCCAATTTTTTAAGAATTTGAGTTTTGGATCCAGATTCTGCCACCATTATTTTTAGGGTCCAAGATTCTTTCCAGCCTATTTAAGTAATAATCATAATTCGGTTAGGATTATTTTCCTTTTTACATGCATTCTGGCTTTTTACAAGATACAGAATCATGGATGTGCATTACTTTAAGCACTTATTCCCCATTTTTCTCTGGGATAGAGCACAACCATTCCACTGAGGTCCATGCTCCCCTCCAGTTGTCCTCCATGGGAGTTATTTACAAAAAAGGACAGGTTAAGTCTGGTGTTATGTCTAACTGTACACCTTCACAATCTATTCTAATCCAAGCAATATTAACTCCCTGCTTTTTAAGTTTAAGTCCTCTTTTTCTTTCACCTTACTTGCAAGTATTAGAAATGTGGTAAATTTCCCAGGGCACTGTTACTATTTAACTTCCAAGCTAGCATCACCTTCAAACTAAGGACATTCACTTTCTCAAAAAGTGAACAATTTTTATCCTTTTCAGTGAAGTATCAATATGAATACAAAATTGTGAACACAACACATTTTAAGAGCATTACGCTCAACTTCATGCTGCTGAGAATTTCAAAGTCTCAGAAACCAGACTGCATTATGAAAATCAACAAGGAAATGAAATTGACCCCTACTTCTGCCCCACTTCCATGCATTCAGTCTGAAACTGCACAAAATGGTAAATTAACCAACAATTACACTGTACACATAATTTTAATATGCACAGCACCAAGACATAGTGTGTAAAAATACATAAATGAGACCAAATATAAAACCAAAATAAAATTAACAGAATGACATGCATACATATATATTCTACAGCATTAAAGATCCAAATTAGGGGTGCTCTCCTGAATCTTCCTGGTTTTGATCTTCATGAAACTGCCTCAGATGAGAAGCAAAAATCATTCCATCACACAGCTGTGTCATTGAAATTACTACCCCCCCCTTTTTCAAATTATTATCAGATCCAAAGAAGCAAATAAAAATAGACTTTGACCCTCTCAGTCTATAATTTTGTTACCTGAAGCTAACTTGTGTCTTCCTGGGACAATGAAATGCCAAATATACTCATTTGGCTCAGCTTAACTTACCAGGGTTAGTAGGTTATGGGTGTACCAGACACACTGATCTGCTTTAGCCTGAGTACCAAAGCCTGGACATGACTCTGAAGGTAGTTACAAAACGATGAAAGTTCACGGTGAAGTTACTGTTAAAAGAAACAAACTCAAAGTCAAGTAAATAGAAATAATTTTCTATCTTAAAAGAAAAAATAAAGTCCTCTAGAAAAGCAGAGACACCACCTGAATGATGCTGGCCCTCAGCAACATACCCATTGCTGCAGCCAGCAGGAAGTTGCACAGCTGTGTATCAAAATTAAGACCTAAGTCAATACTTTTACTGTACCATTTACTCCTTTGTTTCTTTTCCCTTTTGCAGTTGGGGTGAAGCAGCCCAACCAATTAAGGAAATGTGAATAATATTATAAATTATAATCTAAACTTGGAGCAGTTCTGCTTACCTTTACCATTTTGTCTTTTCGCTGATGCAACCAGGATACTTGGAAACACTGCAAACCAAAGAAAAGTGCAATGATTTGGAACAATAATTATGATTACAGACAATATAAAATTAACAGACTCTATGGCATGAGGAGCATATGTGATTTAGTTACTTAAATAATCAAAGATTTTTTATTGTAAATCAATCAGAAGGTAGTCAAAATGGAGACTACAGTTTCTATGAAAGCAAGATCATAGTTAATTCCTGGGGGGAGAGCAAGGGCAGGAGTAGAGGGTTGATAGGAAGAAAGCAGGATAGAGTTCTGAAATATCTTGGATTGCTCATATCAAAAGTAAAAGCATTGGTCTAAGCAATAACAGGAGGAAAGTGCATAATTTCACACTTTGGTCTGCCAGCCTGACAAATCCAGAGTATTGCACTGAAGAAAGCTGGGAAAATGGCCCTGATGTTTGATACATACAACCTGTTTAAAAACATGCAATGAGACTTTATATTAATGGTATTTTTTTCTGAATATCACACACAGAAAATAAAATAAAATGAACAGGGAACAGCTTTCCATGGATGAGACTTCCATATTTATTGTTACTCCATGTGCATAGAAAATGGCAGTGAAGTTTCTTATGAAATAGGCAGGGAATGGGAGAGGTGTAGATATACTGGACTGGACTTTGTGCTTCAAAATTACACTATTAATTTTTAAAAGATATTTTTTCCTTTTAAAATTTATAACATTTTCTTGGAATTTTTTTTTGTGCATGATGTTTCAAATTTCTTTTAAAATGACACACTGCATTACAAATGGATGGCACTTAAACCAATGTGGTATTTCCATATTTACACCAACAAAATAAATTTACAAGACGTAATAGCATACAATCTTGACATTTAGTAATAGCAATAAAACAAGAGCATCCATTTTATTTTTTTCTGTACAATCAGAACAAGACTTTTATTCACATAAGAAAAATCAGTTTTAATTTGCTCTGACCTACACACTTCCCAAATTCATTTTACTCAATTCTCAAACCTTTCATCACATTGCCCACACCCTCACCAGACTACAGGAGCTACAAGTAATTATACCTAACATCTAAACAGAGCAAAAAAAATCCCTTCCAGTTTTTCTTCCTGACATATCCTCACTCAAAAAAAAAAAAAAAAAAAAAAAAAAAAAAAAAAAATCTTCCTTGTTCCTTCTTGTATTTCACTTTCACATCTCATAACCAAAACAACAAATGAGGCCATTCTGTTTCTTCTCAAGCAAGATGAGGAGAAATACACTGTTGTTTTTTCTCTTTGATGCTACACCCAGGAGTCAGGTGAACCTGGGTACTGTTCTGCTCTATAAGAGGATCGTCTGGTGGAATAAAAGTCTACATAATTTGTGGTTGACTTCAGTCCATACTGTGTTGTGTAATCTGAAGTAGCAGGGAAGTGAACTCGATCATCAAAATATGGGTCTTCATAGCTATGTGGGGACTGCAAGTATAATCTGTATGCATCATAGTTTTTTCTGTTAGTGTCTTCTTGGCTGTAGTACAACTGCTGATGCTGTTGGAAAAAGGATAGAAAAATCAGCTTTCAAAATATAATTAGCAGGGAAAATATTTGTTCCTCAAAGTTAGACACCTTATACAGACCTTTCCCTAAAAAAGTTAAGTGCAGCTCTATCTATGAAGATATTAATGTAGGTTCCAAACCTCCATGAAATGTACCTGAATTTTAAATGACAGAGAATGGAGGGAAAACCTCTAACTGCCTGTGCATCACCTTCTCCATTACTGGGAAAGTAGCAACTCTCCAGGAGCAGTACTTTTAGATAATAAATAGGAAGTGCAGAGCCTGACCATACCTACCAGAAGCTGTCAGAAAAGTGGTCTCAGATCCCACCATAGGATGAAAATGTCATAATATGGGACTATAAAAAAACCCCACAAAGGTAATAGAATTGCATAAGCAGTTGTTACTTTAAGTACACTAATGCCCACTAACAAGTTATCTATGATATAGATAGATAGCATAGATAGAAAAAAAAAAAAAGCACTCTATCATCTAACATATATTCAGACTCCCTTCAGTTTCATTAAACTCTGTATGCTGAGTCTGCTGCCAGGGACATTTCAAAAGAAAATTCTGGAGTCACCTGTAGTCGTCTGTTTTGTTCTCTTGCTGGTGAGGAATAGGAACTGATGTAAATTGGTGAAGGTTTGCTGGAACCTGAGAGAAAACAGTTCATGGCATAAACTTCAGTCTTTATTCTTTTGTCTATAAGTCTATTTGCTTCTCTTTCACCAAGAAGAAATTATGTAGCACCCAAACAAAAAGGTCTGCAGATTTTAGTATCTACCAATACTGTAATACAATGTTGTATAATCACACAATGCAGACAAATTGTGTGCCTCAGCAAGTAGTAAACTGAAGCTAAGAGGCTTTTCTGTGTTGCTAGGATTTTTTTATTTTTATAGAGTAGTAGCCTTTAAAACAAGGAATTTCCTTCTCATTATTCACTGACATCTCTATTGTCTTTGTGACTTGTGTCAAACAGTAAGAAGAAAAAGAGATATCAGGGAAAAGATGGAATCTTGGTATAATTTAATAATTTAACAATATTATATTAAGATACAACTGCACATTATTTTTTATAACAAAATATTATTTTATATATATTTGCTACATAGAGAGAAAAAGCAATAGCATGTGCATAATAGGACAATTTTTTGTAATAGGATTTTAAATAAACAACTTCCACCACCCAATATATAAACAAATTTCCTATTCTAGTAATGTGTGCCAGTTTTGAAGGAAACAGCAGAGGCAGATTAAATGAATACAATGAATAAAAATTGAAGACAACATCAAGAGTAACAAGCCTGCTAATTCAATTATGATTGTATAAAGTCCTCATCTAAGGAATACTGACATATTGCAGTTAAAAGTTGCCCTGACTGTTATCTTACCAGTGTACAGGTCTTTATGTGTGACGACATCTCCTTGGTTGTTATAATACTGCATAGAGGGCTGTGTCCTCTCAAACTCAGAGCGGGGCTCCCTAATTCCTAATAAAGCCGGTGATGAGGATGTGCTGCCAACTGATGACAAGAGGAAGATTATCAGCACAGACAGACAAAGCCTTTCCCATGCCTAACCTTCTCTCTGTTCTCTCCTCATCCCTTCTTTCCTCAAGGATTAACAAGTGTGAGAGACGTGGGTAATGGACAAAACTTGACAAGTTTTTCCTGGATGAAGAACCCAGTGACAAAAGCTATCAGCAACGTGCCATGAGATTACAATTTGCACATTCTGGGACTACACTTTGATTCACAGTAAGTGGTGAGATTTGCTTTAAAGTGTCCCTCATCCAAACTAAAATGCTAACACAGAGGCACCCACAAATCCTGTGGAATCTGAAGCCTGCCCACAGTAAGAGCTAAGGTAACACTGAGAGCACATGATGTACTCCTGTTTAAAGACAGAGGGACAAGATGAACTGCATGTTTGAGATAAATAGCCTCTCAGTTTGCTACTAATTCTAAGTTCTAAAAACGGGATATGAGGTACCCCTTCAGTAAATCTCTTGGGATTTCTTGACTGACCTGACTGTATGACAGGTGACATCTGTTGATTTGCTGTTGATAAAGAAGGATGCGATTTGAACCTCTCTCGTTCCAGTGTTGATACTGGTGTAATAAAGTGACTCTGATTCCACCCATCCTATGAAGTGGCAAAAAGAAAAGACAAACACATCAAAATTAACCACTTCTGATTCAGTTAGGAGTTTTTGTAGAACTATGTAGTAGTGTAGGCTAATTTTGTAGTTTACCTTTTTATAAATGCTACGGAGATCTCGGTATTGCCATAATGTGTTCAGTACCTGGGCAGCTGCCTTGACAACTTTCAGGGATGATCTAAGGGAGTAAAGAATATGACATTACTAGAAAGACAATTCCATTTAGAGATAACAATGTTTCTGAGCTACCTGGCAGCATAAACCTGATGCTGTCAAGCAGGTCAGCTCATCTCTCCAGGCCTCACTGATGCATGCCTGCATTAATTGTGAACACAGCTGCCACACCAAAAGGCTGGTGCAGAACCTGACTAAGCATGGCAATCATTTCCTTCTCCAAACTAGAAATTTTCTCTTCAGGTCACCCATGTGAGGAATGCAGATAAAAAGTCTGAAACAGATCCTCTCATTGTTTGCAATTAAAAATCATCAAAAGAATATTCTATTTAGTGCCTTTCATAAAAACCGAGAGTATTTACTTTAAATCATTGTACAAAATTCCCAACTAGGAAAAGAATAAACAAACAGAAGATAGTTGGTATTAAAAGTCTCCAGACATCCTCATAGTGAGACTTTGCTCTCAGTTCTGTGTTGCACTACTGAAAACTTATTGGTTGGGAACACACTTTTCCACTCTCAAGAGCAAGGTTAGGAGAACTGCTCTAGGTATTATAAAAAATAAAGTAATTTCCCCCATTCTTAAGGATTCTAAATGGAATAGAGAACCAGTTTAGGTATGAACCTCATTGCCTACTTGCCTGTCACCTCTTCCTTTCGTTATGTTCACCAGCTTTTCTATTCCTCCAGTATCAGCAAGGGCTTTTGCATTTTCCATGTTTTTACTAGTGACCTCATGCAAAGCACAGCAGATTGCTGCTACAGTCTCATCAGACAATATGCTGGGACCATTGCCTCCTGGAAGTCGATTAACCAGATCTCTCATAGCATATTTACCTATAAAAACCCATCAAAAGTGCCAAGTGAAAAAATACAGTTTGGTAATCAAGACTTGAAATTATAGGTCTCATCACAAAACTACATCTGAAAGCAATAAAAAGAAACACAGGACCAAAACCATGGAAACCTTCCAAGAATTCACATTTTACAGTCAAGAGAGACTAGAAATCAATTTTTGAATTTGTTTTCCTTTTAGCTTAAAAGTGTGAAACGTTGCATTTTTACATTAAAACAGGGGCATCTATAAACAGCAATTATTTGGAGAGAGCTGAGTCATTCAAGGAAAACCATTAGGAGTGGTACACATTCCTCAGCTTCATTTATGGGAGGGTTAAGTAAATCCTCATAGTAACTCAGGATTTGTTTTCTTTCAGAGGTGTTGTTGCCTTATTTGTTACCCCTAACAGATCAGATCTCAGCTCTTTCAGATTTCAGTTACTGGCTGATGCACCAGAGTAATGGCTTTACAGATAGAGGAAACTAACAAAAGTTGTGGTACCTTTTTTTGTGTGTTTAGGCTGGGCTGTTAATTGAATGATTTAATAGATTTTACTGAAGGCATCTATTTGTACGTAGCAGTGAAAAGCATAAGCTTTACACAAAGCCACTAGCAATTATTTGCATTATGTATCTGAGGGGAAGAATATCCAGAAAGGAATTCTGCAAACAAAAGGAGCAACTTTTCAACCACGCTGGAAAACTATCCCCACCAGTGCTGCAGACAGTGGTACCCTCTCACTGCCAGTCTGGTAGCAAGCTCATCAACACATTTGCATGGACTGATTTATACTGTTATGTTCTGCAGAGCTGAGAAGATGTAAGCTCATCTTCTGCCCCTGCTGATGTCAGTAAAGTTGCATAAAGTAGATTACTATCAGGGGGTAATTTATGACTCATTTTGTGTCTCGAAATATTTTACACAAAGATTAGTTTCAGAGTGTTTCTAAAGCCACTATTTTCTTTCAAAGTCAAGGCTTTGTCAGTGAGAGGGGATACGTGGAGATGCATTCCTGAGCTGAACAGTTCTGGCAGGAAGGGGGGAAAAAAAATCCTGGTAAGAGAATATCACCTGACTGTGACTGTCTGTGGCTGATGCTATAGAACAAAATTTTCTTTTCACAAATTTATTATGCATGTAATATCTACACTGCATATATATCTACACTGTTCTGAACATCCAAAATGGAGAAGCTTCAGATATACATAATAAGATTCTGTTCACTTGCATTCATCTTTTTGAGAATAATCACATTCTTAACTGCATGAACAGTTGTTATAGACTTATTCCCCTCGTCTACAGAACAGGAAATGTTTCTGTAACAAAAATGAAACATTTTTAGATCATGATGTGAGCAGGGTTCATTTAGGTCACAGCAATCTGAAGCTGAGGCATCTCTGACACTTGCCATAACAGACTGAGATTCCTGATCAAGGCAGGAAAAATGTTGTGTGGGTTTTTTTAATATGCTAGACAAGAAAGGCACTGATGAATGCTTAAAATATTAAATATTTAAACTGACAAAAGGGAAATAGTAAATTTTTCTAGCATTCACCCTTGGTGATTACTTGACTCAGAAAAGAGATGCATACATTGCTCTATATCTGGGGTTTCATGGAAATATGTTACTAGGAGAGGATTTCTTCCCTCATTCCCTATCCAACACTAATTAATGAAGTATTTATTGATGGACTGGCAGCAGGGCTGTCCTCTCCTCTTAGAATATGTAGGGGACCTTGAAACCCTTTGAGAAGGTTACCATTTAGCTCCAAGGAAGTGGAGTGGTGTTTTCCATCATATTTCATACTGACAGTTTCCTGTCCAGTTTAGTAGAGCTGAGGTGACTTCCATCCATTGCAAAGAGATTGCCATGCAAAACAGCTACAGGCAAGCTAAAATGTCAATATTACTGTGAACAGCTACTGCTGTCAAAAAGATTAATTTCTGTGACACAGCTGACATGATTGAGTAAAATAAAATTTGCTGTTCCTATTGGTAGAATCCTATCCCAGCATTTTTTCAGCACAAGGCCTGACATGCTGGTAATTGTGCTTTCTCCAGTAGAGTTCTGTACTCACCAATAAGCTCCTTATTGCGAACATCCAGTGCCATGTTCCTTAAGGCAGTTGCCACCGATGAAACAACTCTGTCATTATCCATCCTCAGCAGCTCCACCAAGATGGGAAGTCCTTTTTCTTTTCTTACAGCAGCTCGGATATATGCTGCAAACTAGAACAAATCTGCTACAACATTCTGATTGAGATAATCTCTTACTGGATTGCAATTCTTAAGTGTGTCAGGGGACATTTTCCAAAGAAAAGATGACATGCTAAAAGTGCATCTTTTCTGTTATTATAAAGGGTCAGCTATTTGCTGGTTTTTTTCACTCATTCCTCTTACAAAGCAGGGTTAAAAGAACTGGTCTAACAGCAAAAAAGTTTTGCTTCAATTTTTTTCAAAAGACCAATTCTACAGAGGTCATAAAATGAAAAAAAATTAGCTGCTTTTAATACAAGCAAAGGAGGCAATTAACTTCCTTTTAATCTCACCATGACAAATATATAACATTAATAAATGTTCTCACATGGTGCTTTTGTAACACTGTATGCAAGGGCCACAAGCAAGAATGTACGTAGATAGATAATGCAAATAATAAAGCAAATACAATTTATTTATGCTGGTCTTACTTTGACAGTACCTTCCCACCAGAGCTCACACCTAGAAGATTCTAGAAGATTTTTTTTGCCTAATATGCACTACAAGAAAGCTTTTTCTGTTTATTTAAAATAAACAGTACCAATTTCAGGGCCAATTTCCATATTGCTCTTCCTGTCTACCATCTCAGTCGTTGCTTTTCACTATGGAATTAACATTATTACAGCAGATAAGCACTAACGATGCACACAAGAGAGAAATGCTCAGATGTACACTAGAAAATTATGTTCCTTCCAAACACATTCCAGTATTTTGTTAAAACAAAAACAAAAAACAAGCTAAAACACCACAATAGGAGGAATAGTAGGAATTCACATACCTTCCAGTTGCCCGCAGAGAGATTCTGGAGAGATCCTGCAGAGCCCTCTAGAGTAGCTGGATTGGAGCTTTCTGCTAGAAGCGTGAGGTATGGCTTCACCACAGATGGGTGCCACAGCATTTCCACCCCTTTAGGAGACTTGGAAAATCCTGGTATAGGACCAACTCCATCCCACTGAGAAATGAACATGTATTTGTAACTAATGGAACCTCCAGATTGTCTTTAACATGACAGTTTTTCTTCGAGCCCTGCACTCTCCCCCAACCTACAGCTGATGTATTTGTAATACAAGGGAAACAGCAAACCTGATCCTCCTGTGAAGTTTTTTTTTTCTTCTTCTTTTTTTTCCCCCAGCAGCTTGGCTCCGAATCTTTGCTGGGTGATTCCTTCCCTAACAAGTCATCCAGTTCATTGATCCCCAGCAGTCGTGCCTGAGGAACCTCCAGTTCCAAACGGTAAGAAAGGTTTCGCAAGGTACACACACAGTTTTCCACTGTCTGAAGCCAAAGCAGAAAGATGTCATGCAATTAGTGATAAAGCAAACCAAACAAATTGAGAAGAGAATGAAAAGGCATTTGGAGCACAAGCACTGAATTTTCATTCTGGGCCTTGGGCATTGCTTTGTCTGTTTCTCTGGTAAAATTGCAATTTCTCTCCTGATATCCTCAAATATGAAAATATTTATAGCAGTAATCTGTAGTGGCTACACTATAGAAGCAGTAATCTATAAGCCACTATAGAGGCTTATTTCTTGGCATTCTGAAAATGAAAAGCACATGAGCTCATTTTATTAAACAATTAATACTTCAATGCTGCTGAAAGTGAAACACATGGAACACGTTACACTGCATTACGCAACAGAATTTGATTGTGCATCAGTGAACTGGGGCTGGGAGAGAGGCCCACCTGAGCTAAGCACACACAGTGATGAATTATGCTATACAAACCCCAGAGGATCCTACCAGACACACAGTTTAGCACCAGAAGTAATTTAGATGAAAGGTGCACACACCTTGCTGTCATAATCCGATGTGTTCACACACGTGTGGATCACATAGAGCAGGGAATCAACCAGCCCCTCGCAGGACCTCATCTGCTTCCGCGCCTCCTCGCCTGCAGAGCTGAGGTTCCTTCAGGGTTGGGATGAAGAAGGAGCACAGAAAAGTCACAGACAGACACACATAAAATTCATGATTAGATTAGATCAGATTAGATTAGATTGGATGGTTCGCAGAAGTTTTTTTTTACAGCTGACTGATAACTGAAAAGTTAAAAACAAACACGCCATTTTGTGCACCAACCCACTCCCAATTCTTACAAAAGATAAATATGGTTCAAAACTGCAGTTTCAAGAGAGCAGTGACTCTGACAAACACAGCCATAAGTAGAACTGCCAGCCTCATATTTTTCCATTTCAAGCACTTTCTGTTATATGTGCCCAAATCTGTGGTTTGTAGGTACTGCAGAATAGATTGCCAAGCTTGTCTGTGTTAGAAATACCCTTTTTTAGCCTGTTTTTAAAATTAGAACCATTCAGTGATCTGTTCTGTGGTGCAGCCTCATTAACATTTGCAATAATGCTACACAGACAGAGGCACACATTGTAAAGGTATGAATTAGGGTGTAAGGAGGTCCTCTAGAACAGCAAATTACCTCAGGCATCCTGTAGTGTTGCGCAGAACTAGGGAAGTCTGAAATTTGATTTTATGATCATCATCAAAGGAAGAACTGTTCCATCCAGAATGTGGCACGATCACAGTGTTTGTTAGTGTGGACAGAGCATCTCTAATGATTGTCATCTTGACTGCATCGCATGAGGACAAGTTCCAGAGAACCCCTTCAGAAAAGATTTCCATTGCAGTGAAGTCAGAAAAGATTTGGCAAATATAAAGCAACATTACCTATTTATGATCCATCCCACACTGACTACCTGTAATGGGAACAAAATCTGTCTTTTTTTGTAGTATTCCAGCCTAACAAAATTAAATGAGGGAACTACTAAAACTTGAAAGAGAAACTGTTAAAAGAAAGTGAAAACTATTTTCTATCCTCTCATATTTTTCAATCCTCAAAATCCTTCCTGCACAAATCACTTCCATATTAAGAAAAAGAGACAGCAGATAGGTGCAGTACCCAACAAATACACCTTCTTTTGATGGAAATGGAATTGTTTTCATACATTAGAACAGCAAATCATTTATTATTTCTGAACTTTCTGTCTGCACCAAGTGTCAAGTAGGTTCAGTTATTTCAGTCGTGCCCAGTTCAGAAAAATAATCTGCATTATGGTTCTCTCCTTGAGTCTGTTCAACATTTACCTGTGACAAGCTCTTTTACTTCAGCATCCACGGATTTTCTCAACAATCGTAACAGGGCAGGAATCCCACCAACATTCTTCATTGCTATTTTGTTTTCATCAGTGGACTTCCCATAAACAAGGTTTCTCAGTGCACCACAAGCATTCTTCTGCACTTCCAGGACTCTGTGATCCAAGAGATCAACCAGGTGCTTGATTCCTCCCAGCCTACATACCTAGAAAATGGAATGTTGGTAACATCAGCATCCGTGGATTTCACCCATTTTACTCTACAGATTTAAAAGGCTTTTGTTTTTATAAAAACAGTGCATTCCATTCTACTTCAGCAAGAATTGTTGTTGGTAAACCTTAAAAACTTGATTGTTACACTGCACTGAAAATTCCTTTGAATCACTCTCAGTTTGTTGAAAAGGCTGATTAACATTTTCAGTCATCTGCTGTGTACAGAGAAGAATTATTACTGCTAAAGTTTTGTTTCCCAGTAATTCAGTTTTTGAAGTAATTTTCTATCCCTAGGAATGCATTTTTAAGGAATATTAGAAATAGGATTTAAATGCCAACTCTTACACTTCAAATATCTGGATCAAAATCAGTGCAAACCCTATAAGACTTTTTGTTTTTCTTAGTCTCCAGTCTTCAACAGGCTACACAAAAACAGGGGCTCTGGTAACCATAGGTCAGTGCTGCTGGATTACACAACGTGAATGTAAAATATTTTCATAGAATTTCCATGCAGCTTCTTGTGACAGGAAAAATCTGTTTGTGTGTCTAATTACAGGCACTTAAGTTTTTCAATATTATCATACAAGTGGTACAAGCAGAAACATGAAAGGGTCCACAATACTGTGCTATGATGAAAAAACCAAACCAAACCAACCAAAAAACCAAACCAAGGAACGAAAAAATGAGGCAAAGGTCTACTTTTTCTTCCCTATCTCCCCTGGGAGCAGAACTGTGCTCTGCCCCTACCTCTGTTTTGACTTTGTTGTCCCCGAAGCAGAGGTGCTGCAGGTAGGCAGCGGCGTTGGCCTGCACGGAGGGGAACTGGTGCTGCAGCATGTGGATCACTTCAGGCAGCTCGGGGTCTCGCCAGGCAAACTCCCTTTGTGAGGTGAGCACATTCAAGAGGAGACATTAGTGACAGTGTAGATTTATTTAGCAAAGCAGAATTACGAGAGCATCTCAAAGGTTTTTACACAATTCTGCGTTTGTTCTAGAGTGCCGGGGCTGGGAGGAAAACTGGTGAGACACAGCACCTTCCAGCAGGAAAGGACACTTCCTACCCTCTGCTCTGCAGTTAGCTTGCTCCCGGATCACAGGAATATTTAGGTACTAACATGATACAAACTGAAACATTGCAACCTACATAGATCCCCAAAATTTAAACAGATGATACAACAGACATGCACTTAACAGTGCTGCACAGGGCCACCTCTTCCACACAGTATTTTTATTTAGTGCTCAACATCTCCCTAGTCTGAAGCCAGTCATACTTCAAATGCTGTGCAACCTAAAATTTCATAATCAATGATTCCATGCAGGAAGTTTGCATAATTTGAGTTCTTCAGGGATTGTAAACTTAAAATCATTAAAACAAAATCTCCTCCATTAAACAAGTAATTTTGCACAGCCAAATTCTGGAAAAGTCATTAAAGAAATACATGCACAGATTTAGAAATACTGTCATTAATATCTGCTGGGCTATCAATCTTCTGTAAAAAAGAAGATTGAGAGAGAGGGAGGGAAAAAATATTCCAAGAACAGTATTTGGGGGTTCTATTAAAAGGCTAATGTTATCCTGATGAGTTTGGTCTCCCCAGGATTCCTACAGTCACCAAAAAGGGAACACTGAGTTATGTGCCTACTTCAAACTGCTCAGCAATGCAATTTTTTTCTCCACACTAATGACAGGAAGACCTTAGGCAAAACTGGCTTTCCAGTAAAGCCAGTAGCTTCCTGGACACTGCCTCAGTGATGCTGTAAAACAGCCCAGCCTGGGTCAACCTGGCCTCTGCAGCAGCATGATATGCAAATCAGAAACTGAAACAGGTAAAATGTAAGGCAGAAACTATTTCACTGTGAAATTAATGGGTAAGAAGGTGCATCAGCAATGAAAACTGAATGGGAATTTCTTCTTAAGTTCCTTGTTGTGAAGTGAAGGTGAAGTGTCCCTACTGTGCATAACTTTTCCTGTAAGCCATGCCAGAACAGGCCAGCAGCAGGGTGCAGTCAGCAAGCACTGCTGCTTACAGGTGAGATTATCCCATTAACATCACTTAGATAAACGTGCCCTTCCCTTCAGTACAATGAAATTAATCCAGTCTCTTAATATCTATTTAAAAAATCAGGTATTAGTTTCCTCTAAGAACAACAAAATCTTTTAAAAGCAGTGCTTTTACTTTTGAGACTGAAGGACAGGCCCAAACTAGAAAATAACTGGCTCATATTGTGAGGCTTCTGTAATGCTGGAAGCCCAGGAGACTTCAGGCTCTAGTCTAACCATAGCTCTTAGACATCTTCTTTTGGGGTTTCTTTGGTGCCCTAACATTTCCATATGAGAGATCCAGAGGCACCACTGGAGCCTTGGATGAGGGGCTCTGTTTTCAGCTCTTTCTGAACCAATAGAAAGTGTCTTGTGCTTCCATGGCCCAGAATGTCTGGAAGCTGCCCCAATGAGCTGGCAATCTGAGGACAGGCTGGCATTTCCACACTCATACTGAAGATAAAATGTAACATAAACGCCTCCAAGCTTTGCATGGATTAGGTTTTGATTCTCCCATTTTAAAATACAAGAGTTTAATGAATAGTGTCTCTAATAAATTATAATTATAATGTTACACTTGTCACACGCCCACCCTGTGTACATACATTTACAACATCACACTACTAACAACTTAGTGTGTGTTGAAATTTAAGCGGGGTGCTCATGAAAAATTCCTTCAAATAAATTAGGTATAAACTTTCTAATTTTCAATCCCTGATTTCCATTCCCATAAAGAGAAAATGACTACAATATTACAGGTTGATCTGTAGTTACCCCAAAATACTTGGAGTAACCCAGTCAATTCTCATCAAATTTACAAGTATTCCCTGTAGTAACTTCTGCATGAAAATAAACATGGAAGAAAAATGGAACAGTAACTAAATGGATAAAAGCATAGATCTCAGCATCTAAATCAATCACGGTTTTATAAACAATATAACACTGGACTGTGCACAACGAAGTGCCAGATGCATCCAGGGAACGTATTAAAACGTGACTGCTCAAAGCAGAGGTGCCCTTGCCTGGGGTCCTTCTGGATGCTGTCGATGGAGGGGGAGCGGGTGGTGCCGTCATCGGCGGGCGCTGGGTGCTGCATCCTGCTGTAGCTGGACTCGGGGAGCCGGTACTGCATGGACCTGTAAGGTTCTGCGTAGGTACCACTGGTGTTCAGGCCATAATTGTTTCTTTGGTATGTGAGTGTGCTACGCTGACTGGATGTTCTTTGCAGATTTCCAACCCCTAGTACAAAGTCAGAATTGAACTAGGTAACAAATGTCTAGTGAAGAGGCAAAAGGTGGTTAGAAGGGTAGGAAAATAAGTAAATCCAACTTAAAACATGAACTATGCTCTACACTGAAAGCTGCCACCTGATTTAAGGGAGCAATGACTCAGTGTCCCAAGGAAGAGAGGTTGGCTACAGAACTAAAGGCCTCATGGAATTGGCCTTATGCCTCAGCAAGATTTAAAGTAAGACATGCATCTTGTGCCATGGAGCAGAAATCAGGAGGCAAAATACCTTCAAAGTCTAGAATAAAATTCAGTTACTAGCAGTTATGTCAACTTGCCAACTGCACTAAAAAAGAAAAAGCAATTAAGCAAAAGTTTATATAGTTTATAAGATACTTTCAATCTCCTAACTACGAGTATGTTTTCCCTGACAAAAAGCTAACAAGATGATTAATGCAAGGATTAAGTTGTTCTTTTTAAAAACAGGAACATGTATCTTCCTGACTTAACAGAGCAGTTGTGGCAGCTTTTGTTCTTCCAACGTATTTGACATTAGGTAGACAAGTAAATAGAGAATTCCATTTTCTACTTGCATTTCCTCATTTGCAGATCCTGACACATTTGTTTACTCTAGGCTGTAGAAGACAGGAAAACTGCAAAACTCTTGCTCCTTCAGTATTCCATATGCTTAGTGCTTCATTTACATTAAAGGAGCCATTTTCAAACATGTGAAAACATGGCATATGAATTGGACACTTCTCTCTATATATTTCTAGGTAGCTACTTAGTTAAATCCTTAGTTAAATTATTTAGCTGAGTTTTTGGTTATTACTCCATTATATAAATTATTAACCAACCTTAAAGAACAAACTGCACTGCAACATACAATACATTTCTCTTTACAGAAAATCAGGTCTAACACTCATCTAATGCCTATGCACTTCATAATGCATGAGCAGCAATTCTACAGATACTATAAAAATATTTCAGTGTAGGACCTGCAGGTGTAGTATTTTAACATTACCATTTGCTGAGACGTTTGGTAAGAATAGTATTTTTATTGTGAAAGATACAGTAGATAATTTACATGTGCAGGCTATGGCTTTACTGTACTGATGAGTAAAGAAATATGAAACAAACACGATTTGTAGGAGAACGATGCCCACAGAATACAAGAGGAAGCAAAAATATTTTTGTGTGTCGTGAAACACACTTTGCTTGGATATACCTGAATGTGAGATATCAAACAGAAAACACTCTGACCCTAAGCTGACCCTGATATATAGCCCCGAGTATTCCTTACAAGCATCACAAAAACCTTTTAATTCCTGCTGGTTTCTACCAGTTTCTACATCCTACTCAGTTTCTACCTATCTTTTAATTTCTACCTATCTTTTAATTTTAATCTGGCATCACATATCTCATATGTGTTCTCCCCTATTCCCTCAGTTCCAGAAAGACTCCAGCAAGTAAGTTCCACATGATTTTGGGACACAGTCAATGGAGGAGCTTTGGCAGCCTTGTACCCACCTGAGCCTGTTCGGTACAGTGCTGACTGGGACCCCTGGTGGAGCTCGATGGTTCCGTGGTTTGGGCTGCGGTACACGGGGCTGTAGTAAGTTCTGCCTTCATAGATGGGGGTGATGTGCAAGTCAGGAGAAACAGCTGATCGTAATTCTTGTCCTAGCTGGCTGTGCTGGCTAGCATATGAACTCCTCAGGCCTACAACCAAGAAGAGGAAAATATGTACGTGGCCCAAATGCTTATTATTAAAAGTAATAAGGCTGTCATGAGTGAATCTTTCTTCTTTCAGCCAGGAAAAGGTGTTAGCTACAGCTACAGTTAAAAAGACTTATTCATTAAGCTTCCTTCCATTATTAAATGATCCATACTGAAAGATTAATTAACAAAGCACCATTTCTTTGATGAAAAGTTTTGTCCACACATTGACAACTTTAATATTTTCAACTTTTTTTTTTTTTTTTTTTTTTTTTTTTTTTTTTTTTAGCAGTTCCCAGACCCAGCAATGACACGGCATTGAGAACCTGACAGACACCCAGCTGTGAAATGGGGCACAGCCTAGAGGGGGTCATAATCCCAACAGTGAAACAACAGATAGCAGTAGGAGCACTGGTGTTGCAGTGGGGACTTAAGCATGTGGACACAAGTCTGTACCACTTTCCTCAAGAACAGCATTCTGAACAGTGCTGCACAGTTTGGGCTTGCTTCTTCTTGAGAAGGTTCCCCCTCAACTGTCCCATGAAAACTTCATGCTGCTCTTGAACAGAAGGTACAGAGCTTTTACAACTAGGAGGATGCACTACCCAAAGGAAAAGCTCTTCTGCACTCCTCGATTTCTCCCCTACCCCTACTCTTAAAAAATTATTTTGGAATTACTGTGGAAGCATTTCAGAATTGCTGCATTTTGATTCTCCTCCTATCTCCCACACTTCCGCATCACGTTTCACCGCCTCACACGCTCCTAAAATTCTGGTTTTCATGCAGCTGTAGGTTTCTGCCAAGTTTTAATCTGTGTCTTTACCTTTTTACTAACCTGTAAGGCTATCTGGGCGTGGAGGGACCATCCTCTCATAGATCTCATACTGCTGTCCATACTGTTCAATATCATGAACCGTTCTTTGCAGCGTCGCTCCCAGATGCTGCGGGACCGCAGTCATGCCAGAGCGCTTCGGGGAAGAAGATCCCAGCTGAGTTTGGGACGGAGAAGCTACTCTGGCCTGCACATCCGCGAGGGCGAGGGGAGAGCCCACCCTGACGGCGGCTTGGTACTGTGCGGTGCCTCCGTTGGGGCCGGGGCCCTGCCGGGAGCTGAGGGAGCCGATCCTCCGCACGGCGCTGGGGGAGGCGGGTCGCGGCGCCGCGTAGGGGGATGCTGCCCGCTGAGCCGGCAGGGTGGTGGAGGAATAGGGGTGGGAAGCGAGGGGCCTTGGCTCCGACACCGAGGGAGAGCCGTACCCACCGCCCAGGGAGGTGCGCAGGGAGCCCCGGGAAGGGGACAGCCCCGTGCTGACCACGTAGGAGGGAGACTGTGCTCGGGAGGGGACAGAGCTGACACGTCTCATGACTCGGCTGGTGGCAACATTCACTGAAGGCTGTTGAAAACAAAACCTGAGTTAGTTTTATCTCTTGGGCCATGTAGTGCAACCTTTCCTCCCTTAAGACAAAGAATTCAAGAAGGAATGCACACAAGCTAACAAGATATAAAAGCTGATGAAGAGTAGCTTTTAATCTAAATGTAATTCCTTTGAGGTTTTCTATAAAATAATGACCCAGTGTTTTATTACTATATAAAAATGGCAATTCAACATTAAAAGAACATTTGGTCTTCATTCTTTTTGACTTTCTGTGTGGATATGCATCTATACTTTCCTCACCACTTCAGAAATGAGCAGTGATGCAGAGTTCTCACATAAGCCAATAAAGTTTGTGAATTACTGTCTTGCTTATCATTGAGATTAATGAAAAAGGAGGGAGAAAAAAGCAGTAGAAGGCATAGGAACACAAATACCATCTTCCCTTAAATACAGGCTAAATTTCTGGAGGCTTTCCCCATTATCACAACTAAATTTTACGTGATACTTTCCTGATACTTTCCTGATACTGTATTACCACCACACTCTGCAGTCAGTCCTCAGAAGTTTCATTTAATTTCAGCTGCAGCGAATGAATGAGATCACATGCATGCTGACTTCAGCAAACAAGCCTATGTGTGCTGCAAGCCACTTCTGCTTTTTAACCACTGAAGGTGTTACATAAAAAAGTAACGTGAAAAATACATCAATTCAAATCTGCAGAAAGGCAGGTCCAGCTATACAATTACTATTTTTAAAACTGTGTTACAGAGAGAGATGAAGTGCACCACTCTGAGCATACCTGGACTGATGTCTGTCCCTCAGCTCGCGAGCTCCTCACCAAATGGTTGTTCGTGGTTCCAATAAGGGAATGGCCCTGTCTGTTTTCTGATTTGCTCAAGTTTTGGCTGTTATGGAAACTGCTCGCTTCCTGGTAACCACTGTCAGAATAAGAGTTCATTTGTGTTGAACTCCTTGAGTTGCCTACAGACCCTGCAGATACGAAACCAGTATAAGAATGAAAGCATCAAACAACTTCACAGAGTATTACATAACTGCTATTAATTGCATTTATAATTGTGTTACATTTTCACACAGCCAATACAGACATATATTCTAATATTTAAAATGCATACAACAGACCCTCACTTTCATGAAGAGATGTCTGTTCTGGTGAGTAGAGGTTCCCTGGTTCTGGTTCTGTCCTAATGTCATAGGCATTGGTAAGAACGCTCTCTGACACTTGAGGTTTGTTTACACCAGTGGTCGGAGGATCTGAAAAAATACATTAATTAGATGAATCTAAGGATTCATATTTGAATTTCCTGCAAACTCAGTAATGGTAATTTTCTCACAGATGCTAACCAAGAACTGACTTCCAACACCAAGAGTCTACTGGCGTACAGGTATCATCTACCAAACTAAATGAAAAGAAGGTTAATACTAATGCCTGAGGATTTTATTTCCTAGAATTTTGACATTGTTCTACAATTCTAATTTTACAAATTACATTCTAACCTATTTTACTAGAAAACTGATTACCTAGGAAGTATACCTTGCAGAACAGAAACATTGTGCAACTGTGTTGTAATGCACAGAGAATTGCTACCACTTGTTCAAGGTCCTGTACCTCAGGAGCTTCTTAAGTAAAAGGCTGAGTTGAATTTCATCCCTCTCTGTGTTACCATCAGCAGGAGCTGCTACAGATTTTATACAATTTTTACTTCATATATTACTATCCAAATGTTACCTTTTCAACAGCTCTTAAGCTGGCTTCACTTCTAAGAATATTAGCTAAATTTTATGGAAAAAATAATGTTCCATCATACAAAAGAGAAAACATATTTCTACACTATTCAAATACCAGATTTTTTAAAAAAATACTAAAAATCAACACAACTTAGAAATTACCAGCAGTCAGCACTTATTTATCAGTAGTACATTCTTAGGTCAAATCCATCAAGTAAAATTTGATGCTAATTAATTTATTACAACAGGAATAATATGACCTAGTAATGACCTATGTAATCATCAGTATGCCCAGAAATGATCCAGGGGACCAGCACTGAAATAACTCACTTGTGAGTTACCCTTGCTCAAGTACCAGGTCATAACTGACACCAGTATTACATATTCTTTAGAGTTAAACACTTGTGAAGACTGAACCACTTAAATGATAATTATGTTCAATTTAAAAATATTTTTATCTTCAATCTTTCTTGTTTAAATGCTACAACACCCTGTTATTTTGGTTACTTGATATTCCATGATACTAAATCAATGTCAAGCTGACAAATAATCAATTTTGAGAGAAATCCACAGGGAGAATAAAGTTCAATTGTGCATTGCTGTACAGATGTTCCTGAGACAGAGGTCTGAACCAAAACCTGGCATCCACCACACATTTGCCACCACGCAAATGCTTTCACAGTGCTGAAAAATAAAGATTGTTTAGGCTCTCTAACAAAGGCAAGAGTGCACAATGAAATGAATTGTTGTCTTTCTTTTTCTGTCTGCTACTATAAATCATGAGGAGAGTGCCCTGAATAAAATAATAGCCTTTTTATAAAGGCCTGCTGATCTAATATTCTATTTATAAGCATCTGCAAAACACCCTTTTTTATTTCTGTTAAAAATTCTGTATAAATCTACCGATGCATAAAGCAGTTGCAGCTATGCTCACATCACATCATCTACAGATGTTTTTTGGTATAACTTGCTATCTGCAGTCAGGAAAAAAGATGATTTAAGAGAGTGTTTTCATTCATCTTTAACTTCAGTATTTTTCCCATAATAGTTGGTAAAGCATTGTAGAGTTATAGAATGGTTTGGGTTGGAAGGGACCTTAAAGATCATCTGGTTCTCGCCCCCTCTTGTTTTAGAAAGAAAGTTCAAGCTGTACTGAGATACAAAAATAGAAAATGCACTTGCAGAAAAACCTCCTCTAATTGAACACATTCTCAGTCAAGTAAGAATATCTGTAAAAAGAAAATCAGTTTTCGAGCTCAGACCATACAGTATTTTTGTATAATCCTTACCTACCAAGGGGAAGACTCAGAAATATTTTTTAATTGCAAAGGAGACACAATGCACCAGATTTCTGTTACAATCACATATCACACAAAAATGTGAAGGGACAAAAAGGTACCAAAAAAGCACCTTCAAGTACCAATAACCTTTTCCAATAACAGAAACACACAATGCCTCTTCATCTGAGAGACAGAGGATATCAATGTTGTATTTTAAAAGAGGTGCTTGAAAAAGATTCGTAGCATTGCTGCTAATGTTCAGTTCACTTCAGAAGCAGAAATGAATGCCAAGAAAATAGTTTGTTGGGCTTAAAGCAAAATGTACACATAAATGATAATACCTGATGATCTCCAAGGAAATGACTTCTCAGTAGAGCTGCAGAAAGAAAAAAAATTATCATAAAAATGAAACATGTGGCTAGCTTGTATGTATTTTTTTAACCAAAGCACATAAAGTAGTACAAAAACCAGCAGAAGTTTTCAAAAGCCCACATACATAACACTGCAGTCCCTCACACCAAGCAACTAAGCCACTGGCCACTGATTTAAGTTTTCTGTTATTCAGTGGGACTGCCCTGTGACTTTCTGCATGGGAAATGGCCCAGCAGGGCCCCTGTCTGCAACAGGGCAGCTGGCAGCAGGGTTTGTGAGACCTGCTTTCCATTCAAGGTGTAGGCACAGCAACCACGTAGTGCCCAGCAAGGGTCCCCAGCCTGGTGTGAGGGGTCAGCAGGAAATAAACCACTCAAAGACAGGAGAATTGGCTGCTCTTGGCAGGGCCCAGCAAAGGAAGCTCAGGGATCACAGTTCTAAAGTATTTGACTTCTACATGAAAACAGTTTGAAAAAGTTGAAAAGAAACAGACCTACAAATTCTACTGTTATTTTGTTTTCAGTTTTCAGAGAATTCTGATCCTTTGCATATGATAAGCAGTCAAACCAACTGATACACCAAAACATGTACACATCTAAGAGTAAACTGGTAACAGATTTTACATTGTCAAGGTCAAAGAGATGCCTTAAGAAACAACTATTTCACAAGATCAAACAAGTGTTTAACACCAGTGTAAACTCCTACTTCTCTTGTATTTGCCCAAAAACCATTTTACACCAAAACAATCTTAGCCATTTTGTTTCTTCAACAAAGCAGTGCTATCTCATGTGTTGATAATGCAATTGATGCACAACCACTTTTGCAGAGAAATGCAAAATTAATCCATGTATTATTATAATTAGGTACATTTTTCCATAAAACTGTATAGTGTATTTCCTCACTCTACATATGAACTACCAGACTTTTAATATTAAATAATTTTTCCAATTATACTCTTCAACTTTCACTTTAGTCCTCTGACTTTCTGGAAACTCAGTTCCTTAGAATGAGATGACACCCTTCTGTGGTGCTGGCAAAGGTAAAAAGTCCTAAGCATACACAAACACCTTACTCTGACAAAAAAAAAGATTATAAAAAACCCTAAACACTTTCTACCAAACAGATCCATCTGACTGAACTTTCTTTGCATGTATGGGACTTATTTATGAAGGAGGAAGTTGCTCTGTGGGTCCTAAGCAGAAGGTTACTTCATGAACAGTTAAATTAGTAAAGAACTTAACTCGATTCTTATTAAATTATGTTTGCAAAAGTCAAGCATCCACCATCTTCTGAATTCATAATTAATTTTGTTGCTGTCATTTCATTACAGATGAAATGTTTTGAAATTAACAATCTTTCAGTTTTGATAAATAGGTCTAATGCCTCTTACTCCATTGTTTAGAAGTCAGTGTGTTCAAATACTGCATCACCATTGAGAAGGTGCTGCCATTAACTCATCACTGTGCTGTCTCTTCCTGGCACAAGATACACCTACACAGAGCCCACATGTGGTGCACTGCATTTCTAAAAATACTTAATTTTAGCCCACTATTATCCTTGAAAAAGAATTAGGCTAGTAGGGTAGGCATATAGAATTATTTTTTTTTTTTCTCAGAACAGTTTGGTATGAATTGCATAGTTTTCCATTGAAGAAGTTAGAGATAAATATTATTACAGTATAGCAGCTATTTTTAAATGACACTCAAGGAAAACATAAAATATCAGACATACGGTCACGTACATGACAGGAATTTTCTCTACCCTTCTCAATCTGTTCAGAAGAGCACAAAGAGTAAGTGAAATAAAAACACAGATCTACAGTAAGTGCATTGAAAATACATATGCTGAAACACTCATTTTTTAGCCAGTAACACAAATACTTGGTAACTGAAGATGCAGCATGCATACAAACTGCTGAAATCAATCCATTCAATTTTTTTTTTTTTTTTATCCCTTGCATTTTTTTCATTCACTTTTATTTTAAAAATACTTAGGGTTTTTTTGCTTAGTTTGCACTTGGTTTTTGCTTGGGTTTTGTCCCTTTCTTAATTTCACACCTTTTCTTTCCCATCTTACAGCTTTACTTCAAAGCTGATGACACAGAATTGCACCAGATGCCAATCTGGGACAAAATAATAATCTGATATATGGAAGAGGCTTTGTATGAAGTCATTTAGAGACAAAGCATCCAAAGCTTCACTGGTACCATTTTACATTCTTCAAGCAAAAGGAGGTGAACACTGGCCTCAGCTGAATGGAGACGACAGCTCAAGGACCTGGCCACACTACAAAGGCAGAACTTGACTGCCTGGGTATGGACAGCAAGGCTGCAGGAACAATACTAACATTTGCAGATTTCTATTTTTTGTTAAGATGCCTTAAGCAGTATGCTGCTTTTCAAACATTTAAACTAAACTATTATCTTCAGTTTCTACACTGGACAGTTACCTTGAATTCTCAGTGCTGGGCACATCGTTTGCAGGTATGAAACAGCTTAAGGCCATTACCTGAGCTTGTATTCCATGAGATTAAATGTATTTCTGAATTAAACAGCACTGCTTGAGAGAAAAGTTGTGATATCAATTGCCTATCTTAACTGCTTGGCAAAAAAAGGCAACAGATAAAAAATTAAGTAATCTTTATTAAATATTTCTAAAATGGTGAAAAGCTGTAAAAAGCTAAATATATAATTCTGTTGAAAATGTATGTACTTCACACATATTTATTTATTATTTTAGCTGAGTGCTTGGCTAAGCTATCATCATTGGGACACAGCTGTTCTGTCAGGCAAATGGTTTGTTCACAGGGATTTGTGCTCACTGCTCAGGCTGAGCTGCCAGCTGAAACCCAAGTGCTTGCTAAGACTGAATATGTTTTACTTTACTTTATCTTCCATTTTAAACTTTATCTTCCATATTTAAACATATACATCAAGAACACATTTACAGTTACATGCAGGATGAATCTACGTTCTCAGGAAAAATGGACTACTAATATCTGTGTCCTGTCAAAAATTCTATGATGATCAACTAGGAGGTCCTGATTTAAAATTATTTGGTCGGTGTAGCATTTGTTTAAGTAAATAAGAAATAGTTTAAATTACTATGACTCCTTCCCTACTCCTGCCCCCAAAGCACATAATGATTCTAAAGGTAATTTTTATGCAGCTTATAAGTTACTGTGATAGTTTGGTGACATCACGTATTGCAACATAAGCAAGCAATCTCACATATACCTTTTGGAAACCCCAAAATGTTTGATACATCATATGAACAAAATGAAACAGCCTTCTGAGAGGATAATTACAGCAGCTCACTGTGAACAGTCTTGTCAGGATAAACTTGCTTCTGCACGCCGTGGAATGCCCCGGGGGCAGCACAGGGTGGAAGTCTCTGGCGTGTTAGGGCTCCTCCAGGGGAACAGAAGTCACACAGCAGCCTGCTGCCTCCCAGCAAAACTACTTGCTCTGTGTCCACTCTTTAGAACCATTCTCCCAGTTTCCGAGAAAAAAACGTGTGGCCGTGAAACACAACACATGTGCCCTCACAGAAAGCTTGCAGTGTTCCTTCACAGAGTGAGTTATTCCACTGAATCACTTGGAAGTGTTTTCTGCTGCTACAGAAGGTGCAGACTGCATTGCACGTGGCATTCTTCAGTGGGAAAAGCAGAAAAAAATAACCCATCCATGTAGCTATGACATACATCTAGTTTTACAAAACTCAGAAGACTTCAGGTCCAATGTCATTATTCAGGCTAACTGTTCAAAACTTGAAGTCTTTTAATAATATTTTATTATTTACTGTATGTACTGCCCAATGGGCTTGCATTCTGATGGATCCCAGTATGCCATTTACGTATTTTTCTTTTGTTACAGCGTGTGTGACAAGCTGCTATAACGAGCAGTATTTCACAATTAAATTAATGAGTCTTTTGTTTCCAGCACCACTCTTTTCCTGAGTTACACACAGCAGATAACTCACAGAAATAAGCATCTGACTGTGAGAGTCAGGCAGCCAGCTCCCACCCCGGCAGCCAGGCACTGTGTTCTGTGAGGAGAGCCTGAGGACTGACCCTTGGTACATTTTGGTGTTGACCTGCACCAGCACATCCTCCAACACATCTGGCAGCCCCAGCTGAATCAGAAAAGTGCAGCTGGAAAGTTAGCTGCCACGCTGTATCTGTGTGTAGGGGAGGATGAAGAGCCCATCAGCTTCTTCACAGAAACCTGTGCATGTTATAGCATGCAATGAAACTAAGGAGTTATAAGTGAAACCCTGCATTGTTTCTCCCAGTCTATCACCTCCTATCTTGCAGTGTATAACATGGGTAATGCTAGTTAATATTTATGTACCATTTCAGGTTCATTCTCCAAAGCTTTGCAAGTGTACTACCTGCCATGCAATATCTTAGAAGCGCTGAGCACAACACCCATTTATAAAAATAATTATGAGAAGTAATAATTTTAACAGTCAAGTAACCTACAAGTGCACAAAAATAAAGCCTTGCTGGGATAAAAGCCCCTGCTGATCTCATGCCTTCTTTTCCACCTATTAGGCTACAGTTGCTTAGAATCTGCAGATCTGCTCCTCCTCTCACCTTTCAGCCTCCTCTTTGGAGAGCAAACCATCCAACCACCCCGTGTGCAGCCTGCATGCAACCACAGCTGTCACACAGGTGTGCACCATCTGCTTCATCACCTTTGTACACAGGTGCACAGCAACACACACCTGTCTGCAGGACCAGCAGTGACAGAATGAACCTTCCTTCTGCAATCAGTGTCCTCAGGCATGCTCAGCTGGGTGACAGTATGATCACCAGTGCCTCCCTCCAGATGGACTTAACCAGGTTACACCTGCACAGCCTGCACCCTGAGCTGTGCCAGGGTTGGGATCACAGCCAGAGAGCAGCTAAGAAGCTGCACGTGCCAGCTGCAGCTTGGGCTGGTTCAAGGCACTGATGCTGCATTTCCTCTTCCCTCACCAGCTGCTCTCGTGACTGCCCTGGGGATGGCACTTGTGAAACTGGGTGATGAGCTGGCTTAGGAGGACTTGACTGACACAGGAAAGCTGTAACCATCAGGACAGACAGATGCTGCCACAAAAAGTACCTCTGACTCCATGTCTGCATCTGTTTTGCAGAGCAGCACCACCTCCAGGCCAACACCAGCTTGAAGGAACCCAGATTACAAGTGGATCAGAGGCTATGGCCATGGAGGTCAACAAAACCTGCAGCTGGGCCTCTGATAGAAATGCTCCTGGACCCCTTCACACCACGTGAAAGCAACAAAGGCACTTGGAGCCAAGGCCTTTGAGCCAAGGCACTGCTGATTTCCTCTGGGAGAGGTATCTTGATAAAAATAAAGCAAGGTGTCCTCATCAGATGCTTTAGCTTTGTTTACTACTTTAGTTCTTGTCATTGTTTTGTGTTGTTGGTATAGTTGGGTTTTTTGTTTGTTTTGTTTTTTTGGTTGTTTTTTTTTCTTGTTTGTTTGTTTTGGGTTTTTTTTTTGTTTTTTTTTTTGTTTGTTTGTTTGTTTCTGTTGCTTAGTTTTTAATATGTGACCCTGTCAGACAATTCTTGTATCTGGCCAGAAGCCACATCTTGTTCTAAACATTTGTCTTCCCTGTGTCTGCCCATGTCCCACCTCTCCACACACCATCCAGTTCCCAAGCCTTCTCTCCATGCCCTCTTCCTGTTTATTTCATTTCTTGTCAGCCTCAGTAAAACATTCATATCACCTACCTTGGGGAAACATAGGGACCTTTTTATGGCTATAGATTTTGCTGCTATATTTGTGTCTGCTGTAGATACTGCTCCAAGAGATTGTTTTATCTTGATTCTTTCAAGAGCACTTCCAACTACACCGAAAGTAACTGGTTGCAAAAAAATGAAATCATCTAATTCAGATAGGAATTAATTTTTCAGCTTCTCACACATCTTTCCTTTTAGAAGGGATATCCACATTAAAAAGTAAAAAAAAAAAATTAAGAACCCACACATGCCAGAAAATATTGTCTAAACCCAGCCTTAACCCCATGTCCCTTGGTAAAAAAATAATGTAGTGTATCATTCTCACCTACACAAGACCACTCAGTTAGGATAAGAAAATTTAGAAAAATAAGAACAGTGATCAGAATACAGGTGTCTGTAAGAATTAGGAATAAAATTAGACTTTTATTTTAAAAGCATAAAAGATTTTATTAGTAACTATGGAAAAATTATGGCCCAGAAAACAAGACTTCAAAGAGTTTATCTAGATTTAGAAACGTGCTCATATAAGGTATGCTACAAACCAACCTCTGGGCTAGTATTTCCCCCCTACATTTTCATATATTTTTTAAATACAAATAAAACCATCATTTAGTCATAAAGAAGTAACCATCTTGGTAAATTATAGTATATGACAGAAGCACAGGATAGAACACATTGTCCAGATATACTGTAACTGTACAGTGTTTCAAAAACTACACATTTTTTGGGATTAAGCAAACTCTAGTGTTCCTTGTAGACAAATTCTCTGGACTTGGGATGCAGAAAAACTTGGAAATGGACATTTAAGACTGAATGAAAAGTGATTGGAGGCATAAAATAACTGAAGACTTTTACCTGTTCTTCAATAGGAATTTTAACTTTTTTGGCTTTCTAAACAAAATCTGAGTGACAGCTGAAGAAATATTTGGATCTACAGGGAAGATAGGCAAGCACAAAGGGTATAAAACAGCCAGCTTGTTCCAGGAAAATTTTTTGTTTAAGAAATTTTTAAATATTAAAAGTTCTCATACTAGCAGAAATACTGTCAAACTCAGGTCAAGTAGTTTGAGGCAGAAAACCAACTGTGCACTGGAATTTTTTGAAGTTAATTTTTCGATAAATGCCTCCTGTTTCTGAATTTTTTTTTTTTTTTGTAGGAACAACTTTACATTTCACTTGCAGAAATATTTATGATGGCCACAGGAAGAAACAGTTCAGAATGATACCCAAGTTCATTGCTAGAGGAACAGAGAAGCAATCAGTATTTAAGGCAAAAATAATAATGTTCAGAGCATGCTCTCTGTGTTTGCTGCAGCCTGAGATGCAGGCATGAACACTTCATAAGAGAACATTTTGTTATCAAGACTCCCAGATCCAAGAGCTTCCAATCACCTGATATGCTTCAGATGAATGAGTGCCCAAACACAACTAGAGTAGGAAAGTTTGCTAAAGAATTAAAGCCAAATAATAAATCAGTGTACTAATTACAGCAGAAACACCAACGAAACGTTTTGGTACAGTTATTGTCACTGTATGTGAAATGCACTGGGTATGTTTCACACTGTTTAAATATGCTGATTGTAGCCATATAGCAAGATATTCCCGGGAAACAAATGTAACAAAGTATTTCAAAAAAGCTGGATGAAACTACATAATTCAGGAAAATTTTCTAGCATTCAACTAGCATTGTTACTTTGCTGCAAATATGTATGTCTACTATATTTCTCTTTATCTGCATCCTAAATATAAAATTCAACATATTTAAAGATAAATTAAAGCTTTACATACACTCTACTGAAAATGTAATAAATTATTAGAGAGGCCTCTTTAAACTGTCCCATAACTCGTTACAGCAAGTCTGCATTTTTTTTTTTATACTTTAGATATTAATGGAAGATGAACAGCTATCAGTGATTATATATGTATGTAGGACATAGGCATCACTAAAAATTCCTTTAATTTATGGGACATATGAAAGTAAAGTCATCAGGACTTGTACCTTGTGCTGGCGATACTTGGTGATTCTGCTCCAAGCCTACATCTTTCTAGCTGATTAGCCACAATTTGCCTTTCCACTTCCAGTTCTCTGGTAAGTCTTTGAAATTGGAGCTCCTGAAATTTCAAAATAAAAAGAAAAGCATTCTTGATGTTAAAAAATGGGCTTGGATTAATTCTGAAACAATCACTGTTTCATCACAATCATGTTTCCTGCTTCAATTCTTCCTTAATGGAATAAACTACTAGGAGATTAAAGTGGGAATTTAATGATTCTTCAAATCAGTGATTCATGCAAATATTGATTTATCACCTGTTACAAAAGGAAAAACATGTTTAAGCATTTTTGGGTCTCATTCCTCCTGAAATTAAAAGCTTTGTGTCTCCCTATGTTGCCACAATCTAATAAAATCAGTGCCTATAAAGCCAGCCTTCAATTTCACCTATAAACAATGTATGCTGAAAATATGGAATCCTAACCCTTCCAACTGCAAAGCTCCAAATCCTAAGCTGCACACTGTGTTCTGAATTGTATTCAAGAGCTTAAAATTTATTATTTCAAACTGTCTGAGGGTTGAGATGTGCTATTTCACCTTTCCCGATTTCAGCTTCTGCTATACTTTTTTTGGCCAAAAGGTACCAAACCTCAGCTTTTGTAAAGGCTTTGGGAACATAATGCTGAGAAGGAGGCATGGGAAACACAAGTGCTGCGTAGAATGTTTGCAAGTTATTAAAATCTGGAAACATTTTTCTATAAACGTGACACTGGATTCTATACTGTGCCACCAAGGGAGATCAGAGATGTTCATCCACGTTTAGCTTCTGTTAACAATGTAATACTACTCTGTTGGAGAATTGCTATTATTTTTCAAACTAATATTCCACATCACTGAAGTTTAAGTAAACTGTTCAGTACTGTTTAAAAATAGATGAACCCCAATATTTAATAATCTGATGAAGTTAAGTCTTCTGTCAAAGCAGAACACAGCACAGAAGCATGACTTTAAAGTGCAGACTACTAATAAAGGTTTTTCCTTCTGAATATAAATCATGTAATTGTATTACACAGCAGTTGCATGCCTTGTGGTAATTACAAAAGTCACCTTCACTCATAGATTATAGTTAATGCAAACTATTCTTTCACAGCTTACATTACAGGGAACGAGGCTGAAATACTTCACTGGCATCAATGTTCCCTGAAAGAGCCCTCTGCTTGCAGTTTGTACACTTACTGCTCTGATAAGAGCAGTTCAACAGGAAGAATACTCTGTGCTTGTGTTAAAAAGGAATAGGCAAACACTGGAACCAGAGGGAAGGAGATGTGGTCCTCAAGTTGCCCCTCTGGTCTCCCCTTCCACGGGGCTGGAAGTCACTGTCCAGCTTCAGCACCAGAAAACCTTCAGGCAGTCAATGCTCACATGGGAAAGAACATTTTAGGACACGGGTCCTAAACTCAGATTCTATTCAAACCTGCCTTTAGACAGAATTCTAAAGCTAAATACTTTTAATCCTGAGACCTGATACGAGAAACTTCATGAACATGATAACCTGCAGAGCACAGCAAATCTTATGGGCCTGTACATGGACTATAAAGTATGGATAATATCAGATGGTTTGTACAACCTGTAACTGCACCCAGCAGCAGCCTGACACAGTCTGAGACCAGCTCCTAGCATGGTTCAGCTTCATGATATATATATATATATACATACCAAGGAGTTACCCAGTTCATTTGGACAGCTTCTCGTTTAGACAGAAAATAAAAGAAAGCGTATTAAGCAAAAAATTAAAAGAAACTTATAAATCAGAATTTATTTTGTAGTTGCAAGCCTGAATGTAACTACTGCACCCATCTACATGCTACAGCCAATAATTAACATGCTAGTGGAGAATGCCATGATTTAAAAAAACCTAAAACTCCACATTCATATGTTGATGCTCTAAGTTTTAAAGCAAATGTCAGCAAGACAAGCTTTTTCCCAATAAACTGTGATGTACTTTATAGCACGTAACAAAGATAAATCGTTAAAATAAGCAGCAGTGCACTGCTTGTTTGTAGAAATACAAAACATTCACCTTATGTTTAAAGCTCATTCCTGTTCTGTACTTTTAAATCAGGATTTAAATAGCAATGTCTTTTGTACAAACCATGAATGTGAACCCAAGACACCAGTTGCCTATTGTTATTTACTAATCTTTTAAGTAGATGAATAAAACAAAACATATGCCAGCCATTATTTCCTTCAGTTCAACCAATCTCCTTATTTGCCTTTTCATTATAGGCACTAATGAAAATAACATTATTCAAGAAAATATTCTGGTAGTATCTGCTATGAATACACATTCACCAGAGTTCTCTCCTCCCTTCACTGTATTCTCTTGCCCTTACTCTAACACCATCTCATCTATTTCTACAAGAGGAAGGCACTTCAAGGCAAATGTTACCAAAAGGCAACTTTTGTTGTTTTGTGTTCCAGAAGGAGAAAAAAACCCTACAGTAAATTACCAAATCCTACAAAAAGGTAGACATTGTCTAGAAAGCCTTTTTACATGAAATGAATCAATTAAAAAGGAAACAGGACAAAGATCCAGTTACAATGGCAGAAGTCAGGCACTTGTCAACCAGGCTTGCACGAACATGATCACAGCTTTGTAACAAATCTGCCAGGATACTTCTGCCCTAGAGGTATTTGATAATGCCTTTTTTTCTTTTAGCTTAAATCACCATATTACTATAGAAAACTAAGTCCTAGTCAGTTCTAAATAAGTGCAGTTATCACCTTCATAGTTTATGCTTTTTTATAATGGCATTTGGTACCACTGTGGATGGATACCTGCCACCACCCTGTTCACCTGTCAGACAGAGCACCACTTATTGCAGGAACTGGATTTGTTCCTCCAGACAGCTGCTCTGGAAGCAGTGGCAGAGCATGATCCTCCAACAGGATGCTCCCATACAATGTGTGGCAACACACAGAACCTGCTGCCCTAGGCAAAAAATCACAATTAGCTGGTTTTTATAGTACTGGCTTGTGACACCATGGCATGACAGGAGTCAAATATAATAATTAATACACTTGTTTTCATTTCCAGCAGAAAATCTATGTTGCAAGAACACACTAAAATTAGAGGTGTAGATTACTAAAATTAGAGGTGTAGATTACTAAAATTGCTACCACGCTGGATCAAAAGGAAACTACCAAATCTTATGGGACATACACACTGTCTTGGCCAGAGATAATTTTTTTCAAAATTATGCAATATACATTGAGTGAGAAAAAATAAAAGCAAACAGAAAAAAAGCCTTATAGCTATATTAAAAACCCAGAAAAAGTGCCCTGTAATAAATTCACCTGTTCAGCAGTAACTATTTAAATCACCTTATAAAACTACCGTATTTGTATTCACAACCTAAATTCCACTGCAAAGCCTCAGACTGTATTTCTTAACATGAAGCTACCAAAATGCCAGCTTTTCAATACAATTACATCTAAGGAAAATGTAGCATTTACATGATTCAAGAAAGAGAAGAAAGCAACTTGCTATGGAAAGGCAGCCACATGGGCTGCAGGCAGACAAGTGTCCATGGGGAAAGCCAAACCCCACCAAATTTTAGAACTGTGAAGTTTCCTGTTGGAGGCTGAAGCTCCCAGGGATGGACAAACCCTGCAGAGGGTGCTGACACCAGAGCACACACCCAGCTCACACCCAGGGGTAACCTGCACCCAGCAGTGCTGAGATCCCACTCAAGAAGACACACTTCAAGGTCTGGACTGCCACAAGATACAGATGAGACAAGTTACACCAATCCAGAAAACAAAACACTCTTTTCATTTGACAGCTGAGTACCTCTGGCAGGCTTGTGGCTCCCTGGAAAGTGAAAACAATTGCCAACACACTATGCTGGGCTATTAATGGCAAATATTTGAAAGCAGCCAAGTAATGGGAACTGACCGTGACTGTCATTCTCCTGTTGCAGGCTCCAGATGATAAAAGGAGGTTTAGAGGCAATTCCATGCTTTCCATCTGCATTCCATTATGATACCATGTTGCAGAGATCCAACATTTTCATTTTTTTTTAAACAAGAAAACTTTTATTCCTCAGTATCACAGACAAGAATGAGGAGAATATATTCACAGTGTTGAAAAATAGAAATTACTTTCTTAGTGCACTGTTGTGATTCGAAAATGTCTGGCAACACACAGATAACCTAAAACTTCAAACAAAGAGTGGTCCAACTGAGTGACTGGAAGCTTCCTGGTGACAGCTCTGCAAGAATCAGCAGCAGTGTCACACGCAGTGAAGACAGCTCAGAAAATGGTTGCTGTGGCAGAAGACAGGGTGAGGATGGGATGTTATGCCAAGCTGTAGTAACACTGGGATGTGCTCAGCTGCTCCAGTTGCCAAACGTCACTGTAAGCTGAACTGTGAAATATTTTGCTAATCATAAAAACGTTTCCTGTTCAACACTTCAGCTGATGCTGTTCCAGCAGTTTGAGTTGATCTAAGAAAGCAAAGCCTACATTTGGGAGAAAAGCTTTTACCTTGCATTCACTATTATAATTTGACTGAACATAAAATGCAGACCCACCCAGCTCCCATTGCCCAGAGAAGTTCAAATGGTGCTAAGGAAAAGGCAATTATACATATTCGTTATATTTTTAATGAGACAAATGTGCAACAAAAGTGGACAATCAAAATGAAGTTCATTGATGCTTTCTTCACATTAACCTCTTGCACTGACCCATGCAGAGTTCTACATTTCCACTTGCTGTAATTCAGAGCTAGATCAAGAAACTGACTGCTTAAAAACACATCAAATACTGTATTTTTCCAACACAAATATCATACTGAAGCGAACTAAAATTTAAATCTAATAATCTATCTATTAAAAAAATCTGTACTTTTAACTGTGCTAAACTTAACATTTTCTGTAAAAACAAAGTTTACTCAGGCACTCAACTGCATTTGCATGCTTTCAGTATCTTCCAAAATAGAAGACAAAAGATAAAGAATTTGGACAGGGTGAGGAGAATCACAGATTACAGGATGTGAAATGACATAGCTACAATTATTTGCAGATCACACTTAGCATTCAGCAGCAGCAGACCATTAAAGCCCTTAATGCTTCTATGCCTGCATTGTTCACTGGTCTGGTAGAAGAGTTTAGTGCTCTGGCTGATGAGGGATCAGCCAGATGATGAGTTTGAGCAGTTCATAGAAAGCTTTCTCTTAGTCAGTGGCAGGACAGAAGACTGACACTGGAGGTATTCACTGACTACATCTGAGCAGCATCCTCTTTGGAAGCTGCTTGTCACAGTGTTAAGGTTTTTCTAAGAGGGTGCTGAAGCCAACTGTACTGATGTGCCAGCTGGGGGTAAGAGTCCAGTCACTGCTGGGCAGATAGGCTGGTAACCCAAACATGGAAGTCTTACAAAAGGTATAAATGTCTAAAAAACTGTGTGAAAAATTTTGTACTTAGACATTGCTTAAGGGGGAAAAGTGCACACTCCCTAAGCATAAGAGATGGTTTAATAAAGTCATACAAAATTAAAATAGTTTGCCTAAGGGTTGAAAAAAAAGCTTTTAGGAAAATGTTTAGGAAAACCCAAGAGGTTTTCATTACTCATCTGAAAGCATATCCAATCATCCTTACTCCATTGTCACCTGTTCACAAAAGGTGAAAAGTTGTCCAACTTTAGGTCTAAAAGCCAACTAAAGAGACTCAAAAACCCCCAAACAACTCAAACACCTGACACTGCTGCAAATGCTTCCCTCTTAGCAAAGAAATTAAACCCATAATAAAAAGAAAAAATGAGTTTATTTCAAGTGGTTTGTAGGGTTAATGAGCCAATTAGCACAACTTCATGTAACTGTATCTCACATACTGTGACAGGAGGCTCAAAGTAATTTATCTACCTATTTCAGAATCACTGCAACTACCATTGAAATTGTAAATTTTAAAAAAGGGGGTTATGATGAAATCTTGCACAATTTGACAAGCAATTACAAAGGCTTTTCTGAATCGTGTTTCTAGGTAATGAAGTTAAGGTGTGGCAACTATTTTACAAATACAGAACTACTGCAACTAGAGATTCCTGTGTAAAAGGAAACGGTGTAGTAGTTTCTGTTCAGGCTTATTAAAGTAAATACTGCACTGGAAAATACTCTGTTCTGGGCTTTCCGCCATACAGGAAGGGTGTTGAACATGTCAGTATCCATAATTATTATCAACAGAAAAAATATCAGAAAGCAACAGTTCAGCTCTCAATTCTTTCACGTTATCATTCTAAGGAATTAAGTGCCATTTACATCTTCCTCCCCCTTTTGCTCATTCTAATGTAACCATACTATATTTTAAAGCTGGGCTACAGCTCTGAACACTGTGTTTCACTGATAATTAAACACAATTTTAATTTCATTTTTTTCCTTTCATCAGAACTGAATTACTTAGTAGTTCATATATTTAATAGTCTTTTTATGAATGGAAAGAGGAAGAGGCTTTGGCCTCCTCTCTCAAATGAAGAAAAATTGTTATTTTTTTCTCTAAGATAAAAACATTTCTGGGTAGAAAAAGGAATGCTAATAAATACATTTCTACTGTATACTTATGGATCAATCTATTACACACACTACTATCATAATTGTATGCTCAGTTTAAGCAATCATTGCATCCAAACTGCACAAAAGTGATTCTGGGCAGTAATCAGAGCAGTGACATTACAGGATGGTGATCACCAGCAATTACAGTACTGCCATTTATTGCTGCTTGTCAACTAAGCCACCATTATGAGCATGTTCTGTGTGAACTGCAAAGTAAAATGGACCAACTTAAAAGCACCACAAATGTACTTCAAGCAAAGGAGTTTTAACAGATATTTGTGACAACACAAGGCAAACCAGTGCCTCAGATGAGAACTGACTGGAGACCACTGCCAGCTCAGATGGCTGTGATTACTCACACCTCAATAGCCTCCAGCATTAATATCCTTCACACTGGAAGATTTAATACTAGTTTCAATATCACTAAGAAATTGTTAGGGTTGCTACTGTCATCTTAAAATGCTCTTGAAACTATTACTTTAGGCATTAAAAAAAAAAATCCAAATTTCAGCATCCTACAGAAAATTTTCAATTAAGAACTAAGGTTCTGTGGGTACAGAATCTGTTGATATCAAGACAATATAATCTAATTCTCTCCTTTTATAAAAATACTAACATAGGACAACTTATGAGAACTAATATATGGAGTGTTTGCATGGAGTTAATCTCGTGAATTGAGTGCTGATTTATCTTAGAAGAAGTTCTAAAACAGAGAGAGCAAACAGATTTATTCTGAAATTCAGATGTGATCATTTTATGTATTAAGCCAAGAAAAACTATCATTATTTCTAGTTCTGACAATGAAAGCCAAACTATCACTTGTCTTTTTAAAAAAAAAAACAAAAACAAACAAAAAACACAACACAAAAACCCGAAGAAAAAACTTCAGCTAGAATGTTTCTTTGTAAAACTGCATTTTTTCCCCTTGAATGATCTTTACAAATTAATGCTGAAATTGACTTCAAACACATTTTTATTTTCCCTGTAGATATTCATGTCCAGAAACATATTGCAGATTTTAGATATATTACTCCCTGGTTATTGAGAACTAAAACCAAACTCAGTTTTAAACCCATTTTTTACCAAAATGCAGCTACTCATACCAAATCCTTCCATGCCAATCTGTGTAGCACTGAACACCACTTCTCAGGATGTACAAAAAGGACTGGTTCTCTGTGCTGCATCAATCTACCCTAGCTTTACTTTTTTAAACAATAAACCTGCATTTCAAGTCTGATTAACAACGACAAACAGTGCATGCATTCCAAGGGACACAGAACACCATAATGATGCTTCTGTTCAGTGCAAATAAATGAATGTTTTTTATTCAGATTCTTACACCCTGATAAAGAAAATATACAACACTAGGCAATACATTTTAGAAAGAATGATGGTTTTTTCCAGCAATGCAATGAAAAACAATGGTTTACCCCCCAATGCATACTGAATTGCTGAAAACAAGGCATATACCTGTTCCTTTACAGAAGCTAAAATGGTAGTGGCAGTAGTCTCTGGTTCCATGCCTGGCCCTGTGGAAGTTTCCTGTGATGTCTGTGGCAGCCCCTCCTCCACCATTGGGGTCTGCTCAGGGGCTGGCATTTTGCCTGAAACAACAATATTTTAAAATAGTTTACATTTTGAGCCAGTGATGCATAAAATTCAAGTTTTCAGGATTACAAAAGCTCTTGTCTTTTTTCTAAAATCTTTCCAAACGTGATAAAATTAGCAGACAGCTTTGTACTGTATCAACCTACGTTGCTACTATTGTGCTTTACTTTCACAAAATGAGATCAGAATTACATACAAGACATGAGGGCTGGGCAGAAGCAAGCAGGCAGCATGAGGTTTAAAGATGATTTTTCAAACACTCTTTTGCAGTACTTACTAAAAGTAGTAAAATCCAAAACATGTGAAAATACTTCTGTTAAGCATAAGTTTACCAAGAACAGTTTTTAGCAAAGAAGAATGACATGTAACTGCAGAATGCTCTCCTGTTAGGAACAAACCATGGAAGAGACTAATTATGGTAATAAAAAGTTAATGGAATGATGCTACTATTGCTCTTTTTGCAAAAGAGGAAATTAAACCACTAAAAGTTAAGCCACTGCCCTGAGCTGTGGAGAGCACGGAAAGAACCAACAGGATTAGTGCTCCAGAATCCCAGACTTTGCAGAAGCAGCACACTTACAATCCCACTATGTGTAAAAAATCCATTGTATTTGTTTAACTCTGGAACTCATCACTACAGCCTAATAATACAGAGATAGTAATGAAGTGTTTAATACTTTGAAAAGAGCAATGTGGTGGTATTGATGTAGCTCCTGTACATACACCAAGCTTTAATTTCCTTCAGAAAAAGTAAAATAAAGCTTATCTGTTCTAACATTAGAAGTAGTCAATATTTCATTTTAGATTTTCAGAACAAATGGACTGAATATTCCTAGGGGGGACAAATACGAAAAGCAGCTTCCTTTCATTTCACAAAGACCATGGAGCAGCTTGCACAGCAACGGGCTCCAGAACAAGGCCAGAAACAGACCTGTAAGACCTCTCAGTCCTCACCTGTTTCAGGCATGGGCATTCCTCCTCTACCACCTGCCTGTAAAATGCTGAATCAGCACAAAAATGGGCTCAGACTACCCTGAAAAGCCACGAGACAATCTAGAGGCTCAGTGGCTGTGCTGCAAAGGTGTGCAATTCTGATGTGCTGGAAGAGCAGGTGAGTTGACATTCAGGGGACCTCTTCAGGAACCACCCCACGGGATCACCCACCTCCCTGGGACATTTCCCACAGGCAGCAGCTGAGCACAGCCCCTCACACCCCATGCCCACACCCCATTTAACATCTGGAACACGGGAAGGACAACTGCACAAGTACTGTGCTGACAGCTTTCTGGCACCAGGGCTGCAGAGGGGGATCTGAGTACACTTTGTGGTGACACAGGACAAATCCTTTTCCTTCTTCCCTCACCTTCCAATGGGACCAAACCACCAACAGGGCAGGATGAAGACTATGCCACAATCTGGCCTCCTCCTAGTCTAAAATAATTAAGTCTAGAGTGGGTATTTCTTCCTTTCCAACCACAGACCAGGGTGGGTCTCTTGCAACGGAAACAAAACTCTTGGATAATAGATAAGTGTTAGGACAAGTGACTCGGCTATGAAAGTGCCACCAAATGAAGAGGCAGCCATCTATGGCTGTTTTTGAAACATTTTAGTTATTTCAAGCCTGCAAATACAAAGGTTGCTACACTGGGATTTTTATAAACCACAGGCCTGCCACACACCTGAACTCTGAAGGACCCTTATTTCTTAAAAAAACAAGTTAAACAGCATTCAAGAAAGCTGCATAAAAAAATGCACTCTAATAGTTACTACACAGAGAAGTCAAAGATGTAACTTCAGGTTCTAGAAAAGAAAAATTTATTCTTTTAAGGTTTTACTTGTAAAAATCAACTCTATCATACAGCTGTAATAACCTAAAGAACCACAGAGTACCTGTTAAGATTCCTTGGGTCATACCTGACTTTAAAAATCACTTTCCAGAGTTCTTTTATGACTAGAATCAGCGTTTCAGGTTTCTAAATGGACTGTTAAATTTGCAAGCATATAATGAAGTAATAAAACTACAGTCAAGTTTTCCTTCATTTAGGAATATATGCTAAGAAACCAGCTCTCACAGGTTACAAGGCAGCTTAACAGAGGAAGCAAAAGTTGGCAGTGCAAAAGCACTCCCAAGAGAAAAAAAAGTAAAAATTAGAAGCTTCTATCTACAATGTGCCAGAAGTTACTATTAATATGTAGTACCAGTTCCTTGCAAGTGATCACTTTCAATTTATATTGCCTTAGTAAATGCTGAGAGCTGGACCAAGTAAAAACCACCACGAAATTTTGATGAGCACAGATGTCAGATGATCTCAGTTTGTCTCTTCCAGAATTTTATCTGTCAGTCTCTTCTCACTTCAGCACTATGAAATAACTCTTGAACTTATCTGTAGTAAATTTCTGTCGCCAGTCAAGAAAATGTACGTCTGAACTAGCTGGAAGGTATGGCAATTTCTCTTAACAGAAAATACACCCAGTGTTCAGTCTCTAACACCACTCAGATGAAAACCAATCAAATTAATTATTAGTGGAGCTGTCAGTGTTAAATGTACACCTACCTCAGTGTTAAGAGGTGTAATTACAGCACCATACCCTTCCACACAAGCAGTTGTTTTAATTTCTGTTCTTTCAATTAACACATTTCTTGGCAAAGTTAACTGCTTTTCTAATCTCTATTTCAAGATCAGACAGCTGTTGGCTTTGATCCTACAGACACTTTGGTACATTCAGCAGTCTCACACGAGTGTGCCCATCCACCCAACCCCCTGCATGGCCAGGCAGTTGCCAGGTGACCTGGTGCAGGAAAGGAAGGAAGGTGGAGATGCTCTCTGAAGCCCAGCCCCACAGAGGACCCTGTCCCTTCAGCCATGCCTCCATCTAGGCACACAGGTTGAGGAAAGGCACACACTGAAGGCTTCTTAGATTCTCATATTCACCTTATGGGCATAGGTAATACTAACTGCAGGATTTGTGGGAGCCTTAAAATCAGGTAGAATTCAGCAGGAGCTGACAGAAAAAATCTCTTTCTTCCCTAGGCAAGACTAGGATTTACTGGCTGAAGATACTTCCTGAGTTGTGCTCCTCACTCCCTGAGTATACTACTACATCCATACTTTGGGTATGGATAATTGGTTCACTACTGGAAAACAAGCAACCAGACTTCATCCCTCAAAAAAAAAATCAGGTCCACAGTTACATTTCCTGCCTCTTGTACCATGGCTCAGCAGAGAGATCTCATCCAGAATGGGAGACTTTCCCTGTCTGTCCAAATCTTCATCCCCTACAATCCTTTGCTGCAGTACCACAGCTACTAAGCTGCAGCCAGGATGGATGTAGGGCTGCTTTCTACAAACCTGAGACAGGGGTGGGTCAGACAGTAGACACAGGTACCATTTAAAAATGCACCCTAAAGCTTCCCTGTATTTCCAGTTCTTAATTCTGAAATTGTTCCTGTACATTACAGGCACTGAGATCTGTGTAATCATAATGAGAACTCAGAAAATGCGTTCTACTGTTCTTCAGCTTTATGCAACACATTTCAGCATATCTTATTCACACAACTTATTAAAATGCATAAATTGGAGAGAAAAGTTCTCTGTTATAGCAAGGAATGCATGAAAATTGAAAGACTTGCCTGTTCTGAGATCACCTTTTGATGGATGCTGCAGAGCTACAGACATGTGAATTGTGTAAATGGTTCTAGTGTAGCTCAAAAGTCTAACGTGAGGTCCTTTGAAACTTCTGGGGAGATTAACAGCAGATTTGAGGAGAACAGTGAGAACTCATCACCATTTTCTGTAGATTTCAGTATCTGATCAAAATAATGTTTATTAATTTAAATATATTTTCAGAAAAGTTGCTAAATGCTTCACCTTACAGAATATGTCTGAGAAAATTCTTAATACCAATTCTGAACTTTGACATTCTCTATTTAAAAGAAGAGGAGCAGTGACAATCTATCTCTAGGCTGGCCTGCAAGGAAAATAAAGTAAAGCTGTTCAGTTTGAAGCTTCCAGTCTGAAATACCCTACAATAATTCTGAACATAGTGGCTTTTACATCCTCTCTACCACAGAGGCTCACTGAAACATCCTCATGTAACCATGCCCTAAGTCAGATCAGAGCAAATCAAGCCATCAGTTACCTTTCAATCCAACAAAGGTACTGCAGAGACAATCTCTTTAGGCAACTGCAGGGATTTGCTTGAGTAAATCACATTTAAACATCCACTTTAACTGTCTCTCTAGAGGATACCTATAACCTCCACTACTCACAATTAGCTTGTTTGCATCTAGCACCGACTCCTCAAAACCTCCCAGATATTCTCAGTTTGTACAAACACAGCAGACTTCTTGGCAGCCCAGCACTGATGATGGGGCAGATTCACCAGTTTACTTTTGGAGCTTGCCAGTCCTGGCTTTCACACTGGTCCTCCAAGCATGCAGTGAGGGTGTAGGTTGCCAAACTGGGTAATGCTTCCCTTTGTGTCTGACCAAATGGCCCAACAGCTGCAAAGCCAATTGGTTCAGTGAGTTCAGTGACACAAAGCTATGCTTCTTTTGAGGGGGTGGGGATGTATTTTTCTGAACCCAATCTCGCAGCCACACAAGCACTGATGCAAGGAAGGAACAGGAATGCAGTTCAGAAGATATACATGAAATCATTCGGGTGTAGGAGATCATGCTTTAATTCTTCATTCTCCTCAGTCTCTACTCCCCATCTTCCACTGCTCCTCCTGTTATTTTCTTAGAGATATCTGGGGAGTTTTGCCAGGACCAAGTACTCCCTCTTTGTAGTGTGGCCCAAGGAGAACCCAAACCTTACCAGGCTCCCAGCAAGACAGCAAAAGCAGTGTTTTCCACAGCTTCCTACTCATTTCCCTTCATATTCCTGTTCCCTTCCTTACACAGGTGATTCTCCCAAATTTCTGCTTACCTGTGTTCACTGTTCCTGAGCCTCCCATGGCTGACCTGCTGCCAGTAACAGAAATCACCAGAGCAATTCATACTGAAGAAGTAATATAATTCTTATGAATGCTCTCAATTAGGATAGGATAGAATGTATCTATTTCATTAGGGAAACGTGAGAAAAACTGTGAGAACATCTCCTTGCTCTAAGTCCTTATATTTTTCTAGCTACAAGATTAACTCAAGCAACAGGGGTAAATCAGCAAGGACAGCAGAGCAAGTCATTAGTACAGAAGAAGAAAGCTCCAATAAGCTAAAATCACTTGCTGGGATACTGACATGCTATTTATTTACATCCCAGTTATTCCTATAAATCTATACTTAAGCAACAAGGCACACCTCAGATGTCAAAGGTTCTTATTATTTCATCCTTTAATGATATGTGAAAGTCAAACCCAAAACAAGACTTACTACATTTCTTCAGTTTTTAGATGAAGACACGATTAAAATTTATCTGATTTTTTTTCAGTTACTTCACAGACATGTCAGTACACTTCTAGATATGACTAGTTCCAATTAGCTCCATTGTGCTACAAGGATGGAGCATTGCTCACCTACAAACTAAGCAGTGAGTTACTTTCTCAAGCTTGGTGCAGCCAGGTGGCTGAACCAAGACAAACTGCATTGTGTCTACAAGCCTATCCTCATGCTTGGATGAAAAGACAGCAGATGACAACCTATCCTACTGCTGCATTTATCATCCTCCTCATCCCTTTTTCTTTCCAAGATACATTTTGTCCTCTCCCTCTTTTTTTTTTTTTTTTTTTTTTTTAAATACAAGCAGGTTCAAAAGTCATGTAGTTCTATGTCTTTTTTTAAATGTAAAAAAATTACTCCCCAAGCTTTTGGATAAACATATTTTTGTTACAGCTTCTAGTAAAAGACAGTGGTTTTATTTGTGTCTTTTTGGCTGATGGCTACATACTTTAACTCCACTCTAGTGAGCAGACAAGATTCTATATCCGCAAATATCCAGTTGTAACATGCTCACAAGATTAATATTTTAATAGCTTTCAAAATAACCATTCAACAGAAGAGATCAGACAAGCAAGGAAGACAACCATTTTGAATAAAGGCATGTTTACGATCATATCCTTCAAGGCCTGAGGCACCATTTGTAGCTCACCTTAAAAAGAAAAGGCACCTTTGTCATCTGAAGGATGCCTGGAGAGGCTCATGCTTCACAAATTCATGAGGTACCACAAGCTAACTAGCAATAAATAGGAGTTTTCAGTAGTTTCAGTTACCATTGCTCTACGTCTTAAAGAAAACACAAACAACAGATCCCAAACCTTTCCTTTGGCCCATCCCAGCTCTGTGTTGCTCTGTTCTGCTGATGCATCTGAATCCACGGCCAGTTACAACAATCAGAGCACAGTGCTCAAAACCAGTTCTGCAGACTAGCAAACAAACAGCAGATTTATCTAAAGGGATAAAGTTCAGCCTTATCCTAGTGCAGACTGAGAGGGAGGAGGCATATGCAGCATCACAGACAGGCTTTAGATTTTCCACACAAAGACACTCATCTGTAATTAATTCATGGAAGGATAAATTCTTAGCTTGGTGTTGGAATATTCTCCATTAATTTAGGGTATGAAGTCATTTGTAATGAATGTCACAGAACAACTTAAAAACTGTGACAGCTGAGTAACTGCAGTGCAGGTACACTGTGCAGTACTGCTACCAAATGCTTGCAACGTGTAGGGGCTCCAAACAACACTTCTCCTACCTGAAAACTCCTACAAACAAGCAAATGGAAGTTAGGCTGAGATGATAAGTAAAGACATAAATGCTACCAAGCAGAACAATAGCTGCAGGTGTTATTCAATTTCCAGTTAAATTTTCTCCTAACCCTGCAAAATTAATACTGAAGTACTCTACACATTATTGCTAGCTATAATGTACACTAACTGTACGCAGATATATTGTAACTGGAAGCATTATAAAGCAAATTTAATTTATATGCATTTATAAAAACATCTTTCTGAATTTTGTCATACAGTATATTGGGAAAAGTTACCATATAAACAATTTTCCCAATTATAAAAATTAACAGCTACAATAACAAATTTAAAAGACTGCTGAAGTGTTCCAGACCTCCACAGCTCCCATGTTCTGCCAATGCAAGCTTTTGAGGGATGTGGTGCAAGATGAATCACCGAAATGGTCTGCAACTCGACACCACCAATCCCCTGTTGCATCCTGCCTTTAGACAATAATAACCAGACTGGATTAGTGGTGTGATTTCACTTACAACATGGACTTGCATATTTTTACTGACACTGCAGTCTCCACCTCTGCTCTGAGAACTGTGGCTCGTCTGACCGACAGCTCCAGTGACCGAGGAGCAGCAGCAGTTTGAATTGGGTTTGGCAGGGAGAAAAATCCAATCATGCCCTTGCAAAATTTGGAAATTGATGATATTAAAACTTCTGCTTTTATTAAGGATCCATCCACATGTTCTTTAATGCAACCCGTGGTTGTTCCTGCTCAAACGGCTACAACAGGAATGTCAAATTCTAGCACACCATAAAGATAGACTGGATAATAGCACTGTTCTCTAATAAACATGACCATGGATAACCAAAAGTTTCACTAAAAATGAAGTTTTATCAATTGCTAAACTTTACTTCACTTTTCATTTTGCTCTGAAACAGAACTGCACAGCCAAACCCAGCTTGCTGCTAAGAACAGTCTATGTGAAAACTTCAATATTGAAGCAAATGCAAATCTCTCCTGTTCTCCAAACTAGAAGCCAGAAACAAAAATTGCATGTGGTAGCAAACCGTACATGAATTAGACAACAAGCTTCTGGCTTTTAAGGAGAAAATTACCAATATTTAATTGGTTCTCCAGACTCTCAAGAATGAGTTAAAACCAATATTATTTTTCTGAGGTATATTTGGCTTTGCTTAGTCTTAAAATAAGTATTTGTGGTAGGATTACACATAACTCTAGAGAAGATTTAATATTTCTACTAATGCTTTATAAAGAGATAAAAAGATGTGGAACACCAAAATTTACAAGAGATATTAGGATTACAGGAGATCAAAGACAACTCAGTAACTTCAGAAAAACCATAAAGGTGGACGAGCTAATGTTGATAAATGAAAAATTATATGAACTGTTCTTATCAAAGTGAACCATATGCCTTCCCATAGTAGGGGGTGGATGACAGAAGCATAACTATAAAATTAAGACACACTTAGGTTAAAATGTTTGGTTTGGCATGAAGGCTTTTTGCAAAAAGGATTCTGCAGGCAAAAAAAGTCAGGTCAATGGTACGATAATGTCAATAATTTTAACCACGCCCTGAAACAGACGCCCACAGTACAAAATGTAGACAGTTCAGGACACCAAAAAAAAAAAAATGAAAAGGCATAGAGAACTGTGTACTGAAGGAATGAAGATTAAGTGTGGAAATGGTCAAGAGAAACAAATACTGAGTGATGGCATAGAGTTTAGATTCTGACTGATGAAAGAAACTCAGACCAGTGTTCACAGGCTTCCAGTTGTGTGCAAGTTATGCATCTTTACACAGTGCTCCACTACAATGCTAAGATGTGATTTCCTTTTCTCAGCAAAAAACATTTCTTACTGTAAAACCTCCTAAAGGCATACAGTTTTGTTATGATATAGCAATATTTTCCATCAAAGTTTACCTGTTGGAGACACAATTTAGATAGCTTTCCTGCCTCAGATCCTGAAAGACTCAAAACATTACCCAAATGCATTTTAAAAGCCCAAATTTTCAAAGGAATTCCTAATACCTGTCACAACATCATTCTTATTTCTACCTTCTAATTCTCTGCCCTATACCCTAGTGTTATTCAAATTCCTGAGCAGGGAAAATTAAGCACACCAAAACCAGGTTATTTGTAGGCACTAGGTCTTCAAGTGCTAAGAAAAAAATGGGTTTTTCAAGAGCAGATTATGTAACATCTACCTAATTTGTCTGTGATAAGAAGAAACACATCATGATTGCAGAGGCTGAGACTGCTATGTGGCCTTCTGACAGGCAGCCTCGATGGCACAGGTGAAAAGGGGGGGAAAAGAGGCAACCACTGTAGTCTGCTTAGCTCAAGAAGTATATCCGGTTTTGTGCACCCAGTTTTCAGCTGAAAAGTCAGAAGAGAGCAGCCAAAGCTGTGCAAATTTTATGTAGGAGTTGCCTGTGTTTGGATACAAACCAGACACTATGGAGAAAAGTGCTAACAGCTGAAATATTGAAGTCACTGCAAGAAAAGACGAAACAATAATCAAGGGTAATATTTAAAAGCTACTGCTATCTTCTTGCCAGGTATCAGCAAATATCAATGACATTAATTATTTAAGTGTTACTGTCTGTTCTAAATGGAATACTGGAGTGCTCCTCCTCCCTTCTAAATTCAGAGAAACTTCATTTTTTAGACCTTTTCATAACCACAGATAACAGAAAAAATTAAATGCTCACAGTTACAATTTAGATATGCCTGAGAATTAATACTGATGTATTTAGCAACTCCACCACCAGAAAAGTTAGGAACTTCATCAGTCATGTTCACTGTGCTTTAACATTAAGCTCAGGACGAGGAGTTCAAAACAGAGCTATCAAAAGCAAACCCTCTCAGTAACACGAAGTAGTTGAAAAATTACGCAACCTGGAGTCTTGAAAAAACACAATAATTACTGTTTTAGGGGATTTCCACTTTCAAAGTAGAGAATGCCTGCTCTTGCTTGCACTGTGCAAGTCCAGGAAAACGTCAGTATAACAACTCAGGAAATAAAGTCATGGATGACAACAGCAGAAAAGAATGCACTTCCAGAACTTGCAAGATTGCTATTTTGTATAATGTTTAAGTAGTAATTGTAGTTAGAAGTATATCTTTCCATTTTTAGAATGTCTTTCTTACACTTCATAAAAACATATACAACTTCAGATAGCTGCTCTTGAACTGAACTTTCTGAGCACTGTAGAGGAAGCAAAAGGAAGCAGCTGAGTACCAGGCAGGAAAGAACCCCAAGCCAAACAAAGCTCAAACACCCTTCAGCAGAATGAAGTACTAAAACCAGTGCTATTGAAAGAGGAAGAATCAACAAATAACACCTATTACTATATTCCAGGAATTGAAAATATTTATAATTTATGCTACCTAAAACCAAAACATTTCAGTGGAGTGTTTTAAGGCAGGTTTTCAATCTTACAGAGAGCAGGATAAAATAGATAAATTAGAGATGTTAACTCAATACCCATCTACCTGACTGCATTTTTTGCTTTTCTATTTGTGAGACACACCACTTCAAATCAAAAAGCTTTATAACAGAATTTTTCAGCAAAGGCACAGAAGAGGTTTGACAGAAGGTTTAACCTCTTTTTTGCTCTTTCTTTTTGCCTAGTACATTCTCTGTTCTGTGTTCCTATGACCACACAGGTAAAGCTGCAAACGTCAGAGCAAATGTTCACATACCCAGCAAAGGATGGGCAAAAATAGGCCCAAAAATCTACCTTTGGCTTCTCTTGTTTAAGGGAAGTGTGTAACACTCAACTTCTGTCAAACAAAAGCACAACAAAAACTCAGCTAAAACCATCTGCATATAATTATTTCTTCAAATGACATTTCTAAAGACATTTTGTCCTTACAATGGCAAATACAGTTTTTAACTTGTTTCTCTACAGTAATGCTGCTGGTTAATTCCAAATAACTCTCAACAAACCTCCCCACGAACGTTGCCAAAATCTGTTTTTATACCTTTTACAAGTAGATTTCATCAAGGCTAGCAGCAGAGTGCAGATCAACATGCCCAAACACACTGAGGTAAAGACACACACGGCCTTGTCCCATCTGTATCCAGTCCTAACAAGGTGTTGCTGTCAGCATCCTCTCGTTGAGCCACAGGAAGGATGTTCCCAGATATTTTGTCAGACCCACGGAACAAGCCTTATCTTGTCACTCCGGGTCCCCTCAGGCACTGGGATTTACTGGCAGCTGGAGCAGGAGCCATGCTCGGGGTGCTGGAGGAGCAGCCACCTCCATGCCGGCCACCCCGGCACAGCAGCCCTTCCCGCCACAGGACAGGCAGGCACAGAGTGACAGGAGGGTGACAGCCCAGCCCAGGACACCCTGGCTGCCTCCCCAGAGGGTTGTGAGGCCCAGGGAGAGCAGCAGGAGGGCTCCTGGGGCCAGGCCGCCATGCTGCCATGGCCCAGACCCACACAGGCAGCGGCCACCATCTTGGAGAGCACAGCTTGGCTGAGGCCATCACCACCATGACTCCTGTCCTCAACAGGAATTAGACACAAAGAGCATTTAAGTGAAGGGAAACGTAGCAGAACGGGCACAGGACAAAGCCCTGGCAGGAGGCCGTTCACTTGTTCCACAGTTGTCACCAAGTATCACCTCAGAGCCAAGGCTTCAGACCTCACAGCCCCGTAGAAGCTCTCATGAAACTGGAATACTTCATTTACTGGAATGGCAACACGAATGCCAGTTCTGAAGAACTGATGATTTAACCCCACTGATGACCTAGTCACAAAGGCGGGAAAGACTTAGGTCCACAACGAGTATAGCATGCTCAAAGCTACAAACTTTCAACAAAATAGGAAGTTTTCATTATCGAACTATGGATTCAATGTCTCCACAACAGACTGTGTTGTGGTATTTACAACTTACTAGTTATGAACTTAATCCATTGGTGAATGCAAGACCCACTGACCAAAGCAAACTTACAAAGACAGGAACAGTCGTTCTACCCACTCTCAGCTTCAGGGAGCAGTCAGCTCTCTGCAGGCTGTTTGTTGCCTCAACTGCTGCCCTTTCCCTTCATCTGGAAAGGGACAGAGCTTGCAGCAGAACCACAACACGACGTGTAGTGAGTCTCCCACAGCAAAGAAGAGGGAGCTCCTTGTAGTGGCACCTCAAACTTCCAGCTTAGAACCAAGTACCACGGGAAATCGGTCCCGGAAGACACAGCTTTTCTACCCATTGATTGATGCATGAATAATCATCATAATGGTGGGGCACAGAGATTGAATTCATGGATATTTAAACCGACAAAATTAAACCAACAAAAAAGATTACTTACTCAACAAACTCAAGCCTAAAAAACAGAACAGAAAAAAAATTAGTTGCCTGAATAGCCATGGACCACACTGTTATAGTCTAATTTAAATTTTAAATGGAAGGATAATTTAAGTAGGCAGGCCTGTAACTCAAGTCATCTATTTGAAGAACATACCTTATGAAATAGAAAATAATACAGTGAAATCAACTGTCTGAGATCACTAGGACTGCCTAATATTATTGCTACCAGACAAATCTGCGTCTATGCAAGGAAGCAGAAGAGAAAATGCACATAAGCACACATCCTACACTCAAGCCAAAGTATTATTTATCTGGGAAGTATATCTACTTTAAAAGAGATAAAAGCAAAAAAGTAGAGCACCCAAAGGGGCAACGAGAAATCTACACATCCATGAATCTTGAGAACTGTTGTTTTCCAAGTCAAATATTATGAATTATATGAAAGCTGCAGACTGTCAAGCCAAACAAGACTTGCCAAAGTAGCAAAGAAATTCCAAGAGTAACAAAAACATTTGTCTGTAGAGAAAACAGTCAGGTGATATCCCACCAGGTGGCTAGGAAAGATTAAGCTACATGTGGTCTCTGTTTTCAAAGGATCATGTTTATGGATTCAGCCTATTTATGGGAATGAAGACCAAGAAGGAGCATTAGTAAGAAGTTCCATCTGGAAAGAAGTTTCTCCACCCATAATTCCCTTGTGATTGATCATGTTTAACACTGGCAAAACAACTGGCCTTTATACGTCTTCCAAATTTGGAGGGCTTTGGTAGATAAGATGGGCTCAAGGCATTAAGCATGCATGTTATTATGGAAGACCTCAAGGAATTACTCTTTCTGCTGTTCTGAAAGTTTCTGTAATAGACAATAAGGTCATTGCTAAGAAGTGGCTGGTGAGAAGAATAAGGAGTCACCAGGTGTTCCTGTGAGATGACCTCAGTAATGGCACATGGCATTGTAGAACATACCAAAAATACACTTCCCACAGAGATTCTGAAGTGTTGTTTCCATTGTAATGGAATAAAAGTTAACCCAGTGCCTGGCAGAGGTCTTGTTTCTCACATTTTCAGCTGGCTGTGCTGGTCTGACTCAATTCAAAGGTTGTCATGATGATAAAGGGACCAAACCCTCCATTTTGGCAGGCAGAAACCTTATGAATCAGAGACTGAGGAAATACTGTTTTCTCTGAATACCTGAGGGTAAAAATGAGGATAAGGAAACATTTGAGAAAATACCTAGTGGGTCTTAAATGACAGTAAAGAAATCTATAAGCATAAATTAGGAAACATCTCAGTGTAAAGAACATCTAGGAAAAGTGAAAAAAGAAATCACTTTAGATTTGAAATACTGGTGGCTATTTTCATTACTGTTCTAACAGTTAGGGTCCTTAGAGTGGATTCCTATCATTTTGGTATACCAAATTTTTTTTTTTTCTTATGGCAAAAGGCCACAGTGGTATACAAATAAAATCACAGGGGAAGTCAAACTACTCCAGCCACACAGTTAAGACAGCAGAAAGTAGCCAGCTCCTCTGGGATGTATTTACTGTTGGCATTGTTTTGATTCACATCCTGCTGGCTTCTTCGCAATTGGAAAATGTTAAGGTGAAATCAAGGGGATTTGCTTGCTTTCCTTCTGTGGTTGGGCCACTTCAATTAGGGCTCTTGAATAAAATATACACACTCATGCAGTAGTTGAACTTAATAATCAAAGCTATTGCTACATTTTTAGCATCCACCTGTAGCACTTTAACAATGCCAAGTACACCTGGACATCAGCAGGATTTTTAGAATCAGGTTCCATCATGTGTAAAGGTACAAGATGTATTTGCAATTTTTATGGTAAGACTGCAATTTTTATAGTAAGACTTCACATGTTGGTCTAAGTTCACCTGGGATTAAATGAGGATCTGGCCCTGTCTGCTCAGTTTGGAGTCAGTCAGTGTGGTCAAGGCCATAGTTGCTCTAATCAATCCAAAGTGAGTAGCACTGGAGAAAATCTACTCAGCTGTAGCTGTGTCACGATAAATGATAAGTTACTTGGGGGAGATGCTGGATGTCTGCTACCCAAGAAAACAGGCACACATAAATCACCATTCTATTTGAAGATAACATACAAACCTACACATAAATCCTGTACTGCTGGAAGTTTCACAGGCACTTACTCCTTCATCTAGATGAGGAAATAAACTTGGTGTTGGCCAGGTGAGAAGAACAGTCACTGGGAATATATGTGTGATGTCCTCATATGTGCTTCAAAATAAAAAAAGCAAAATGGAAACAGTCAGACATTAGCACCATGTCCTTCAATGTTACTAGGTCCACTTCCACTGTACTGGGTAAGATTAATTATACTGGACACTAGCTCTAGCTTCAAGGGAAATTTGCATGGAAAGCTAAAACTGAAAAGGTGCAGTTTGTGTTTGTACACTGTGAAGTCACAAGTATTACAAATTTAACATATTGCATCATGAGGCAACATCACATCAAGCTGTTTCACACTCACACCAACCAGTAAGAAGTCTAAACTTTAGTCCATACAAGGCTGTCCCTCAGTAAGGTTCTTTGAAAGGCAACCTAATTCACCAATATTTAAGATATTACAGAATAATAGTTAGTTATCTGTTGTCTGGAACCAAAACTTGATTCTGAAATACAGGCCAGGCAAGTTCAAGAGTTCTGAATTTCAGCATACTATAATATTCCATAAGGATTTTCACCCAATGCCTTGGGTGTAAGTTGTAAAACAAATTAAGTGGAATTGTAAAAGAGAGCCATACAACGAGAGGGTTGATAAAATATAAGTTGTAAAAATTAAGAAAGTTAGGAAGATTTAGTTATCACAGCTACATCTCTGCTCCCTCCTGTTTGAGGCTACTGTAAATTGCCAGAGCAGAGGGTCTGCAGTTGGCTGCTGCTTAGTTAATGAATGGTAGCAGAGGTTTCACACTTATTATTTATTCACACTGGGGGGAAAAGGACACACCACACTTGAATTTCTAGAACAAAAAGGCATTTCTGCACCTACGATAAAGATCTCTTGCCTGGCTATAATTCTGTGAAATGTCCAAATCACCTGGGGCATCAGGGGGTTGGTTTTGACTTAGGAGATAAAGGCTGCAGCAGCCTCCATGGGAAGAGCAGAACCAGGGTGCATGCTCTGTGTCCTGCCTCCCCGTCCTCTGACATGTTTAGGTTTGCCCATCTGAAGACTTGGGAGTGAGACAGACACATCAAGTATTTTGAAATAAAAGCCTCAGCAGGCAGGTGGCTGTTTGCCACACAGACAGCAGTAAAACCATTTTACCAACCACCTCCTTGTTCCAGTGAACCTGGGCTAAAAAGGTTTGCCTGTGACCATGCAGAGCAAATTACTGGCTCCAGGAGAGGCATGGAAATTGCAGAAGTTATCTGATTACTGTTAATAGTTCTTGATTTTGTTTTTTAAGAAATATACAAGTGAAAGAACGTGTTTCACTGTAGGATGAAGTGTTTCTGAACTCCCATTCCCAAACATGACTGGAGGACATGCTGTCCCAAGTGTTCATGCCTTCTAAAGCATGACCAATCTTAGCTTCCATTCACAAAGAAAACATCAAGTTTATGCCTCAAAATGCAGAAAGTGTCTGCATAGCAAGAGACAGTTTTCACAGCATTCCACCATAACATGCAAGGTTGAGAAAACAATTCAAAAAGATACCAAGCAGTAAATACCAGGGAAAATGAGCCCAAACACTGAGAAGCTGAGGACTCACAGGTGTTCTTTAAAGCCAACAAAACAACCACCTGCTACAGAAATGCTACTGCATTGATTCATCCTGACACTAAAGCTGCAGGTAAATTAACTACTCTACCTGATATTTTCCATCAAAAGTTTTCATCTCTGAAGATGTGCATAGGACTAACTGAAAACCACAGTGATGCTATACAATAAGGCATTACTTTCAACCTTTTAACAAAAATTATCCAGAATGCTACCATAACAAAATATTTTTCTTCTGTTGTAACATGATGCCTGTGGTGCTTTGAGATGAACAGAAACCAGGGGAAAACTCTGGAAAAATTAGAGTAATTTGGGTTATCTTTGCTATCTAAAACAAACAAGCAAAACATTGTGTCTTTGTTTTCTAATTAAAATTTCAGTCCTTCTGACATATACTAATAAATATCTATATTATAGAATAAATCCATATACTGGTAGTACAAGGCAACCTAATAACAGAATATAAAATTATACAGTGAACTGTATCACTAAGGCAAGGCTTTCTAAACCCGATGGACTACAGATTTCCTAGAAGCGTGCAAGTTGTGATTTAAGGTACCTTCTTTTACATCTACTCCAGTAAAATAGATATAAGCAATCTAGTCATTAAGAATACCAATAAATATATTAAGTTTAATATCAAGGGTTATCTTGTCACACCATGGGAGTAAATGCTGAGGCTTTGTTAGTGCAGGAGCAACTGACTGAAGGACAGCATCTTCCTGCTCCTGTCTAAGCACTCAGGCTTGGCCAAAATAAAGCTCAGGAGCTCACCAGACAAACCTGATTCCTGCATTCAGTCTGTCCTGAAAATTCAACATATGTTGAGCTACCAAGTACCTCTGGGATGGGGGTTTTTGTGGTTCACAGCAGTTGTTGCTGGGTTTTGTGTTGGTTTTTATTTTTTTTTTTCAGTCTCAGTACATGACTTGGAGAATGTTTGTGTGTTGCTTAATAAACTGCATGTTCCACTGTAGTATTAAAAACTGTATCAGCATTGGAACTCTGATTACCCCAGCCTGAACAAAAAAGCATCCCACAACAGGCAGTGCTCTCCACCAGAGGTTCAGAACTTGCTTGAAAAAATCTCAAGTCGTAGAGCCACAATACATTTCTGCATCTTTCTACTCTGTGAAGAATTCTAAGCAATGACTTTTTAAAGTATCTTCTGAAAAAGAATGTATTTAGTTACAGTGAAATCTCACAGATGTCAGTGTATGTTGTTGCTCTGGTTTATGCTAAAAAACAATGGCAAAACTTACTAACTTACAAGTTAGTAACTTTCTTTTTGAATAATTCAAATAGCATAGAGAAAACAGAAACATCTCAGACCCGTGAATGAAATCTGAAATGCTTGGGCTCCACGTTTTTTCATTTCTTGTTTGAAATACAAACATTCTCCCAGAAACAAATGATGTACTGTATCAATCATCTCACATGCCAATATTTTCTATTTCAGCTAAAATATGGCACTAGTTATTTTCATTATATTAGTTATGAGGACAAAGCTTGATGTGAAGGATATAGAGCAGCAACAGATGGCAAATTCTTTTAGAGTATCTTCAATTAAGGCTGTATCAAATAATACAGACCAACACCTCGGCATTGTTCCTGGATCACAAGCACCATGGAAGGAGGTATGTGCTACAAAAAGTCATGTCCTTGACCTCTTCTCCTCCACTTGTTTCATCTTTCTGATTAAATTTTTCCTTTTTCCTTCTGTAAGTTCCATAGAGCACGGGTTCCTCTCTGCTCCACAAAAGGGCACATTAATTTGGAGTTTAGGCAGTGTGACAGAACCAATGAAATATAATTTCAGGTTGTTTTTTTTTTAATATTGTTGCTTAATTTTCTTAAGAACAAAACTGGCAATTTTGTTTTTAAAGAAAAAAAGATTAACAAATTAACTCTTTTTCAGATCTGTGTCCCTATATATATATCTTTAAATAGCATGCAAGGCTTGAGTAGGAATCTGCACAAGATGATCTCTGAACAGTAACACACAGACACTTCTCTACACAGCATTTCCCCAATTAACACTCCAGCACTTCACTTGTCCACAAGCCCTTGAAACCAACTGCACTGCGTACAACATCTTGGTTTCATTTTTGTGGAAGATATTAAACACTCCATTTTTAAGCAGTGACATGGAAGTCAGGGAGTCACAATTTGTGTGAAATTGTTTAAGAGATCAGTGAACTTGTACTGCTGGTTTTTTCCAAACTGGAATGACTACAAAACCTGCAAAAGAGTTAATTCTAAGTGCAAACACTGTACTGAGCTTCAGCATATTAGGTAAGATCTATCAGTAACAGCATTGTATGCACGAATCGATCCAGGAAGAAGTATCTGGGAATTTGTATCCTGTGGTTACACCGTATCAGCAAGGGGAAGTTCCCAGAGGATGCTCGGTGGCAAGCAGGGAGCACACCGGCTGAGCTGGCTGCACCAAACTGTGCTCACCAGTGCCCTCCTGGTGACAAATGCACCAATATTCGATCCGTGCATTACACAGTAACAGAATTTTCTGCCAGCAGAAGAGGATGAAGAGAGTACTGGAGCTGCAGAGATTTCCTTCAGGAGCACATAGGATGTGCTGCCTGCTGCCTCCGTCCCGGGCAGGAAGGGCAGTGAAGCCCCAGCAAGCTGGAGAGCCTCCCATTCTCATTATACTTACAAGAGAGATGATGTAGAGTGAAATCATTTAAGGCAAATTAAGGTATTGATTAGATGCTTTCTATTGGAACATGTAATACAAATGCTTTTGAGTACATTTATTAAAAAAATAAAATAAAATGTTAAAAGCATAGCACAGGTGTACATAGCACATAGCATAGGCACAAGCCTAAGGCTTTCCACACCACCTGTGCCACGATGCTTCATGAAGAAGGTGAGAGGAAAAGTTTTTTGTACCCACAAAACCAAACAGAAATTCAGAATTTTTCTAATGCTTCTTCCCTATTTCCTTAAAGCTGAAACTCCTCTGATAAAAAGCCACGTCTGGCACCACAGTCCTGCTTCTCTCTTTCTGCATTGCTCCCCAGATCCCTGCTACTTCTTACCCTTCCTTGCTCTAGAAAAACTGGTCCTACCTTCTTTCCTTCAGCCCCTTCACCTTCTTCAGGACATCCCCTCTTGCTCCTACTGTCTCTGGAGATGCCTCCAGCTAAGCTAGGGACATTTACTGTCCCAGAGTGACACTGCAGAGTGGCTCTTGCTGTCAGCTAGCCCGAGGCCCCTCCAGGGGAGTGCATCCCACCAGAGCTTTCACACATAATGTGGGCATGAACCTCACTCATAAGGGAACGGGGACCTGGCAGCCTAAACTCCTGGGTAAGAATTCAACAAAGAGTAAAGCTAGATAACTAGACAACTATACAGTGTCTAGGAACCATCTGCCTCCCAGATCCCATAGCTAAAGGGTAATTTTTTTCAGTGCCCACAATTACCACCTCACAGTTGCATAAACAGTAACTACACTAAAAATCCCCCCATGGAGCTGCAATGCAGAGAGCAAGTGTCAGCTTGTACACCTTCAAAGGGCTTACAATAGGTTCCTTTTTACGCTGTAATAATGAATTAATCACAATACCAATCAGAATATTAGATTAGCTATAATGTTGATTTAAAGTTCAAGAAAACTCACATTTCAGTTAGAACACTTACATCACAAGTCTTTTACAAGAAAAAGACCCTACTACGTGGGGGTGTGGGAGCAAAGTCTTGATTTTAATTATTTCTTGAAGAATGAATCAATTACTCTCAATAGAAGTAATTTCTCCACTAAAAGAATGGCACCATTAAAACGATTTTTAAAAGCTATTAAGCAGGGAGTTGATTGGTCTTCAATTTCTAGTGTTAGGTAAAAACTATGTAAAATGCTGTGTAAACTAAAAAAAAAAAAAAAAATGTGGAGAACTGTAAGGGATGGCCATGGAGACATTTTGAAAAAAACCAAACAATAAATTTTCTTTTGTAATGACTACATCTTAAAATCACAACAAAAGAAGGTGTATTTTAATTTATATTAAAAAAGTATACCCAACCTTTTTTAGAAACTTATGTTAAAAAGGAATCTTTTTAAGAAATACCAAAAGACTAGGAATGGATTTCCCCTAGCTTTTCCCAAAGTGATGCTGTCTTCATGTGCCTGAGAGGGATGCGACGGGAATGACCAGAAAGTCTCTCCCCAGACAGCCCTTTGCTGGGGAAGAAGGGGAGGGCAGGTGAGGCCAGGCCTGGCAAACTGGCCCAGCTGGTTTAAGGCCTTGTGCTCTTCAGGAAGAGGAGGGCTGACTCACGGAGCCGATCCTGAAAGGAGGACAAGCCTGAGCTGGAGTCACCTCCCTGACCCTGGGACACACGCCGGCTCCTCCGCCAGACTGGAAAGGCACGTCCTGCCTCCGGGAGCAGCAGCCCCTCTGCCAGGCACCGTGCAAAGAGCTTTCTCCTTCAGCCTCTCCTTTTAATGGCAAACGCTGGCGATTTCACTATTAAAAACTAAATTAGTGCACTGTGAACCCGGGGGAGTCCTCCCTCCTCTCCCAAACACGCGTGTGCCTCTCTGCCGGGGAAGAAAAGGCAGCGAGTGGGAGCCGAGCAAAGGTCTGCACGCTGGTGCCAGCAGCAGGGAATGTAAATGACAAGAAGCTGCGATTTTCTTCCGTGCAGACAAAAGCTTTGGGAAGGTCAGCAGAGGCAGCTTTCGGCTGTCTTCATCCATCTCCTCCCTCCTTCCCTCTGCAAACCTCCCCCGAGCAGAATAAACGACTATTCCATTTGAAGTTACCCAGTGAACTAGGACATACCACAGGCCTTAGGAAAAGCAGCCAAGAATCAGAAAAACTACCAAGCAGGCCCCGAGACCGCCGAGTGCTGGCAGCCCCTCCAGCCCCACTGTGCTGCAGAGACAGGCAACTGATGGGCAGGGCTGCTCCCTGGGGCTCTGGCTCTCTGCTTGGGGTTCTCGTGTATTTACTCTCCATCTTCACTAGGATTTGAACAGCCCCGCTGTCAGCAATCTTCGCAATCAAGATAGGAACAGTTGCAAACAATGTTTACATGCCATGCCCCAAAACTCTAGTTTCAGGTCTGGCTTCCTGATCACTTGCACATGAAGCTACACCAGCCCAGTTTTTTCCCCTCCCCACTTAGTAGAGTTTGACCCAGTATGGACTCTTTTTGAAGTACCTGCCATATTCATAACAACTTTCCACCTTATTTTCATTAGAGACAAAACCCCACACAAACTCACCCAAACTCCAAGCCACACCAGCACGAGTTCCTCAGGAGACTCAGGGGTGTTTCTTGTCCGAGACAACAGAACACATCCTTCCTGCTCCAACTCTCACAGGCTGCTTCCCACCAAGCCCTGGCAAAGGAGGCTGCCCTCCCAAACCTACAGCCTCTCACCCCGTGTTCCTGCAGAACGGAGGGTGCAGAGGGGCTGCCTGGAGGGACAAGGTCCAGGTCACCACCAGGGACTCCCTGCTGCCACCCCTAACTAAACCCTTCTGCTAGGAAAGCCTCTCTGGGATGAGGCACTGCTCCACTTAACCAAGTCGTAAATAACTTAAAAGGAGAGCAGCCTCTGGTACCAAGGCATCCAGTTTTAACCTAGACAGACTGACTTGATTGAAAGGAGTAGGAAATCAAACGAGGCCAATACAAAGTATGTCTGATAACAAGCTCAGAGGTGTTTTCTCCAGATAAGTAACATGAGCTCTGCTTGCTTTTTAGGGGGTTTTCTGTATCATATTACAGTAACTACTTTCTGGTAGTAAACTCGATTGTTCTCCACTACACCTATAACAACTCTGTTAAAGCTCACTGAGTTCCCCAAACCACTGCTTTCTTGCACCAAGAAAAAAAAAATCTTGCACAGCTTGCTAATTTTCAGCATCACAATTAAGGAAAAAATGCCAAGGCAGCACTCACAGAAAACCATCTTTCTGGTATGGCTTTAGCCTTCCAACTGTGTAGAAATGTATTTAAATAACCTACACAAAGTGAAGCAGAAGCACATAAAGTTCTTATTTATGTTTCCCATTTTGTTAGTATGCAGTGTTTCCTCCACGGAGGCTTCTCTCACAGTGAACTCCCTACACTACACACCTGACAAAGCTTACTAATCACAATTACTATCATTTTCACACAGCACGTGCTATTGCTCATAAAAAATACCCCAAAACCATTTAATAGGTGCTATGTTGCTAGAACATGAATCTGCTATGAAAAAGCAATGTATCACATCGATTCTCTTGTTTACATTGAGACACAATTCATCTGTTCATTGTAAAAGGACCTCACACTACTATTAAAAAAGCAAAGGCATGTTATACTGTCAACATTTTTAGAAAACTTAGAACAAATTCTCCCCTTAGAGAAGACTACTCTTTTATGAACTTGTTCCAACTGTGTTTTATCATATTTCTATTGTTATTACCACTGTTTATCCTTAACGTCTAAGAAAATGAAAGGAAAAAAAGCATTTTTTTTTTTACTGGGAAAGGCCCCCCAGCTGTGCTACCTTAACTAAAAATAAAAATAGCAACTTATTTCGGTAAAAAAATTGCAGTTTACAGGTAATTTAAGTAAAAAGTAGCTGCAACCTGCCTTTTCACTGACAGGTTACAATATTACAGGCAAATGAATATAACATTTAACTGAGATACTCAAACATGTCAGTGCCAACAATAAGCTTCTGACCCCAAAACACACTCCTCCCATTTTTAATGCAACAGACAAGACCAATTAGTCTATCTCCATAAACTTAAAATTAGTATATTCCTATATTTTTATCTTGGTGAAGATTTGGCATTTAACTCAAAAATGCTACCACCTTGTCTCCTCCTAATCTCTGAACTTCAAGTTATCAAAAAACAAGAATGCTGAAGAAACTGGAGAGCTAGTTAATGAAATGTTACTGCTGCAAGTCTAGCCACACCTTTTCCTTCAAACAGTCAAGTCTTGAAGCAATGACTAATGTAAAATTAACACGGAGCAGAACGTTATTAAAAAAAAAAAAAAAAGTGCAAAGGTCTATGAGCCGAATTGAAGCACTCCAGAAGCACAACAGTTCCTCCCTCCTGAGATACTGATGCGTTCTGAAGCGCTCGCTGGGAGGGGAGAGGGACCAGAGAGAGCTCCAGCTCAACGCCTCAACGATGCTTTCCCGTGGCACTTGGCATTTCTACCTTCCACACCAATTACCATCACGTACAGGCGATGTTTCAGCCGGGGTCCAATGTCAGTATCAATTTTACTCTCCTGAGGCTTCATTTCCCCTCTGTCCCAGCCCAGACCCCCCGGTGTGCCCCCAGCCATGCGCTCACCCCCGATGGAGCCGCTCAAGCTGGCTTCGTCCCGCGGGCAGGGGGCCAGCAAGCACATGCCCACGCGTGCCACGACGCTCGCCAGATGCCTGCATGTAGCACAGCAGCTACCGCTCTCCTGAGGGTTTTTAGCAGAAAAAGAGAGGAAAAAAACCCTACGAGAAGTCCTCACCTGGAGGAGCGGTGCTCCCTCTGCGCGGGCAGAGGGGGCTGTGCGGGCCCCCGGGATGCCCCAAGGGCACACGCAGCCGAGGGGCAGCGGTCACGCAGAGGTTAAAACAATTTCACACATTTCAAGCGTGTTCAGGGAGGGAGGGACTGAGACCGCTCGGGATAGGGACACGGGGCAGCCCGGCTCGGAGCGCCGTGTGCGGTCATATCGGGCTGCCGGAGCCCCCCGGAGAGGGACGGGACCGGGGGGACGCGTCCCGCCCGCAGCCACCACCGAGCACGGGGCCCTGCCTGGACGGGACCGCAGCCCCCGCCGCCGCCCCCGTTCCACAAACTTTCCGCCAAAGCCCCACCCGGGCCGCTGCGGTCCGAGGGTCGGCCCTGCCCGCCGCGACTCCCGCATCTCCCCGAGCAGACGGCGCGGCCGGGGGATGCGCATCCGCCGCGGACTCGCCCCGCCACCGCGGAAAGCCGCCGCTCCGGGGAGGAAGATGCGGGGCCCGGGCTCCGCGGCCGCCGCTGCGAGCCCCCGGCCCGGTCCGCACACCTGCTCCCGCCCGCCCCGCGGCTCCCGCGCTCCCACCCGGTGCAGGGATCGACGCCCGGGGCAGGGGCCGGGCGGCGGCAGCTCCGCCCGCAGGGCCCGCGCGGTGCGGACACGCAGCGGCGGCAGCGCGGGAGGCGCGGGGCGAAGGCGGGCAGGGCGCGGGTCCGCCGGAGGCGGCGGCTCCTCGGCCCCGCTGCCCCGGGCTCCCCCGGCCGGCTCCGCCGCCTCGCCTGCTTCCCGCCCGGCCCTGCCCCGTCCCACCCGCCAGCTCCCCCCCTCCCTTCGCCCACTCACCGCGCAGACACGGCGGCGCGGCGGGCCCCGCGGAGCACCGGGGGCCGCGGCGGGCCCTACCCCGGGGTCTCCATGGTGGCGCCGGCCCCGCCGAGCCCCACCGCCCGCTCCGCCTGCCCGAGCCCCGCCCCGCCCGCTACGTCACGCGGCGCCCTGCCCTGCTCCCGCGCCCATTGGCCAGCAGCGGCGCAGGGTGGCACCCCATTGGCCACGGCCTGGCCTCAAATCCGCCAATGGCGGCAGGACTTGAGGTTGCCATGGTTACCGATGCCGTGAGGCGGTGAGGGGAAGGCGCCGCCATCCCTCAGCCCGGGGGTCGCGGCGGACGGGACGGGACAGGACGGGACGTGCAGACCCCGCTTCGCGCCCGAGGGAGCCGCAGCTGGACTGCCCGCCAGCGGAGACCGCCTGTCTCTCCGGCGCCACCGCGGATCCTGCCAGTCTCCCCGCGGTGAGTGTCCGTACGCGGCGCGGCAGCGGGCGGAGTGCAGGGGGCTGGAGCAACCGGTTGCAAAATGGCGGCTGCGGGGGGTCCCGCTCCCCAACGCCGCAGGCCGGCACAGTGCTCCTTCTCCCGCCGCCGGCCGGACTCTCCCGTTGGGGCCCCTCGGGGCGGGCGCTGCCGCCGGTGGAGCAGGGGGTGACCCGTCCCGGGGTGTCCGGGGTCCCGGCGGGCTGTGAGCGGCCAGGCACTGGGGACCTGCTGGCCACGCAGGGGGCCTGCAGCCCGCTCACACCCTGGCGGAAGGAGCTGAGGCGTTTGAGAAAGGTGAGAGCAATGCGTTCTGTGGTGTTTCAGAGTGTCACCATTTTGAAGCTTCCAGCACTGGCCTAGCTGTTTATGGCATAGGGAATTATAGAAGAAGGAAAGAGTAGCAAATATATCTGCGGAGTCTGTAAAACGCTTTAAGAACGGGTTTGAGGTGAGAGGGCGTGTGTTCAATGCTTGGTGTGCTTCTGAGCTACGGGACCGCCCCGAGCAGGAGCTCCCTGTGGTTCCCGGGGTTTTTCGCTTCCTCCCTCCCAGTCCTCTGTTGCTGCAGCTGCCACAGAACACCTCCTGCTTCACTGACAGCACGGTGCTGCTGGTCCTGTAAACGGCTAAAAGAAGCCAAGATTAAATTGCTGGCTGAATCTCCCCAGAGCAGCACATAACCTCGTTTTACTCTGTTTACTCTTTTATCTTTTGCTAATACTTGTCTAGAGCAATGAGGAGGCTCCAGGTATTCTCCCGTGGGCAGACTTGTATTTGACATGTAATTTAGTGCATAACTCTTGCTGTCCTAAGGGTTTGTCCCATGAAACACCTTCCCCTGTTATGCTGAGGAATCATGCTGAAAAATAACCATGAAAATGGTACCTTAATTTTTTATTCATGCCTTTTTTTCTCTTTCTCCCCATCCAGATTAGTTCTCCAGCTTAGCATGCAATGGTATGCAGCATATTTTTATCTTGGTATACAGACATGTGGCAACTCTGGTGTAGTTTAATCAGTACTGGCATTAAAACTAAGACCATGCCCTTCCCATCTCTTCAGAAAGGAACTGCAGTGAAGAAGTAGAGTGTAGCTGAACATGGAAACTCAGAACTCACATGTTCCCTTCTCTTAATTTCCCACTTGGAATGTAATCTGCTGTGCTGGAAACTATGTAGGCTATTGGTACAATTTTTCATGTCTGTAGTATTTGTTGCCATTTGTATAGATTAATATAGCAGGAACTCCTACAGTGTTATCATATGCCAGATGGAAAACAGTTGGCAGCTGTTAACAGGTGTCCTGATTCCTCACTGCCCTGAAAATCTTGTGTTTCATTTTATGTTAAATGGATATAAAAAGTTACCAAACCAGAGTGGTAGCTGCCTCTTAAGAAACCAGAGTCCAGAGGAATAATAGAAGAAACTCAGTAAAACAAAGAGTAGCAAGGTTGAAATAAGATGATCAGCAGAGAGGTCAAATGGGAGCGGGTAGCAACAGCAGAGGAAACATAAAACATGCTATCAGAATAAGCAGATATAGAATAGAAGGAGCAGAAAGCACAGAACCTGAGAGCAATGTCTCATTAGTTGCAAGGTTGTTTCTACCAAAGGTGTTCTGGATTCACTGAATCAACTTCAGGTCAGTCCCGTCTGGTTTTAACCTGTAATTTGGATATTGTTACACTGGCTTGTTATTACTTGGCAGGTAATAACGTTTGGAAAATGGAGAAGCTTACTTGCCTCCCCTTGTAAATGGAAGCATTTCTGAATGTTATTGTGACTGGGGAAGAGAGAGTCTACTGGCAGGACATGAAAGGTGGCATAAAGCCATCTCCAGGCCTTCCAGACTCTGGGTGTTTCCAGGTGGATGGCTGGTAACCTTCAGCATTGTGGAACAAACTGTTCAGTGCCTGGATCCCTGCAGAGCCATGTGGTGCAACCTCTCCCTGCATTTTAGAGTTTGCCACTTAGGCCTCAAGATGGGAAAGGGTAAGAAGTTAGGTTGAGAAGGGGAAAGTGATCTTGAGCCAGTTTGTTTTGGCACAATAGAAGGGGAAAGAATTAAAAGTAGTACTTGAGGTCCTGTCAGATTTGCAAATGTATTGAATGATGATCAGTGAAGAACAGCAGTTTCATTCTATCTGGTATTAGTCATACAGTCATAGCAATTTTATTTGTTTTGGCACCCAGAGCAGCCAATGCATTATCTAATTTGACTTTTGCATATCACAGACCATCAGTTCCCAACCCATTTATCACTGTACTGAGCCCAACAGGGTGAAAATATGTCATGGAAAGGCACCACATCTTAACCCTCCAATATAGAGAGCTTCTGGTGTAGGGATTCTTTTGATTCCTCGTTCCATTAGCTGATAGTAGCCTTTATCAAACACATGTTTAAACTCCTATATAAGCAATAAACAAATACCATTTCTCTTTATTCACCTTCTTCAGGATGTGACTTGGAAGCAAGATGATCTTTTTGATTCTCAGTGCCTTTTAGAAAGCACTGATTCTTGTTTGAAAAAACTTATAAAATCTGATGACATGTTTTCCTCCAAACCTTTCTGTTTTCTTTTGAGACTTAAGTTCGATCTTATAAAATTATTGTGCTTGTTTTGCAGCTTTTCAGATGAGTAATTTAGTTAACAGGTATTTGCTGGTTTTGCTGCTGTTGTGCTCCTTTAGTATTTCAAACCATTAATATGTTTTGCTTTGTTTAATCTATTCTGAAATTAATCTAAACTGTAGTTTGTCTTTTCTGGTTGGTTGGTTTGTTTGTTTATTCCACAGATGTTCACACTGTGGACAGTGACATGTCTACCTTTAATTTTAATGATTATTTCTTTTATTGTGCAAGATTACCAAGGATTTCTCATTAGATGTAAGCAAACATGCCTTGTGGCTAGAAAGTGTGAACTGCTGCCTCAGAATGCTTGGTCCTTGGAAATGTGGGATTATGAAGAGCAGTGTCAGTCACAAAAATGGTGCTGCCCTTGTTTCTCTTTCCTGGAAACTGTTTAGTGCTACCTGTTTAGCCTGTAATCTCTTACAGGTACTGAAGTTACAGAAGTTTGGAAAAAAGTAACGGTAGAAAAGAGTGATGCTCGTGGTGGGCTGACTGAACAAATGTGCAGCTCTTTGGTGCTCACAAGGGACATTTACTTAGATATGTGTTTTTTCCCCTCATTAAAACCTACAATTTGTTTTCAAAAGTTCCTTCAAGCCATTGTGTTGATGTCACAGCAACTTGGTAAATCATGGTACAATAGGCTTTGGTAATTTGGAAACTGTAATTTCATTTGGCAAAAAAAAGTAATATATGTCCTCCTGCTATTTTATTTTTCCACTAGGGAGGTGTGGCACCTGATAGGAGGTGTGTTTCTGAAGTAGAAGTGGACTGGCATCTTACTGTTTCAGTGAGGGGTTTTACAGAAACTTCAGGTTTTAGAGGGTAGCATTCAAAATTTCTACTCTATCAGTGGTACAGATTTCTCTCCCCCAGTGGGAAAACAAATGATTGAGGAAAACTGTTGGGATACTGCCAAACTCTTTGCATGTTCTTTTCTTTTTTGTTTTGTTTTTTTTTTTTTTTTTGGTTTTTCTTCTTCTTCCATGGCTTTGAAGCATCAGGTAGGAATATTTGATTCCATCTCCTGCAAAGTGCTCGTCATGATCATCAAGCTTCTGATTACACAGCCACTTCAATCTGGCTGAATGCCAGCTGGGGTGGAAAGGGACAAAGCTACCTTGTCATGGTATCTCTCCTGCTTTCCTTGTGCCAGCAAGCACGATTGTGCAACTGTGCACTGAGCTGGATTAAAGCATTGATCCAGTTTCCCCAGAAACCTCCCCACAACATACGCTCTTATTCTTTTTAATTGGATCAATGTCCTGATCTGGCTTTTTGTTCCTGCCTCTAGTGCCTGCACTAAGGCATCTGCAGGGAGCCAGGGAAGGAGGGAATGGGAGAGCTGGAAGGAGGGAATGGGAGACCTGGGGACCTCCTCCTTTGGCAGCAGTGATGTGCCCTGGGTGCCTGCTTCAGCGAGGGGCAGGGCTGAGGAACAGCAGCGTGCAGGACCACAATCTAAGCTCAGTTGCTGAGGTGATTCAGGTTTGAGAAAAGTACTGTTTTCTTGGCAAAACAACAGAATTCTGTATATTGAAAAAGAAACTAATATATTGATTCAGCCTGCAGTGTAGCACCTAAGTGGTCTTATTGGTGTTTTGTTTGGGGCAGTGAACTGCATAGGAGGGAGGGGAGAAGTGGCCAGGGAAGGGCAGGGCAGGGTAAGCTGTGCTGCTGCAGCCAGGTAGCTGTGAAACCAGGAGGCTTCCCCACCTCTGCACATCCCGGGCAGGGCTGGTCCTGGGTATTGCTGCATCTGACACAAGTGAGAAGGTCTGCAGCAGCCAAAATGATGCTTTGGTGAGAGGATGCAAGGAAAACCGAGTGGGAGGTCTGACAAAGAGAAAGTGATCAGCAGCCATTCTGCTCTGTGGGTTTTCAGGTCCTGAGCTTGTAGGAAAATTTTCTAGAAACTGACAGCCTTCAAAAAATAAAAAAAAAAAAGCAAAGCACAAAAAACCACACACACACACACCTTAAATCCCACAAACAAAAAAACCCCAGCTCTGGAGAATGCAGGTGCTTATATCTGCTCAAGGACAGTGGAAGGCCTGGTAAAATCCTGTGCTGTTCATACTGACACAGCCAGCTGACTGGCCACGATTCTTAGGCTGAATAAAATATTACCCATCTTCTTACCAGGCAGTATATGAGGCCTAGAAAAAAATTCTGAAAATTACACATTAGTTTGTAATTTTTTAAAATCAGACTAAGGATACGGAATTTCAAACTGAAATCTAGAGATTGTTATACATTTTCTTTGCCTCCTTATGAATATGCAAAATTATGATTAATTCTTATTTATGTACTGCACATTCCCAAGGGTTGTAAATGACAGGCCTCAGGCAAGCATGCTTTGTTTTTTGTAGTGGGATATCAGACAACATTATACATCAATTTAAAGCGAAGCTGTGCCAAATGCTTCCCTGCACATAGCTGCAAATCTGGCTTAGCAGAATGGCAAAAGCTGTACCAAATGATACTGATGCTCCTGACAAAATAACCCGCAGTGGCTTCTAAATCATACGAATGATCTATCCCTCTGGCTCGCTATCTCAGGCTGCAGACAAATGTTCTCCTCTGACTCCTGCTATGCTCCTGTCACATAAAATTCAGGCTGGCCAGCTGAAGGTGCAGAGATACAGGTCCCTTGGTGTCAGCACTCACTCTCAGGCTCCTGCCTCCTCACCTTCCTCTGTCCCCAGAGGGCTGCTGGTCCTGTTTGTGTCTTCACCTCAGCCTGGGGTTGGGCAGCAATCTGTTGAGTCCAAATGGCTGCTAAGGAGAACCAGAAATGTGCAACGCTCATTGCTACTGAGAGAGCTGTAGCCCCGTGCAGGGGTTACCAGCAAAAAGGATCTCAGCTGAAGGAGAAACTGGACCTGCTCAAGGAGCAGCATGCTCTGGAAGCACTGCTGAAGAAAACCTGTACCTGCACAGGGTATGAAGTGAGCCAGCTGACTTCTGCCTGAAGTTCATCAAGAAGTGGTTCCACAGACTGGTCTGCCAGAGATCTGTGGGGAGCAGACCCCCAGCAGTGGGTCAGTTCTGTGCAGGTTGGTTTGTTTTAAAGAAAAAGGCATCAGTAACAAAGCTAGCATGAAAATGGGGTATGCAGAAATACTTAAAAACACTACAGGGAAGTCAAGAGCAAAGCCAGGAGCATGTGCAAAAGATGAAGATAACTTAAAATCACCTGGTTTATTCTATAAAGCCAAGAAAGGTAGTTTGTTGGTTTTTTTTTTCCTTTCTGCTTTCAGAGTATTTGGGCTTTAGCTAGGTAGACTGAAACTGTCATGACTCTGAAAACCGCATATTTCTAATTGTTCATTTTGCAGCACTGGAAACAAAGTCACATCAGCTGTCAGTTGATTTATCTGAAGAGCCATGGGGCTGTGATTTAACAGTGACTGGATACTTTGTGTAGAAGTTTTCAAGCCCAGTCTTCAGAGAATGATTTATTTTTCTTTAGAAAAGCAGGTGGCAGAAATGTTAGGTTCCAAAATTGACATTCCTTAAGAGCTAATGGAATTGTGATTTTTAAAAATATTTTTTTCCACTAATGTGAATTCCTTAATAGGATCTCTAGCTTTGGTTTAGGCTTTGTTTTTCTTTAGGAAAAAAAAAAAAAAAAAAAGTCAAAGCAAAGCCCAGGTACTTTTCAGTAGGGCAGGGAACATTGGTCCTATGGAGCTTTCTGTTTCAATATCTTTACTTCTGTCTTGCTAAACGTGTAATGTAGATTTAAGCATTTTTATCTGATGGATGGTGCCAGCAGAGTGGTAAGTTGCTCACTGCACCATTGCAAATATCCTGCTTTGCACACAGCCTAGTGAATAAGCAGACATGCTTTACAAGTCAGACATGTAAAGGTCAATTTAACTATACATTTGTTATCTCTTAAGTAATGAGAAAATTGCAGGGTGATATAGTGGATAACTAAGATTCACTTTGTCCAATAAATGTTTAAATTAATAGATTCAAGCATATTGATTGATTTGTAACTTTTTGTTATACATGAAGATAATAAATATCAATCTAGATGGAACATAAATAATATTAAAAAAATATATAAAAGCCTGAAAATTTCTTGTGTTCAGGTCCAAAAGTCTGTAAATGATACCTCAGGATTTGTGTCCTCAGCTCAGCAAAGCAGGATGTTGTCCTTGGCTGCTGAGCCACGTGCCAGGAATTGCCCCCAGAAGCTGTGGCTGCCCCATCCCTGGCAGTGCTGAAGGTTGGATGGGGCTTGGAGCACCCTGGGCTGTGGGAGGGGTCCCTGCCCACGGCAGGGGAGGCACTGGGGGGGCTTTAAGGTCCCTCCAACCCAAACCATTCTGTGACCATGAGCTACTGAAGACATCACAGCATTTTCTCGTTTCATCCTCTCTCAGTTAAACCTTGTGTGTTAAACCAGGAGTCCTGGCTGACTTGGGAGTGGGTGCATTTGGTCAGTGAAAATGGATTGTGCAAATTTTATTCAAAACAAAGCAACAAAAGGCCAGTGGACTCCCTTGATTCAAGGTTGCATGATGGGCATGGGTGACTTCATTTCCTACCCTTTTTTATGTCCCTTATCAACTTTTAAAAAATTATTTTTATTTGCTTGTTGCAATTTTTTTCTGTAGGAAGTGCTTTTAAAGTTTATTTTCATCTTGGATTTGCTACTTAAAATATTCAAAGACTGGAGGGGTCTGCTTGTCTACCCAGACAGCAGACAAGCTCTTGCCTCCCTCCCTGCCAGGGTGACTATTCCAAGTGTTCCAAGCTGATTGTTTTAAGTGTTTCTCAAATTGATCTTCCTACTTCGGATTAAGTTTTAGTTAATGAGGAAGTAATGAGATTATCATAGACAAAAAAGACTATCTCTTTTGGGAATGTACCATTTCTAATACTTCATTTCAAACATCCATAATTCTTACTTTAGGGAATGCAAATTTAAATGGTAGTCAAACTGTGAGACTTTTCTAGCAGCTGTTTTGACACTCGATGATAAAAATATTATACTGTGTATGTTCTTCCTGGGGAAAGGATTGTCTGCTGTAAGATTAAAATGTTCTGGATGGGTGCCACTTTCAGATAGTTCAACTAGAAGAGAATGGATCTGATTAAGGGATAAAGCTGGCTATTTGTTTGTTGTTTTTACTCCATGCTGTACAATGAGAGTGATTCTCTGCCTCTTGTCTCTAACAATATTAGAATCAAAAGGATTCCAACAATTGCATGCTAATATTCCTCTTTAAATGGAAGCATGCAGTAGTTAGGCAATTAACATTTCATTTAAACTTTAAAATCTAGGAAAAAACTTCCAAAAATGCTTAAAGAAATCTCCAGATATTCAAAAGGAAGTGCTGAAAATAAGGAACTTCTGTTTGGTTTTATTTATCTTTTTTTTTTTTTTTTTTCCCACAGAGTTTGGATGTTTTAGGAAACATCTGTCTTAACCTATAATCACAGTTCCTATTGGCGTTGTATTTGAAGTTTTCAATGAGGTCAGTGGTTCATTTCTGGTTTCTAATGGTGTATTTACTTGAGTCACTGACAGGATTGCAACACCCACCCCTGCAAAGTGAAGCAACCTTCCTTTGCACAGGATGTGAGTAGCTATTAATCTGTCATTGATTACGCTGTTAATTTTTTGTGTGTGTAGAGTTGATAGGGCTTTGTATTATTGATTTTACATTTAATAATGTGACTGATATAAAACCTACACAAAAAATTTTGTCCTAGCACGTCCACCTCATTAAGCACTCTGCCACCAGTGTAATTTTGCCCTTCTGTGGGTTAGCAGCAGTCTAGCTGAGAGGAAAAAATGACACTCATGACCTGAATCTGCAGAGATTTATGTATGCAAATAACTTGTTGAATTGAAGCAGTGAAATCTGGGCTCCTTTAAAGTTAATGTTAAACTCATTGGGAGTACTCATGCTTGTAGAACTGGGACCTCAACGGGGCATGAATCATCCCCAGCACATGGAGTGATGTGCAGGCTGCAGGCTGTGCTTGCTCCAGAAGAGCTGACAAACACTCAGAGTTTAATTTCTATTTAAATGAAAGGCAGTAAGATCCTTCTTCATATTTAGTATTCCTGTATTTAAAAATGTACTTAAGTCATGTACCTTGGGCACAAGCAAGTGTTTACATTAAGAATGAAGTGTTTTGTTGGATTTGGGGCATAATCTTTGGAGACGTCATGCTGATTACCTGAAAGAGCTCTGAATTGTGGTGGAAGACTAAATTATCACCAGGAGGAGCAACAGGGGACTGGTAGAGCTTGTGCCCTTTACTGTTGCTAAAAGGTTTAGTCATGGCTGGTTGTAGACGTAGCTGAGGCAGTGCTCTTGGGGAATGGTTTCCTGTGTACTAAAGGCTTCTGTTCCATGTCTGCTTCATCTTTTGTACATTCTGGGATCTGTCATGACTTCCAGGCTACAGACTGTATCCAAGTTTGAACAAAACCTTGAAGCAGGGTATTTGAATTCGAGTGTGGATGAACTTCTATTCCATTGAATGGTTTTAAGATATACCAGCTTTAAAGCAGAAATAAATTTAAACTTTCAGGGCTTTTATCATTTTGATTGATACATTTTCTCGTTACTGTAGGTAAAATACAGATTTATACAGACCTTGCCCTTTCCAAAACCATCTTAACTTCACTAAACCACTGAAAATGTATGTTATAATGTTGGGTTTCTGATAATAGAAAATAATGTCTGTTAAAAGGCTGAAATCAAATACAAGTGTATGACATCATTGCAGAATAGAGATGGGGAGCTAGAAGGGAATAAGCACTTATAAACACAGTAAGTGTTTATAATAAAACACAGTAGTCCCAACATTACAGAAATTGGGCAGAAAATTGGGGTGTTTTTGCATAAGTTCTGTCTCTACAGAATTACTCCCCTGGTTTCCTTTCAAAGGAGTGGAGGCTAAGTTGAATATGTGAAGTTTTGTTATAATGCTGACATCTTATCAGAATCATGTCAGAAAGAAGATATAGTAACAATTTGCTGAAGGGATAAATAAACAAAGCTGAGGGGTAGCTCTGCTGCTACTAATCTGTCTGTAGTAGCCATGTTTATTTTTCAAAAAGAGCAGCATTGCTTGTGTTGGGAGAAGCTTGTCATTTAAAGCTGGACAGATGGACCCGGATTAGGGTGATGGCTCCCCAAATGGGTAATACAGAAGAGTGATGCTGGTGTGGCAGCTGGGCAGGAGCAGTGATGCAAGGCTTTTAGAGAGAGAATGGGTGTAATGGATCAAGCAAAGGCAGTTTTCACTGTTTCAAGTCTCTCATTTGGGCTTCTCAGGAACTTTGATGTCTTACTCTGTAGTTAGGACTCTTCCATGTTGTGTTTCCCTTTGTACTTATATTTTCTTACTTTTAATTTGAGGAGTTCTGGCACCTTGGTCAAAGCTGCTGCTGTCACTGAGCTATTACAAATCTAAAAAGCCCAAAGGGTTCCACAAAGCATGTGCAGACAATCTGCCCCAAGTCTAATACAGGGATACTTATTTCTGTTTGCAGAATCTCAGAATGTGGTGGCCTTGCTGATATCTGTGCTAAGAAAAATCAGCATTCCTCTGTAAATATTAACTCTAGTAGGAAAAAAAAAAAACGAACCACCCACAAAATAACTTGCTTTTGTTTAGAAATGATTTTGCTGGTTTGCAAATCTGTAGTGGCTCCACTGCAGGAGGGTCATGCTCATTCAAAATACTTGTGTTGGTTCTTTCCTTGTTTTCTTGGCCTTGTGTCAATATAGGTTGTATCTGATGGCGTAAGAAAAGACTTGGTGCACTTTTTTTTTAGTGTTGGTAAGAATATCAGTATGGTTATAGAAGTATCAAGCCACAGTTGAACATTCACATCTTCCTGAATGAGGCTACGAGTTGTGATGACTCTAGGTCATCTAAGAAAGGGATGTATGTGAGTCTGTTTTAGACTGGTCAATCAAAAAAGCTTTAAAATAAAGAATTTCAATATAATGTGATGCTTTTCCCTTTCTCTAAATTCAGATGTGTTGTTGATTCACTTTATAAGCAACCCATAAACTGTCTTTGTGCTTCTTGAAGAAATAATCATAAAGCAAAGAATTAGGTGATATGTGTGATGGCATTACAGATCATCAAGGAATTTCCTTAGCTGCTAAGTGATACAAGGCACATGAAATTGCTCTTAAAATGAAAGAATTGTTGAATTTCTATCTAATAACATTTTTGGTGAGATGTGTCCCTCTCTTATGAGAATACGATTCATAGTTTTTTAATGTGTTTTTAGATTGCATCCACAATGATGCAATTCTCAAAACATGTTTGTTTCTCAACAGATAAAAGAAGTACAAAAGTTAACAATGAGTGAACCAGACCATGGAACATCTTCTACAACTCATAGGATTAGTGGTGCAGGTATGGATTCCATCACGGTCAAATTTAATTGTTTTATCACAATCTAGAATAAAACTACCACAAGATACTTTGTGCAATTAATAGCTATGCACTGAAGCTGCTACAGCATTCTGATCACAGACTGACAGGCTGGTTTGGGTGTGAGGGGACCCTAAAGGTCATCTAGGTCCAACCCTCCTGCTAAGGGCAGGAACACCTTTCACTAGAGCAGCTGCTGCAGGGAGAGACTTGGACTCCTTGTCTTTGGGAAGATGACAGTGTCCTACCTCTGTTTTGGCATTTACCTGCACCACAGTGTGCTGTCCTGCAGATACCTGGGGGTCTCTGGTGCTGGATCATGCTTCTTAAAGATCACGATGTTCACAAGCACTGTACCAAGGAGTTGTACTTAATGACTTCTGGCAGTAATTAATGGCCTTTAGTAGTACTAGTAACAATTACTGATTCTTTTGTAATGAGCATGACAGTTCACATCTGCTCATTTACCTCCCAGGCGTTTGCCTGCAGGGAGCCCTGGTGAGGATGCTGGGGTCTGGCAGTGCCCAGCTGCTCATGTGTGTGGGCACTGAGCTCTCTGCCCCAGTGACTCCCAGCAGTGATCACAAGCTGTGGGGAGCAGGAGGAAGAACTGAGCCCGTGACTTTCCAGAGGGTCTGACAGCTGAACTTCTGCTTCTCCCAACATGTAATGGTGTTCCAGAATCTCTGCTGGGCAGCACTGTAAGCAGTCTCAGAAAGAAGGAAAAAAACCTTTACACAAAATCTTGCTGACTTGGGGATGAGAACTCTAAATTTGGATTGATGATAAAAGCTAACAGATGAACAAAGCTACTTAGAGGCCTAAAAACTGGGAAAAAGGAGATTATTCGTATTAAGCTCATAGGAGGGATAAAATGGAAGGATCACACTATGGAACATTTTTTGTGTAAGATGCATAGAGAATAGAAAAACAGTCAAAATACAAGATTAAAGCTATAAATTGGTTAGCATAACACTAATCTGGTGAAATAATTTGCATGCTGAGAAGATTACTGGAGAGGAAAGCAGGAGTGACAAGCTGGAGGAAAGGAGAAAGCCTTCCTCTAGGTAGGTGTGGTACCCTCTCAAGTCAGAGTGGAAAATGCAATGGGATTGCTTGTGGGAACTGTGGATGATGATGAGAGGGCAGGGAAAGGTGCAGTTCAGTTTTGATGGGAGTCTGGTGCAGTCCAATAAGCCAGGAAAACCTGATTAATATCAGGTTACTTTGAGCATGCTTCTCTTTTTCTGTGTACAAATCTTGTTCAGACAGGATTTATAGCCTTGGTTTTCTGGTTTCCTTCTGATGGCTGCTGGTTTTCTCAGTCCTTGCCTCAGCGAGTTTCAAGTGTGTACATACTATGATTTGGATTAAAGTGATCATGAAAAGGTGGTAATTGTTATTCTTAGGAATTTGCCAAGGGGAAGGAGAAATAAAGGCAGTGGATTTTAGGATTTGAATATAAGCTCAGAGTAGGACTCCAATTCCTCAGTGAAACTTCTTGGAGGGATCATTGTAAGGTGTCTTCACTGTGTGGTGAAAGATGAATATGGATAAATCTTTACTGACTTCAAATTCTTCTTTAGCAAAACTGCTTCCTTAGTTTTTTTGGACAAGTCTTTTAATACTGTCATGGTCTTTCAAATACTGATGATAGGACTGCAAAAAGAGGACATTATAACCCATACTCCATGCAGCAGGAGCCTAATATGATGTTTGCCTTGCAATTTAGTGTCTTTCTCTTTTTATGGAAGTGCATTGTTTTCCCAGGGGCCTGCAGAAGTTTAACAGAGGAATTATGTTCTTCTTATGGCTGGAGATTCAGTGGGAAATGTAAATGCAACTTACAATTAGTAGTTAGTATACCTTTTAGAAAATACTTCTCCTATTGCTCAATCCATAGATTACAATAAATGTTGAAGGTCATTTCTATTTTGTGAAATAAGAATGCATGTATTGAAAGTTATGTATTTCTGTATTAGAACTTAATAGTTCACTATAAATGGGTTTTACTGGAGTTTTATTAAAGTTCACATACAAAAAAACCCTTTTAAAATAAACTCTTTGCAAACAAAGTAATGTGTCTTACGTAATTTCTCCTAGCTCATGTCTGCTTACAATTCTTATTCATCAGCTGTCTGCAATTCATCATTTCTGTCTTCAGTTCTTTAATTTTATGACTCAAGCTTAAAAATATTTCTCCAGAATCTGAAATTACTGCATATCTTTTATGTGCTAACTAGAAAATCTGGTTGTTCCTATGAGAAATGGTCTCTGCAGCCGGAAGTATAAACCTGTTGACTACAAACACCTATTGCAACTTGCTGCAGCTGAAAAAATGGCATCTGAAAAAATTCAACTAAAGGTATGCCTTTTATATTGTTTATAATGTGAATTATTTTAAAATTCCCTGATCATACTTCTTTTCACTGCCCCAAGGTACCTGAGGATAAATAGGCATAAGAAATGGCTATAAAAGTGGGTAAAACATGAATTTATTACAGTTAGCATGATCATGATTTGGACACATTTATATTGAAGTGTGGAATGTATTTGAATCAGAGATGCAAAATATGTGTGGGTTCTGCTTCCCAAAAACCAGAAAAAGTTGGCATTTGGCTGCTTTGAGGAAATTCATCTAGACTCATTGCATAAACTACTTGAAGTAGTGGGGGTATTGAAGAACTCGAATGGGAAGGGGAGGTTCATCCAGAAAGAAAACAAAACAGTACTCACATATTGCAAACAGCTGGGGAAGGGTTGGAGGGTGAAGATGGTTAGGAATAAATACATTTTGGTTTTTGGTCTAGATGTCCAGAAACATTCTTTGGTTTTGTATTTTTAGTAGCACAATAGTGCTTTTTTTGAAGGAAGAGTATATGTCAAACTGTGAGAAACACAGATGTCCAAGAAGTCTACAACCTCTCTGGAGCCTCCGTTGTCAGCTCTGTATGTCCTTCTTTTAAAATTTTGTGGAAATAGTGTAAAACATTATTTCTGAAACACTTAAGAGTAGTAACTCCTGTGAGAATTGAACTGCTTTCAGTGTTTAACCATTTCACTGATTGAGTGTAACATAATTTTAAAAAAATTCACAGAAAAGTGATTTCTGAAGAAATTCACACTGATACACATTCAGCTGGAATAGTTCCTTTAGGCTGAGAAACAAAGTGTAACAGGGGAAAATTACCAGTTTGAAACAGTCCTCCAGGAGCAATGTTATTTGAATGCTTTTTTAGATAACTACAAGAATAGTACACTTTTGTATGCTTCACCTGTGCTGACGTGGCCATTTATTGCCTCTTCAGTTCTTGGTCACTCCTCTGAACACTTGCAATTTTATTTATGGCCTTTGGAGTCAAAGAATATAGAAACTACTCAAAATGCCATGACTAAAGTTTCCCTGTCCAGGTGACTGAGGGACCTGATCATCTGATGTCTTGGGCATGTATAAAGTATAATTCAGAGTCCTCATTCAGATGGGATTGCAGAGTTTGAAGGGAAATTTGGACAACTATGGGATTAAGATAAAGTTCTAAAAAAGGCTCTAAACCTTTTAAACAAATGTCTAAAATGTATATATAAATTCTTTAGACAGAAATTGCTAAATGAAATACATTGGCTAGCAACATAATCATATTATTTTTCTGTTCTTGATGCTGTTTCTTAAATCTTAGTAAATGGAATATGAACAGTACCAACAAGCATAATTTACTAATTCACACTACTATCCTGAAGGCCTTGCAACAAAAAGGGGGTTGCAGATGGAGCTTCCCTTTTTGAATTTAAAATAGAAAAGTGTGACTGTGAAGTGAGAGAAAATTATGTTCTTAATGTATAGTATTACTGCTTTTAATGCGTGTAGGTAAGTGTGTCAAGAGCTCTGGCAGATATTTCTTCATGGATTGGCAGTACAAAATTCTACTGAAACCATTCAAGCTTTAAACTAATTTTTCATCATCTAACTTTTGGTATTTCACCTTTCCAGTGTTTTCCAGCTGAATAAGGAGTAAAATATACATGCTGAAAGCTCCACAGAGAATAGAATGTGTTCCCATCTACTACTTTTTTTGTTACTGATCCAGGCTACCCTGATTTTGAAGTGCTGGGTAACTCCTCCACTGAGGTAGATGAGAGAAGCAAATGGTAAATCAGTTGTTGACAGCTTAAGAAGGAAAAACAGAGCACAAGTAGGAAAAAGCTGATATTGCAGCAGTTACAGATGAATGTCGTTGCTGTTGCATAAAAATAATTTCAAGAGCATATTAAACTTTATGTACAGATTTACTTCAATTTTTGTTTCACTTCAGTTTTAGAATTGATTTGAAGATGTATGTGATTTCATATTACTCTAAATACAGTATTCTGGTTTTAAGCACCTGGTGGTAATTGAGATGAAGCTATAAGTAACTTTTTAAATGTGAAGATATGTGAACCATACAAATAATGAGACATTATCTTTGACTCAAAAGCATTGTAAGGCACTTATTGAAAGCATAAAGCAAATGTTTTCAAACTCTCACAGCACAGTTACAAATGCAGCTTCCTTGGCATCTTGTTTCTCATTTGCAGTCACATAATCTCTCCACAGCTCCTGTAGCAACTTCTTACTCAAATAATGATAATGTCACTAAAGCAGGCTTGCTGCAAAAGCACTATGGATTAACCACACTCTAGCTGTGGTTCTGCTGATGTGACTATCTAAATATCAGGTATATTCAGTGGATACACTAAACTTGGATCCATCTGAGAGGGGTAAAAGTTTCTGGGTCCAAATTTTAGGTATTGTTTTAAGGTTCAGATTTTACCTTTGTGTGTGGGTGGAGAAGAGGCTGTGATTGGAGCTGTGAGGGGGCTCATGCCTGAGTCAGGAGCAGTTCTTCAGCTCTCCCCTTTGAGCACCTGCTGCTCTCTCCTACCTCCCTGCTCATTGCTTCCTCTTACGAACTAGGACAAGAGTTTACAGATTTTTTTTCCTGGTCTTGCTACCATTCTGCATAATATTCTATATTATTATAGAATAATATATCTGCATGAGGTCCAGGAAAAAAAAAAAAAAAGGGGTATTTATGTGAATTGTGGGAGCCTCTGGAATCTGGAGGGAGTTTGCCACTAGGAGTTGTCTGGTGTCAGGAAGAAAGGTGGTGGCCAGGCAGCAAAAAGAGAAGGAGCAGGAAAGGAGCTGATTCTGGACTGGAATTGTGCTTTGTCCTGAGTTTCCCTGAAGGCCAGAGGACAGACTTGGTGCTGGAAGGATGAGAGAAAACTGGCAATGGCTTCTAATCCTTTTTCCTTCATTGTTGGTTGGCCAGAGTCATTGGCAACCCCTTTATCAGCATTTCCCTGATGGCTTTTCTGCTAGTTCAAGCAGTAACCCCATCTGTCTGAAAATCATGTCTTTGTTTTATCTGGGGTTGGAAGCAATGTTTTTGTGAAGCCCTCAGACAGATTCAGAGCCTCTTTAATTGTACAGATTTTGAAAAAGCACTCTTTTTTAGTAATCAGTTTTAAAAATTCTTTTTCTTGAGAGACACACTTTCACTCTTTCAACTTTTCACCTATAAGGAAGTGTATTTTTCTTTCTCATGCTCGTCTTCCCCCCTTCACCTCCTGGGTAAAGAAAGGAAAAATAGTGAAAGAAGAAAAGGAACCGCAATTTTTAACTTTCTCCTCTCGGTTAATTGTGATTCGAATTGGAATTTTTTTTTTCATGGAAATAAGTTACATTTGAACCCTTTCTTCTTTAGAAAGGCACATTTTTTCAAAAAGCTTTTAGAACCACCCTATTGTAGATAAAAGTTTCCTTGTGAAGGCATTTGATAAAGCTATTGAACAGTTTTGAAATACTTACAAGCTTTAATTTTTCTTGCAGATTAAAAAAACAGAGCAAGTTTCAAAAACCAGCAAAGAGCAAGTGCTGCTGAAACAGCACCAGCAAGTGTGGTGGCAAGAGCACAAACTACTGAGTGAGACCAGGTAAGAGCTGAGGAGTCTGAATTAGCCACTGCTCAAGAAACACTGCAAGGAAGCACTTCTTGCTTACTGCTAGGGATATTGAGAGGAAGAGATTAAAATACCTGAACTAAAGAGAGTTTCTGTTCAGGGCATGAAAGTTTGTGACCCACGTTTAAAGGGATCTGCAGACACAAAGAAAACATCTGAAGGGAGGGGAGCTCAGAGTGGATGTTGTTCTGTGTGGACCTCTCCTTGATGATCTCCAAGCTGTCCAGTCAACCTGCCAAGATTTGTAGGAGTATCAGGAGTCAGCAGATACTTTTTATTTCCTTCAGAGTTCGTTTCTAGAGATACATATTAAGTTCATGCTTAGAACAAGGAACATTAATCCTGTTGTTGTCTCTTAGCTTGTGTATTGTATACATAGCAGAGCAATGGGAGCATTTTTTGCTCAGAGGAGGGTTGCTCTCATACCACCTTCGTGCCCGAGTCCTGCACTTCATAACTTTCCAGACAAGGAGTCCCCATTTTTACTTAAGTCTTAGAGTATTTAAAGTTTATAATTTTTAAACTTAATAAATAAGAACTTAAAGCTTCCGTAAAACTTGTATTCTTACCTTGCAGGCAAAAAACAGAAGCAGAAATACTGACTTTTCTTGATGAAGAAAGCCATAAACACAATTTTTTTTTGGATATGAGGGACTTAGGTAAGAATTTATGTTTTTAAATTTATTTATTAATTATTATAGTCAAAATTATCTTGATTATTTGAGTTTAAATCCCTGTCCTGACAGGTTTAGGTTTAGAAAGCACAGTGCTATGTAATATTTTGAGCAGCTGAGAAAGCTTTATGTCTCCTTTTGAATACAGAGCAAAAATTATCAAAGGAACGAGAGACCTACCAAGCAAATACTGTAGTTCCTATCTGGCAACTAAAAGAGAATTTGAAATTGAAGCTGTCTGAAATGCAATGTTACCTCTCAGAAGAATCTTGTCTGAAATCTAAGTTCAATCCAGTTGAGATGTTACAGCAGGTTGGTATTTTAACTTTATTTTTACAGCTTATGATCACGATATTTAGTTTTTGTTTTTTATTTTTATGTAATACCTGGAGCACACAACTCATATTCAGAGTACCCAGCAACCTCTGTACTTGCTGTATTGCAGATGTGCATCACTAAAGTCTGTAAAAGCACAGCAGTGTAGACCTGGAAATCCATCTCTGTTTCTAAGACAGAACTTTCATATTATGACAAGATAAAGAAGTAACAGTAACATATTTCATTAATTAGATTAAATTTGTGAAGAAGCAACAGAAGGCAAATTTGGAATTCCTTATCCTTGAAAGTCATGCTTTGGAAAGAGAGCTTGAAGACCATAAAACAGAAGTAAGCTTTTTCTTAGTTTAATAAGCAATTTTTGAGAGAGAAAATGTGATGCAGAGTAGTCTGCTGAGCAGCATTTTTTCATCACAGGCATTAGCGCATTCTTTTGAAGAGAAAAAAAGAATTTTCCTTGAAGTTCCTTCAGCACTACAGTCTTTGGAATACCCCAATGGTGAGATGAAGACCTTAGTTATCAGTGAATACCAAAAGCTTGCAAGTGGGTACTGGTCTAAGTTTCAAGAGATTGATCAACAGTTGAAAAATTTGTATAGGTAATGCTCTCTGCTTCTTGATTTCTTCTGTTAGGTATAAAATAAATACCTATAATGTATTTTGTAGTCTATAGAGCTGGTTCTGTTTTCTGCAGTGCAGGGAACAGCTGAGGTGGTGCCCAGCTCTCTGGGGTTAAATAGTTGGTCACTGTTTGCACAGCTGAGGGAGCTGAGCCAGTCCTTTCAGAAGCTCTCATCTGAAATAATAACTGAAATGTTTGGTGGATTAAAGAACCAACAATCTGCCGTGCATCAAATGTCCTCTTCCCATGCTTTTGTATGAACAGAAATTATTCTCTGTGTGGTAATAGCACTATCAAATTCATGTCAGAATAGTACAATCTTTCTGAGAGAGATCTAGAATGTGTTTATCTATAAAGCAGAGAAATACGACCAATCTTTTCACAAATTTTGGATCACTGCAGTAAATCTTATGACAAAGAAATGCCAAAAATGTATTTAGCTGTGGTTCAGAGCAACTCAAAGGAGGAGACTTAACTAAACATTGTTTACTGTATTTACAGCATTTCTTAAGCTGGAAGTAGAAAATTTACAGCAGTTTGTTTGCTGCTGTCCCTGATATTTTGATACACTTGCTCTCATGGAAGAAGTTTTAACAGCCTTTCTGAGGAAGACTGTGACAAATACTAAATCATTAAATATATGCAAAGTCTTTCTAGTGATCCTAATTATAATTTTATGATGAACACAATTTTGGTGAAAATTAATAACTGTAAATCCCTTGATCCACACAGTATGTGTGCTACTGAATGATAGACAAACATTGATGTAGACAACAGAACCTATGAAAGTACTTGAAAAATCTACCATGGTCTTTTCATTGATCATATGGCAGGTTTGAATATGTCTTAGGCTAGCTAATTTTCAAGACAAATAACATATTTGTAAGGGAAATAAATTACAGCCTTGTGATTTTGTTTTCTTGTAATTCGTGAAGTTCACTTTTGTCCAGCAAACTCAGATAATTCTGTTAACATTTGAATGATGTAGATTTTTAACCTTGGTATGTATCTGCTATACTCTACTAGTTTATATAGCCCTAATGAAACTTTTGCAATTATTATCATTTCTCTGTGCCCAAAGATATGAAACATTCTCCTACAATACATTTTTTCCTCATTTTGTGATTTGAGAACTAGATGATTATATGGGAATATGATAACTTAGTCCCTTCATCTAAGAGTTATTTCTTTGCTATTCTTCCTCTCTCATCATATGCCTGAATGTGAAGAAGCCTTAAGTTGATATTTGTCTTCTGGAATTGCACATCTCCTTGTTTAGCTATTTAGAAAATTTGGAAAATGTACACAATTTCCAAAGAAGAAAAATCAGATTAAGATAATATTCTGATCCTTGTGTGCTTTTCAGCCCTACTGGAGTGCACATTGCAGTGTTTATTGCTTTCAGGAACTGAAGAAGAATTCGGGCTTTTTTTTTTCCGAGTGTATTACAGGGTTATAATGCTCTATAATCTAAATTCAGTCCTTTACTGCAGCTAGAATACCATTTTTTGTGTTTGGGGGATACCAAAGTCCTGAGTTATCCCACAAATTGTGTACTTGGAACTAATATGTTCCAGCTGATGATTCTCTAAGTGCTCCTAAATTTTTGCCACAACTTCCAGGGGTGCCTGAATTATTTAAATAACTGAAGGATGAATAGAGTATTGCATGTTCAGCACTGTTCATCCTCTGCAGCCTCCTTTCCAATGAATGGGATTAGGTCTAACTCAAGCAAATTCAGTTCCTGTTCTGAGGCCTTTTCCCAGGATGTTTCTGGTACAACAATTGGCAGTGACACGATGAGCAGTCGGGAGGGTGACATCTCACTTGGTGCCATTGTTGCCGTCTGCAGCAGTGCATCAAGTGTAGGTTGTGGGGATTATGGGGTGGAGAGGGTAGCTCCCCTTCCCAGTTGTTTATATTCTTTAGACTGTGTAAAGCCAGGGATTAGTGCTGGGTAAATCTGTTTCAAGGGAAGCAGCTGCCTCCGGGTTGCTGGATATGAGACAATCGCTGTGTTTCAGTGCTGAAACAAACTGAAGATTGTACTGGTTTAATGACACAAAGGAGAGGGCTGAGCAGTGCATTTAAAATATGGGTCATGTGTTCAGCTTTGCAAACGTTTGTCTGTATCTTGACCCTGAAGAAACATGATTTTTAGCTTAAATATTGTTACATGTGTTGGCGCTTTTAACTCATTTTAGATGAGGTCTTCCTTACTGGAACTTTACAAATGTTTAAGTGAGGTAACATCTTAAATCAGGCAGGGTATTTTTAAGTTTTCCATGTGTTTAATGGTTATGAATACTCTGGGCTGGATCATGCTGGTAGGGTTTGTTTCTGGGTTTTTTTGTTGTTGATTTGGGATTTTGGGGGTTTTTTTGCTTTTTTTTTTTTTTTTTTTTTTTTCTATGAACAGCTGACGAAGTCTCAGCACAGCTGGCAAACCAAGGCACTGGCAGTCATATTGTCACTGTTTACACTGAACTATTTGTAGCTCTAGATACAGCTGATTACTCCCTGGAGTATCTTCTACAAACCTTAATTTCTCCATCTTGATCCTGGGCAGTAGAGATTTATTGTTATCTCACCATTCAAAGAATGTACAAGTCGGAGGGAACCTTGAGAAGTTGGTGGGAGGCAGAAATGGGATATTGGGTCTTTGCTTTCTTGAGGTATGTCTGCAGGTGGAGCTTCCCTTTGCTTAAAACAAAATTTTCCTGTTTCCTCTTTTGGTGTCCCAGAATCCTGTACAATGGTGATAATACACTAGTTGTACTATACTATGTTACTTAAGGAAGAGTTGTGTTAAACTGGATTACACAGGAAATTTTTTAATACTTGTGTTCTCTGTTCTTTCTTTAGAGATGCTATCATATTATATTATCTATTATAATATTATAATATTATCATATTATAAAATCTAGTGTAATATTAATACCTATGGACCTATATTAATACCTATGTAATATTAATACCTATGGAAGAAATTCTCTTATTAAGATACCTGATCACTCTGCCTGTGTAAAGATAAAGTTGTTCCAAGATCTTTCTGAGCACAGTGCTGTGAAACATCAAGACACCAGCACTGGGAGTCTGAGGCTGCAGGAGTCTCAGGGGGAGCAGTCTTGTGATTTCCCTCTTTTAATTGTCCCCAGGCTCTGGGTCACTTTTGAAAAGAGGCCACTGGGACAGAGTCACCTTTCTGTCTGACTCAGAGCTGTGCAGCACCTTCGTGCTGACATTAATCCCTACAAGAACCAGAGTTCAGATTGAGGTAAAATCTGTGGTGCTCTGTTCTGCTTTAATGTTGCCTCTTGCTTCTCTCATTTGCTGAAACACATGAAAGCACAAAAAAAAGTGGGTCTTATACCTTGCTGGTGAGTTTATGGCTATCAGAAGTTTGATATTTAAACTATTCATTTAGTTAATTGCATACAGGTATTATCATTCCTTTAGTTTGTTTGATCATTTATTTATTGCACTGTGGTAAAAATAGATACCTTCTTTTTCCACACTATTTTCCATGTGGTGTGGCTATTCCTTGATGTAATGTGTTGGGGAAACACAGTCCCATTGCCCAGGAAACAGCCACTTCACAGGGGTGATGGCAGAGTAAATGGTCACAGTAGAAAAGAAATGTAGGTTTGCTTTGTTTTGCTGAAGTAAATCTAAATTTCTCTGCTCTGATCAACACCCAGTTTAAACTGAAAGGTTAGGTCTCTGAAAACAAACTAGAACTGAACTCCTCCTTTTCAGATGTTAAATTACAGTGGAACCAATTGTTTTGCATTTCTGTAGGAGCTCTGAATGGACTGAAGAAGATCAGTGGGTTTTTCAGGCTGTTATCAATCAGTATTCAAGAGGCTGTCAGAGGAGGAGGACCTTGTACCTGGATGCACTGCAGAGATACCTTCCTCACAAATCCAGGCAGGAGCTGGTCAGTGTTATTTTATTAGATCCATTGTTTAAATTCTTAAATAAATGATGTAGTAGACATTTGGTTTAGAAAACTTTTCTCCGAGTTTTTTATTTTAAAATTTCTTAATGGTAAATGCTGTTCTGCACATGAAGAAAGGGTGTCCCAGCCTTAAAAATATATGAACTTGAAAACCTCTTCTTAAAAAATAACCATTGTGGAGCTTTTATAGCTCCACATACCCAAATTCATAAAATAAGTTTGTTAGCATTGCTTTTGCTGTACAGCTTTCTATTCTGCTTCTCTTGCTATTTTTATTTTTATAAGGATGTATAACATTGTTGCAGTGACTAGGAATAGTTATTTTAATTGGTCTGTAGCACAAATATAACAGGAAGAGTGGAAAGTTATCTTGTGCTCTCAGGGAAAGGCTATTTTTATGCATAATGTCTTTCAAATTGATTGCTGATTCCTTTTACACTCCACAGTGAATAAGCATATAGCAGCTAATAGAGAAACCCATTTCAAGGCCAGATCACTTCAGGATGGCATAAGTAAAGTAGAAGTCTTTTTTTTTTTTTTTTTTTTTTTTTTTAATCTCTCCATGTATTTTTAGACCATCTATTTCCTTGACTTTTGGGACTGCCTAAAGCAAAAGAGTAGCAGTGAAATGATACTGATACTTAGGGTAATTTCATCAAAAATAAAGTTCTTGTGGGCTTCAGAACTTTTGCCTGGGAGAACTGGGCTAAATAATTGTGTTTTGTACAATACAGATATATTTTAAGCATTGCCATTATTAATGAGTTTCCCTAATTCTTTTCAGGGTCATTTCAAATTTAAAAACTCTAGATGTAAAAACCATAATTCTGCATTGAATTGTAGTCTCTTAGTGTGGATATTAGCATAATGAATACAGACATTTTAAAACAGTACTAAGTTTCTGTTCTTAAAAACATTTGTTTGATGAGACTGCTAAGCTTAGAGCCTTCTATGCCTTCTTCCCTCTGAAGATGGAGCAGCAGACAAGTCCCAGGTGCTTGATCCAGCAGCAGCTCATCCGAGTGCTCTGTTATTAGAAGCACAAACTCTCCATCTCATTTTTGGTTTGTGAGTTTCTTAGCTTTGGGTGCTTGGTAGCAAGACTCACTGCAGCAACAGCAATCCGAATTTCTGATGTGGTTGCCTGGTGCATTTGGCCAAAGAGAAGGTCCAGAGGCAGTGGTACCACTCTATCCAGCTGTGAGCTGACAGCAGTGACTGTGCATCCCCCTGTGCACTGCCAAAAACCTGGAAATTAGCATCAGGAATGTGGGTTCCTTCAGCACGGGGAGCAGGCAACTGTCACCCCTGTAACCCTTCGTCCCTGTAACTTGCATTTTTTGGGGTAGATGACAAGTCCAAGACTTTGTTGCCTGTCTATGCAGCCTTTTTATTTGCTTGTTACTACTTCTGTCAAAGGCTTGAACCTTGAATATTCTCAGGAACCTCACTGAATAAGTCAAGAGAAGGTGTACTTAAGATTAAGCACTCACCTTTTATATTAGGTGGTGTATGCTGCTTGGCTATCTAAAAGTCTGTTTCCAAATTTCCTGTTATGAAAGAAAATAATGAAACTTATTCTCATCTGTGCTGTATTTGTACCATTGCTTTAATTGGTGTTCTGTTGGTCTATAGGTCAATTTCCTACAAAAAGCCTCATCTTGATAAAAGTGCTCAGTATCTCTGATGTTTTGAAAGGATCTCCTTGTATTTTATGTACTTTCAGGCAGGAAGGGACCATTGCATTTGATTTATTCATATTGCAAAAGTGTGTTTCAGATAAGAGGAAACTGAGGTGCTGCCCAGGCAAGCAGGGAGAGGCTGGAGGGCTGTCACTGCCTACCAGTGCTGGCAGACTGCTGGCACCTGGCAGAATATTTTTGGGCTCCACAGGGTTCCACAGGAATATTAGTGATACAATAATTCAACCAATTATATATTCCAAGTTTGCAAGAATGTCTACAATTATTTTTTAATGTATATTTAAAAAAAAAAACACCTTCCTGAAATGCCTTACTTTTTTAGGTTGTGTATGAGAAAGCTTGGCATCATTACCATTTCACCAGGAACCAGTGCAGAGCCTTGCTGCTAAGCTGGACTCGAGCTAGGAAAGCCTTTTTACTGAGGGCTGTGACCAGTGTTGCTGAAGCCTCAGCTGCTCGTGAGACAGGAGCAGTGTGGGCAAACACCAGACAAAAGCAACAGGAGATCTGTGCTGACCTGAAAGCAAAGGTAGGTTCAGTCACATCTACCACACATCAACCTGGACTTGACTGCTAAATTCAAAATGAAGTTAAGGAAGAAAAGCTGACCAAAGCTCATGCTCTCCAGCCTGCTTTCACTGGCCTGAGTGAATTGGGCAGTTAGATTGTAGTTTGCTTGTTTGCCCTGCTGGCAGAGGTCAGAGACTTGCAGCTGGTTCTGAAGGTACCAGTGAGACCCTCATTAGTGTTTCACCCAACTCAGGGACTTAGTTTGTCTTTTTTGTTAAAAATTTAATTACCTCTCACACTCCAGCTGCTGTCCCAGCACTAAACAGTGGCAAGGCCTTCACAGTGTGGGTACAATCTCTGTATAAACTATGATCACATTTATTTTGATGGATTTTGAGCACCATCAAAGAGTTTGAACTGTATTTTGGTACTGGAGGAACAAAATCTGTTCTGTAGTTTACCATAGGAGATACTGTAAGCAGCTATTCAGGAATAAAGGTCTGGCATCCTATTCCTTGGGTTTCTTTGTAACCTTGGCAAATCACAAAATATTTGTGTGTTTCTATTTCTTCATCAAAGGGGGATTGATATCTATACTGTGTGAGGCTTACTTTGGAATTGCTTTTAACACTAGAATTGCCAGAAGTGGAAGTAAAAGACAATCCAGTCACCTCATTACCACCAGTTTTTTAGTTGTGTAGTAGTCTGTTTTCAGAGAAATAATGAATATCTGTCTGTCCTTCTGTTTATTTCTAAGAATGCTTTAAGACCTGAAAAAATTGATCCTGTACCTTGTTTGCCCTTGTTACAGAGTTTGCAATGGTCTGAAAGGTGATTTACTGTGCTAAGAGCAGAAAAAAGAGAAATACCTGTTTGATGGTTGTATTTTTTTTTGTTTGTTTGTTTAAGAGAATAGAACAAAATGGCATAAGCCTGGAGAGGAAAGAGTTATGATGTTGATGCCTAAGGCATTTGTAAGGGGAATCACATTTCTGGGCATGAAAGGCATGTTAAGATTTGTTTAAACTGCTCTCTGGGATTTTCCAGTGGCACAGAATTTAACATCTGAAGGCACACATGCTGTATTATTCTCACTTTACCAACATTATCTCTTTTGAACTTTTACCTTACAGTGAAATACTAGATACTTGATTTTGTCTTCCTACGAGTGGAAAAGCACAGTGAATCTTACTGTAAGATTTTTGATGCTGAATGCATGTTTTTCATGATAGTAATATGGAAAACCTGCTGTCTCCTGTGTCTGGAGCCCTCTGTCATAGGAAGGTTTGAATCTGAGCACTTGAGGATGAAAAGCTGTCTGGGCTTGGCTCAGTGGGGAGTGCCCCACTGTACCTCCTGTGACAGGATTCCCTGGAGCCTCCTGGAGTAAGGAGCCCTTCTCCAGACTTGGGGTGGGTGGGGTTTGTTGTTTTTTTAAATTTGTGGTGTTTTGTTTTTGTTGGTTTGGTTTGGTTTTTTTTCTTTTGTTGCCCAGGCCTCCCTTTCTGGAATTGCAGGAATTCTTATCTGCACAATTAGAGTTGGAAGGGCCATTTATCCCAGAACTGTGAATTTAGATGTCTCTTGTTTTTTTTTTTAGAATCCCTGCTCCAAGTTACAAGACAGTGTTGGAGTACTTATGCTGTCTCCATGCAGTTTAAGGTTCTCATTGATGCATTGAATTTGGCCTGAAAGTTCTGGGATTCTGACCTCCTGCTTCCAGTAACCTGTAACTGAAAGCTGAGCCTGTTAAGCCTACACATTGCAAGGGCTGAGTTCAAAGGTGGCTCTGTTAAAATGCTGAACATTTGATCAAAAACAATTCACCTGTTACTCAGAAAAGAGAAATGAAAAAGGTACTTTCTTTTTTACTAATTTTTTTTTCATGAAAGGAAGGTATCATTGTGACCTTGTTTTGATTGGCTCTGCAGCTGAAAGGTCTTAGGGGATGGGAGCTGAAGCTGGGCAAGGACCTATCTGTTTTTCAAAGGAATTCTCCTGGATGCATCCATGGCTTTTGTTTGAATTCACTGGGCATATGCATCTGAAAACTTACACTTTACCCAGTTGTAGTTCATTTTACAGGCTTGTCTTGTTGCTGTAATGATCTAGCTCTATAGAAAACTCCAGGCATGCTTGTGAAGAGTTTGTGTTCTGAATGTGAGATGCAGATCTCCTCATTACACCAGCAGGTTTCAGAGAAAGTAATTTAGCATTTTATAGCCTATTCAGATCACCTGGTTATGACACAGACACACTATAATATTTGTATCTGTAAGCAGTTCTAGAAATGCAATGGGTGGTTAGATCCATTTTATAGACAGAATATGCAGAAATACTTTAAAACCAAAATTTTAATGTTTAAGCAGCTGTTAATGATAGTGAAGGAGAAGACTAGACTGAACACGACACCTTTCATTTAACTTCCAGTCAGTAAGCCATTTAGCCTGTTTTACCTATTTGGTTCAAAAGTAATATATTTCTGTACATTTCTATGCTGCTTTAAATTTGTAGGGGTTTTCAAAAGAGCTTTTCTTTCTCTGTGTGTGAAAATCAGTTTGTCTTAATTGTAGTTACAGACTGAGCAATGTGAATGAGAGAAAATACTTATATATGACAGGCTATGTGGTTTTTGGTTTTTTCATTACTGCAATAACCACATGATATCACTTAACATTTATATAGTCCTTTTGGTCTGTCAAAAACAAATGAAAGGCATAGCAAGCAAACTTAAAATACATTACTGAAATCTGGTTTAAATGCACTAGAAACAGCTATGCTGTCAGTGAGACTCTAGGCCTTAGGACTGACAAGAGGAGATAGAACAATTTAAAAGTAAAGAAGGAAAGAAGTTGAATTAATGCTTATAGCAGTTTTTACCTAGGGAAAGGATTTTCAGATTTTTATTCCCTGTTCCATCTCACAGAAGATCAATGTGTGTCCTTCTCTAAGGAGGGATTTTGAAACAACTTGTGCAGCAGTTATTTCAGGTGAAATAACTCAGGAGGGCTGTGTGGCAGAGATCTGGATGAAATACAGGGTGACGTGGATAGTGCAGGGGAAGATAGGCTGCACATCCTGGAAAAGCAAATGTTGCTGGTACATGTCTTTAACACTCCTGTTTGCTGGGGAAAAACAAACACACAAAACCACAGGGGGTGGCTGAACTCTGAAAAATCACTTTGTATGCTTTGTACTGTGTCCATTTAACCACTTTCAGAGTTCTGTAGCAGATGCCGTGTTATAGCAAGATTCTTCTTTTTTGTTGTTGTTGTTTTTTGGTTTTTTGGTTTGTTGTTTTTTGGTTTTTTGGTTTGTTGTTTTTTGGTTTTTTGGTTTTTTTGTTTTTTGTTTTGTTTTAAACAATATGAAGAGAAGGAAATTCTTCTGTGTTGTAAGGTAGCTAAGAAATGAAGTTAGTGATCTCTTAAGAGGGTTAGTAGGGTACTGCTTCACAGTTGGTGTTGGAAGGATTGAAGTACTTGCTGTAATGCATTTCTAAATTCAGTCAAGGTATTTGCAAGCATTCAAGACATGGCTTTTTCTATTTCATTTACCTTAAACTATTTATAATCCAGTACCTTCCCTCTTCGTGTAGAAGTTTAAAAGGACACTCAAGGTAAGACCTCCAAGAGTAGACAAAAAGACAGTTGAATCTCCTGTGTGTGATTTTTCCTTCTTGCCTTTTCCTTCCTTAGCTTCAAGCAATGTGCCTGCCTGCCTCTATATCCCTCCCCTTTCTCTTCCTGTATTCCACAATTAGTCCCCACTGCAGTGATAAAATGTCTTGCAACACACTGTGAGATTTTGGGGATCAACTTTTGCATTTCTTATTCTGACAGAAACTAAGAAAAATTAACTTCAAAAGGAAAACAGTTAAATGGAATTAACTGGGATATTGCCAATCATATAAAGCATGTTGCAGCTTCCCTTTCTTTACCCTTCTTGTATAATGAAAAGCAAGGATGTACCACTAAATTTGGGGTGGAAAAGTCCTTACTCTGTATCTAGTCAAGTCATTGATTATAATTATTTGAATGCCATAGGAGATCAACATCAAAATATCACGACTGAATGAAAAAAATCTGAACACTTCATAGGTATCAAATCTAGTCCTTTAACTATAATCTGATAGTTTTGTAGGAAGCTTCTTAAGAAGATTTCTTCTAAATATTCTTAAAAATATCCTACTGCTTGGATAGTGGGATATTTAAAGGAAGAATTTTATTTTTCAAAAACATTGACTGCTCACCACTGAGGTTATTTGTACATTTATTGGATATGAGAAATACAAGGAAGTTTTAATAACCTAAATTTTAAATACAGGTACTCATTTGGAAAGTATGTGGGGAGCCTAGGAGTTACAGGATGCTATAGTGTTTCTCCAAAGTGGATGTGAGCAAGTGTCTAAGATTTTAAAAGTCACAAAGGATGAGCCAGCTCAGGTGCAGTCCTGTGTCTCTAATCCAAAGCTCATGAACTTGGATTTACCAGTTTGAGGTCAGCACAGCATGGGTGAATTTCATGACTTTTTGGGGGCAGATAAAGACCTCAGACAGTAAACTTGAAGAGACTGTCTCTGCAGATTTTCCTTTTTTTCCTTTCCCATCCTCCCTTTTTCCTATACTGCATGTGTTCTACTTGATCGTGGTATTTAATGTGGAGCCCCTCTTGTAAATCTGAACTTTCTTCCACAGAAAGCCAATAGTTTATAAGGTCACTGGAAAAAAAAAAAAAAAAAAAAAAAAAAAGGAAAACTATGTATGATGCTTATAAAAAAACTGGTAGCTTTTTCACATTGCTTTGACAAACTTCCCTCTGCCCTATAATATTTTGGACCCCAGAGAACTGTTACTAATATACCTTTTAATTTTTTTCCCTTTTATAAACTATAGTATTCAAACCCTGAGGCACTCACCTCATTAACTTTGCACTTCGGAATATTACACATAATTTTTTTTTATATTATTCCACAGAATAACATTATTAATATTTTATATGTCAACATGTGGTTGGTTTGACTACTGTAACTTTTTTTGGTTGTGGGTTTTTTTTTTGTTTTGTTTTGTTTTTTTTCCAATTGACCCAATCATACATCAGTAGCAGGTCTACTATACTTTTCTTAAAGATGTCAGCTTTGTTAGGGCAAAATTTGTCAATGACTTCCAAAGCCTTGGCAAACAGGTTGCTAACTGGAAATCTAAAAATCTGTGAATTTTCCTTAGAAAGCTTGCCTTTTTTTTTTTCCTAAACCTTAGAATGGAAGCGAGTTGCTCAGGCAAGAAACATAGATCAGCATGCCCTGCTTTTATCTGTAGTATTACTGACTAAGCTATATTGCAAAGGAAGAGGCCACACTACTGGTAATGAAAGTCACCTTTTAATGAGTGTTCCATGTTAATCTGTTAATCTCCGTTTGACTGTGCTCTTTGGCCAGTTCTGTAGCAGATAAAAAGAAATTAACTTCTCTCATGTGGGGAAATAAGTTTGCCAAATTTATTAAATCATCTTCATTGATTGGATGATGTGTCCATTAGGAACTGAACTGAGAAGAATATCCTTACTGAAGACCTGATGCTGCAATCCTGTAGTGCCTTCAGCACGTAACTTTTTATCACTTAATCACCTGTTACATCTGGTTTGCTTAATTTCTTTTTTTTTAATTTTCTAGGACAGGTTATAAAAGTCTAGCTTAGGTCACCTTAGGTCACCAACTTGCTCTGAGGCTGCAGTTCTTCTCTTCAAAATGTAAAGGGAAAATGTCATGGCTGACATGGTTTGAATCCAAACTTGCAACCAAGAGGCATTTTTTCTTCCCCTCTGTGCCTTGTGGCTTCCATCTGGAAAAATGAAGAGCTGTCTCTTACTTACCATAAAGCAAGTCTGCCCTGTTTCTTGCTAAATATGGAATTTATGACACCACTGAGAGGATGCTGGTTCTTTCACTGCTGCTGGAATGGCATTCTGCTGCATGCTTCAACTCTCTCCTTCAAATATTGCAGTACTACTTTTGCTATCTAACATCTTCATTTATGAAGCTGTTTTACATGAGGAGACCCTCTGAAATTTTTTTCCAATTAATTCCTAGAATTAGCTATGAACAGTTATAAGAAAAAAAATACCCTGAATATCGTAATGAAAACATGGAAAACACTGCAGGCATTTTGGAGGTTAATAAAGCTCTGGGAGATCCTGAAAGTGTCTTGGGATTTGGGCATTTTATAAGGTTGAAAGAGTAAACTACGAAGAATCAGGTGGGGATGTCAGGGGATTTTCTTTTCATGCTTTTAGTTGTGACAAAGAGTACTGATTTATCACACAATTATTGGTATTTTTGCTTAGAGTTTGAATTCTAGTAGTGGCTTTTATCTGTGTATCAGTGTTGCCTGCAAGAAAACTGATCTGGAGCTCTGTGAAGTCATTTTGTGGCACTGTTCCTCCCAGCTACTCCATGTCCTTTTTGTCTGTAGTGTATTTTTGCCCCTGTTTCCAAAGCCTGGCTCTACTCCTTGCATGACCTTTCCCATGCAGACCCTCTCTACACCACTCACTTGTCCTGTGTTTCTATTTTCCTAGCTGCTAGGAGATTGATGCCAACTCTCTTGTGCCACCCTAGGAAGCTTCAAAATCTGTTCATAATATAAGTCAGTGTTTAAAGAGAAAACCTAACGTGGTGCTGTGTTAGCATGTGCTCATTTAATGGGAATTCCCAAGGAAAGTATCTCAAAAATTGTTTTGGCATTAAAAAAGATGTATCTGTAGCATTAAGTACAAGGTGAATACATCATTGCTATTCAGATGTTAGAGGGAAAGAACTACTTTATTACTTTAATTAGGTTTTAGTGTACTTTACGTTATTGTAATATGCAATATTGAAAAAATAAACCAAAAATAGGTATGTACACCTTCTGTTCAGCACAGCAGTTTAATAATTCACTTGGGAAAGGCTTCTCTAATAATACATGAACTGTGAAAAGTACTTGAAGTGCCAGTTGTAATTAAAAACTTTCAGAACTTGATGTTGGCAGTGCTTGTGCTGCTACAATGTAAGCTGCTTCATGCTGCTTAGTGAAAGGGGCAATAGGGGAAACAGTTTTCAATGTATTTTCAATGTTAGTTTAACTAGTAGGAATTTTTAATTGTTTAAACAGAACATAAACTATTAACCCAGTAAACTCTACCCGTCTTATTTTGCACTTGTTGGAATGAAAGAATACAATCAAGAACACTTAAATATTTTTGTGTGTGTGTGTTCTCTGGTCCCAGCTTACTGGCTTAGTAAATCAGAATTATTGTTCAGGGTTGTTTTTTGTTCTTCAGATGTCCACCATACTACCTCTTGAGGAAAAACCTGATGAATGCAGTAGGTTTTCTTGAAAAACTTAAATTGTAGGAATGCTGAAGGTTCAGCATCAGGTAGTCACTTTTAACCAGCAAAATATTAAAGTATGGAGATTCATGCCACAGAGATTCCTCAGCCATTGCACTCCATTTCAGTGCCTGCCCTTTGTTGTTCATTTTGCAGCAGTGACCAGGTGCTCTCAGACAGGACTGGGTTCCCACAGCACCCTGTGTTGTACAAACTCACAGTAAAGTGCAGCTTGTGAAGTAGATGCAGATGCAGGCTGCGTTTCTGAAAGAGGCAAACCACTGTGCCCTGTGTTACCATGTCTTAGTCTGGCTCTGAATTTCTGAAACTGTGGCTGTATGGACAGGGAACTGGTTTTGGGATCTTTCCATTCTGGCCCCTGCCATCTTCTGTGGAGGGTGCTCCACTGGGAAGTTTCCATAATCTTTTCATTATGAGATTTTATCGCACACCTTGCCAGCCAGTTGCACATGAACTTGCAGAGGGTGCTGCTTACGAAATGATTGTGTATTGCTGATAAGATTATAAATATTAGTTTGTAAATGGATTACATGGTTTTCCTTCCCAGTCTGTTTGGCAGGATTTCAGTATCACACAAGTCTGTTGCAGTTATGTCTTTTCAACCATTTCTTACAGGTTGTACAGTGGAAAGCACAGCAGGAAGAAGCTGCTAAACTAGAAGCTGCAGTGGCTGCCAGAAGAAAAGAACAGAGGGATGAGAAAGAGAGGCTTCAGAAAGAGCAGGAAAGAATTCGCAGAGCTCAGGAGAAAGAGAAAGTATGAGAAACTCTTATACCTTTTTGTGTATGTTAATGTACACTATTGCATTTAAAATCTTTTAACTGATCTCATTACCTGGTATTCTTGTAAAGTATTGAGTATCAGTGAGAAAATGGTTAGTTAAGTCTTACTGCCATCCATTTTAGCTTGACTGCTCTTACATACCACTTCTGCTACTTCGTGATGATTTTTAAAAACAGCAAACAGCAAACCAAAACCCCATACACAGAATGTGTATGACTGTGTCTCTGGGCCACTAAAATCAGTGCAGAGGTGCTACTGGGTGTGTAACTCCTACAGATTGGAGCTTTTGAGCAATGTGGCAGACTATGAAAGCTTCCAGTGCTGCAGCTAAGTGTGCTGCAATGCAGCAAATGAGCCTTACAGCACATTGTCTGCAGGACAGCACAGAGCAGTGTGCAGCACAGGGACCTGAGCAGTGGGGCTCAGCAGAGAGGCAGTGTTAACTATTTCTGTGGTGGGCAGCTCTGGGACTCCTAAGTACTCCTGTGGGGACTCCTCAGGACTTGGTGCATAAGTCTAAACTTCAACTTACTTGAGTGAACTGCAGATTTTCTGTTGAATTTAATGCTTGTGGAAAATCAAGCTGTCTCACATCTGTATTTGTACTGACCTTTCTAGTGAAATAATATGGCAAAAATCCAGGAGGTGGTTTTGTTACAACTTTGCCTCTTTTTCTGATTATTTTTCACACTGAATTCTGATGTGGAGTCCATGTCGCCTGCATTGTAATTGTTAAGACTGCATAATTATTTCTAGAAAAAAATAAGTTGTAGAAAGTAACAGATTCTTATTCCTGTGTCTTTCAAATGCTGGTAAGTAAATAGTCTCTTGTGGGACTGCTCTGCTCACGTGTTTGCAAGAAGGGTTACTAAAAGCTGCACTCTTCTAATGTCATTTAGAAGCAGAGTTAAAACAAGGCTAAACTGTTACAAATAGAGTGTTTTCATGATGCATATGAAGACTTTAGTGACATCAGTATGAATCAAACTACAGAAAGCTTGTACAAAAGCAGGAAGAAACAAAAATCTTTGTTATTGCGTTTCCTCTTTAGATTTTGCTCTAAAATTTTCTCTAAAATTGCCATGTTTCTATGTACCATATCTTACTGGGAGCAAACATTTACTGTTGGGCCAGTTGGACAATGTGACCAGTTAGACACCTGAGAATCTGAGGGATTTGCACGTTGATAGAGGTGTCTAGTGCAGTGATACTTCTTGCAGGGGAAAACAAACACAAGGCTATCCACACTTAGAACAATTTTATTAAGTTGTTTACAACACTTACTAAAAGTAAAAAAGAAATGATAGCAGAGGAAAATAAGTGACAAGCAGGAAAATGAAAATTACTGCCTTAACAGAAGAAGGAGAATAAAGTCCTATACGACTTGGACTTTCCCTGTCTGTTTTTATAGCACTCAAATATATTTTCCTAGGTTTGTCCAAATAAATATGCCTTCATGCCATGTCAAACAGGTCAAGAGCATAAGGTCTTGTGGTTTGTGTTCCTGGTGGGAGTTTGCAAAACGCTTGAATTTGGTTATTTCAACAATTGTGCCAAGAAGCACTTGACCCCAAGTGTTACCTGGAGAAAAGCAGCTGAAGATGCAGAATCCTTCTGTCTGCAGATGGAGACTTATCTCCTCGTTATTTCTCATTGCTGCAAGTCTCCAGAGCCAACGTTTGAAAAGCTGCCTAATTTCAACTCGATTTTATTGCATTTGTGAGTTCATTCTTCCTGCAATATGCAAACGCAGTCACGACTGGCTGTCCAGTTTCTCCTCTGGCTGAAGAAGCCTCTACTTAACATTGGTCACCTGATTTTATTCTTTTTCTACAGTTTGTCATAAAGACAAAATACACGTTCTTGGCAGAGCACAATGGTTTTGTTAAGCTCTGCCAAGCCATACTGTTAGCAAAACTGCAACTAATTGTCCCAAAGTCAGTTTCAAGAGGGATTTCTCTTTGCTTCAAGATACACAGAGAATGCTTTCATTTTTCACAGAAATCAGAAAATTTCAGATTGGAAGGGACTTCAAACAGTCTCTAGTCCAATCTCCTGCTCAATTACAAGGTCTGACCAGGTAACTCATGATTTTATCCTTATTGTAATTTGTTTTATTTATCCTTAAATTTATATCTAATGTTTGAGACTGTCATTTCAGGTTCAAAAGTTGAGGTTTATGGCTTTACAAAACATGTACTTTCAGGCAAGTCTGTCTGACTTTAAACCAGTGCTGGTTTTACCTTTAAATGGCTTATTGTAGGTACTGGTTGTTAAATTTTAGGCACAAACCTCTATAAAAAGACATGGGGATTTTTCAAAATTATGTGCATTGTTACAGAACTTCATTGTATATGTGGTTGGGTTTTGTTTGATGTGTGTTCCCTGGTATGTGTTCTTGGTTGAACTGAGAGATTGTTACTTTTCTCACATGCTAAATTTACAGTTAAAAAATAACAATTTAAGGCAGAATGTCCACATTTGGTACCTGCATTCCTCTTCTCTGTGAGAGTGCTCACGGTGAGGTGCAATGATGAGATTTTGCTGGTGTGGACAATGTGTGAGTTGCCTCTGCTGGAGCTGTGAGACTTGGTGTGGGAGCACTGGAAATGGGCAGAGGGAAGGGCAGCCCCTCCCTCCTTACTGATGGTTTTGCTGCTTCAGGTGTGATGAGAACCTTTGCTGCTGCCTGGCTCTTTGTTACAGCCTGTTCTGGGTGTTTGTCTCATGCTGTGTTCATCGTGGCAGGTGGCTCTGGAGCCACAGGGAAGGGGGGAGGAGGAGGAGGAGGCTTGGTGAGGCTCTGCTGACTTCACCCCCAGCAATGTTCCTTTGGTGAGTCAGTGTTCTGCCTCTGCAAACTTTCCCCTTCTCTCTGGTCTGTGTGTCCTGTCTCTCTAGAACATTCCTCTGCCTGTGTGCAGATGGAAGAGCAGCTGCTTGAGGTCATCAGTCATTTGTTCCACTCGAGTACATCACCCCTTGGGTCCTCCAGCCTGACCCTGTGGCTGTTCCAGGGGATGCTCTGTGGCAAGAAGAATGTGTGAAATATCCCTGATTAGTGTAAAAGAAGTGTTTGAAACCTGGGCAGGGTATGTCAAGTACGAAAATGGGTAAAATGACATTAAATCAATTTAAAAATGACATCAAATCAATTAAAAAATACCAGGGCTACACTTACTTCAGTGGACTGCAGACTGTTTTTTTTTCCTATATATTTGAATATGGGATTTCAGAATATCCACTGCCCCTCCTAATTAGAGTTTAGGAGACAGCCTTCAGGCAGTGTGGAATACAGAAAGACAAGAGTTGCAAAAGAGTTTTATTTCATAAATATATATACTCCAAACAATATTAAATAAAAACATTGTAGTACAGGTGGTTAGAGCCATTCTTGTTTTCACACTCTTCATGTGTAAAAGATTGCTTGTGTGAAGAAATGGCTGGCATAGACACTGGGAATTCTGAAATATAAGCACTGTTTGGAAGACCTGTTTTATTCTGAATCATGATGGTTATGGGTTGTTCCGCACATTGATCATAGAAGGGTGGATGGTATTTTGACTGCCATTTTAACTGAATTTTCCAAAGGAGGCCTAAATTCAACATAGTTTGGTGGATGAGACATAAGTTTTTATTGCTATTTTGTGATGCTTATAGTATGTGAGATGATTCTATAAGGAAATTTCATTGTTAAGAAATTACCTGTATTTTGGGAGGTAGGATAAAGTCTCGGAGCTTGACGGGAACTTTGTGAATTTCATTGTAAGATCAACAGATTACTGGCCCGTAATTTCAATTGCTTTTACAATTAATTTTATAATTACATTTTCTTAGAGTATTAAAATTCCTGAGAATTTTAATTCCTGAGTTCCTGTTTCTGTGTCCCAGCTTATCGTTCTCTTCTGGTGCCTGCACATGGAATGGAAAAAAAATTTTTTTTAAAATGTGGGGTTAAAAGAGTGAGTACAGCAAAGTGAAACTGCACGAGCTCCAAGCTGTGGATCTGCCACGTCACTGTAACTCCTCTTGTTGGGATAATGCAGGAAAGAGAATGTATGATTCCTGTTGGAGATGCCCTGGAATACAAGCTGTGTTATCAGGGGTTGTTACTGGTGTGTGCTGATGCCTGAAGCAGGACAGCTCAGCTGAGCTGCAGCTGGGGAGAGAGGCTGGGAGGTGGGGACCTGTACCAAGGTGTGCTGGGTCTCCCATGGGCAGGAGGATACATGGAGCAGCTGCCATGCTGCCTGATCCCATCACTTTGCATGAATAGAACTGGTTTATGTTATTCACATAAAAAGAAGCTAGGCCATGCTGTTCTAATATATAAATTTTATTCTAAAAATCTTAAAAATGGATTTTCTTTAACGTAATGCTATTTTTTTAACTTTATTTGTTCTCACTACCTTGGCTTGTGAATGATTGTTATTTTGTTTACTGTGTTTGTTCAAACTCTAGGTGAAAAACTACTGGGCTGAGAAGCAGCTCAAGTGGCAAGAACTGGAAGAGGAAGATCTACAACGTATGGAGGAATTAAGAAGATTAATGGCTGAACAAGCAGTTAAAGACAGGGAAAGGTAAAAGAAATTAAATGAGAATACCTATGATATCAATAGGAACTTCTTATCTAATTTGCCTTGATCTTCCAACTTTCTAAATCAGAATAAGTTGAGATAAGTAACTTTTTTTCCCCCGTTTGGAAGTTAACCCAGTCTATACACCAAGGTTGTATTATGAGTATCCTGAATGCAGTTTACTTGTTCCTTTGGATTAATTCACATCAGTCAAAGTTTTAAACCTTTTAAAGTGCTAATTGGTTGTGATCATTATAGGATACACTCATTATACCTAGCTCTCTCTGTGATTTTTTTAATAGTAGCTGAGTAATAACACCTTCCACATTCCCACTTTGCAAAATTATTTATAGTCAGGTTTGTCTGAGATGTGTGAGGAGCACATTAGGCAGCTAGCACCCTCAGAGATGTTTATTATTCTTTTAGAGGGTCTTAAAAACTGCACATCTAGTTGTAGATGCTCTTCACCTGTTTGTAATTCAGGACTTCAGCCTGTTAGCATTTGAATCTTTGCCAAGACTTCTTTCCAGAATGTGGCCTTTAATGACCTGCTGACGAATTACTTGATTTCATAGAGGAACTCCTCTGTCACAGGAGCATAAAACCCCCTTTGTGGAGCCTCTCAAATCGCAGGCTTACTTTTTTTACACAGCAGGAGCCACCAAGTTGCATGAAAAATAATTAAAATAGGATTAAAGTACCATTGGCATTAGAATATTAAACTTGGTCTTCAGAATTCTGTGGGAAACATTATTCAATCTTATTTTTCTGCAATATTTTGCTGATAGCTAAATCTACATGTCTGTGTCCTGAAGCTACATGGATCTATACTTTTCCTTAAACATAGCTGCAACGATTTTAGCTCTCAGCAAAAGGAACCACATACCTGAATTACTGAGTTTTCAGCAGAACTGATAGAGAAAATAATGACTTTTCTTTAAATATGTGCACTGTACTATGCCACACCATTGGGGAATGTTCTTTTCTTATGCTAATAAATATTGAAGAATAAAATGGAAGGAAATGGCACATTTTGGTGAGGAATGCAGGAAGAAAATAACCACACCTTCGGGCTACTAGGAATCAAAATTCAGCAAATGCTTAGCATTGTATTTCCCAGACTTGGCATACTATACAAAATAAAATGGGTTAAAGAAAAATGCTTAATATTTGTGGAGATTAATAACTCTGTGAAATTACTTAATGCTTTTCACCTTCAAAACCTTCAAAGGCATTAATCAAAGAAAGGCAGAGAGCTGTTGCTGTTATTAGTTAATGCAGTGCTACGAGTACAATGTGAGGCATTTCAAAATCCATGAGGCAAGGCAGGCACTGGCAGAGTGACCTCAGAGTGCAGAACTCCAGGGTGTGCTTACACCTTCAACCTGTTGCAGCAGCTGAGTTGGGTTTGAGTCTCTGCAGAGCTGAGGGATGGCACAGGCCAGTGCTGACACTGCAGTGTTTTAGAACGTGTGCCATAGTAGTCAGCTCAAGCAGAGGGCAAGGTTTTCATTAGATCAGAATTTGTGGGGGTTTTTAAAAATTATTTTATTTCCAGAAAAAGATTGGTATCTGCTTTTTATTAAATTTTATTCGTATAAAAAGCAGATCAGGCTCTGTCCCTGGAACTAAGTTACCTCTGAGGATTACTAAGGTGAGCATTGTTCTGCCTAAACCACAATGGCTGCAGTAAGAAATGGAAAGCTTCTCTGGAGCATCCTCAGGCATCTTTGTACCACTCTCCTGGGACATAATTGCTTGTCCTGATAATTGTTATTGGATTATTGATGCAGTGGTCTTTTCTAGCTGCCAAAATAACTGTACATTTACTTCTGATTTCTGTAGTTTATAGCACATTCTATGCTCTTTCGAGCCTACTAAAATTTTGAGAATAAAAAAGATAAAATCCATGTTTTGTTGTAGTTGAAGCAGCTCTCTTCTCTGTTTTTCTAAAGGCAAGGGAAATTTGAAGGGCAAAGGAATGATTCTCTAAATGCAAGTAATTGCAATGGCAGCTCCTGGATTAGGACTAAAGATGACACATCAAAATCTACCCTATAACTTCCCTGGAAGCAGGAGTTGGCAGTGGGCTGAGGATGATTAGAAGTGGGGTGGTGGTGGTACCATGGGGCTGTAAAATCCTATTTTGGAAAGCTGACCAGCAAAAATAATGCCATAGGTAAAGTTCCAGGATTATCTGTGCTAACCTCCAGCTTCCTCCTTTTAAAGGAGGATGTAAGGTTTCTCAAGTTTTCTTGCTGCTTTGAGTAATAACATTGGAAATGATGTTTCTTTTTATGGGAAGGGTTATAGGAAAGAGATCTTCTGCCATCCACAGATGTCAGAACATTTTTTCTTGGCAAAGAAAATGGCAAGGGAGAGAGAGTAACAGGGCTATATAAAGCATGCTAGAGAAAGTCTGCCTTATAGAAATGAAATCTTCAAAGTTAGCCAAGTTGTTTAAACCAAACAAACCTCCAGAACAAATAATAAAAAATACAACTCCCCAAGCCCCTCCTTCTCCAAATAAAAATCCCAACCAAACAAAGAAATAGGACACTGAAATAAAGCTGCACTTTTTGCTGTTTTCAGGTGTTTTGGTGAACCACCATATTAGGTAGGTAGAGAAAACATCAGACTAATTTTCAAACTGGAATATAACAAATATTTTAAATACATTTTACTGTTCTTTCCATTTATGTATGTGCTGTCTTGCAGAGTGAGGTTCAGGCAAGCATTACTGGAGAAACGTTTGCTGGAGCAAAAGGAGCTGTCCCTGCAGGCAGCCCGGGAGGAGGAGCAGAGGGAGAAATGCCTGGAAGCTCTGCGGCAGCAGGTGGTACAGACACACTGTCACCTTATCTGAGACATCAGAGGAACAATCTATCAAAGGAAATAAATGAAGGAGTTAAAATGTGCTTTTGGCCTGACTGGAACAGTAATTCTGTCATGTTATAAATCCCGTGTGCTTTGTAACTCTGACAACAGCAGCATTATTATGTTACATTGCACTGTAAAAGTTGTTGATATCTGAAAGTAGATAGATACTAATTTGTTTCTGGTTTGGATGTTATATCTCCTTTCCTTTTTTTTTTTTTTTTTTTTTTAGGTTTTTCTTTTTTTGAGTTTTTTATAATAATCTTAAGACTGCTTTTAGTCTTAGGCAAGATGTATGAGTAATTTATATTCTTTAAATTCTAAAAACCTTGAACAAAACTTCTTGAGAGAGATTTAACTCTCTGTGAAACTTTTGAGCGTCACTTTATATAGAACATTCCAGAAAATGCTTGCTAATATTTGCCATAATAAATGTAATGGTGGTGGTTTGGTTTGGTTTTGTTTGTTGGGTTTTTTCCTACTGACTTTTAAAGGAGCAGTTTCACCTTCATTTATGTATATATTTTTAATCTAATCTCCTTGGGTTTCCTCCAAAGATTTAAAGGAAAAATCTGGAGTTCACATTCTTTACACTCCAGGAACTGAAGCCTAAATGTGCAGCCAAAGGAAAATAAGGGATCTGGGGAAAGGTGCTTTTCAGACCTGTATTTTGGATACTTTGAATAGCACTAATGCAGCCTTGACCTCACCTTCAGGCTGTCCTTTGGCTTCAGAAGGAACCATCTAAGGAACCTTTCCTTAGTCCCTCATGGACTGTTTATGGCAAGAGAAGTCCAAGCCATCTTCTGTGGGAGAGCTGAGCATACCTTAAGGGATGGAGGGTCTGTGTTTGCAGTTGTTTTTCAAACTGTTAACTCAGGCTCATTTCCAGTCAATAATGTTTTTTTTTTAAATAGTCTGATTCAATTAAATATTTTGCAATATTAAGTGTTATTTTAGGCTCTCAGTGCACTTTCTGTAGAATCACAGAATGCCAGGTTGGAAGGGACCTCAAGGAACACCTGGTCCAACATTGCTTGGCAAAAGCACAGCCCAGACAAGCTGGCTCAGCACCCTGTCCAGATGGATCTTGTGTCCATGTTTAGGAATCCACCACATCACTGGGGAGATTACTTCTGCAGGAAGAATTTTCCTGCCCACACAGCAGGCAGTTCTCCACTTCACAGAAGTCCTGGGCATGCACAGCGCTGTATTAAGACCAGTCAATTAATTTGTCTCAATTGGGAAACAGGACTAAATCTCTCCAGTTATTAGTCTCTGTCAAAGTGGTTTTACTCTGGATTCGAGTTTAAGCTTTAGAGCACATATAAGGGTACAAGGTTGTTTAAGACAGATTGTGAGATTTTTAAGCCAGGTAAATCATTGTGTTCTCAGGAGATGTGTTAATAACCTTTTCTCACCTCAGGGCTACACAGATGAGTAACTGTCTTTCATATCCTGTGTTTCAGGTTGCAGTTGTTGCAAAATCAGACCCAGCCCGAGTAGTGGCTGGCACAGTGGCATCCAGAGCTCGGGTGGGCATTGGCACCACAGAAGAATTTGATCTTCAGAAGCCACTGTTTAAATTGCACACCTACACTGAGCAGCAGGTAACTGTAACCATTCTACATGGTTTAGTGTATGCACGTGTATATTAATAACAATATAGGATAGGAATATTAATAATATAGCAATGTAAACAGTAGAATATAGAATATAATATGTGCAAAAATAAAACCAATAGGAGTAATAGGTGAGGCCCACCATTGCTGGACTGAGGGGATGTGATATGCAAGAGCTGAAGGAGAAGAAGCCACTGAGGTGTAAATGACTTGGGAATCTGGAGTAACTCTGCTCCTGTTCTCAGGTCACTGGGGTAGCTGAGGCCAGAGCCAGCTCAATTTCAAATGGAATTAAGCAACACGGGAGGAGTTTTTTTGTTCCCTTGCTGTTCCCCATCTGCTCAGTCTATGCATTTGAAATTATTCCCACTCTGGAATTGTAAAATTATGTCTGCAGAAAGACAAGCACTATGATAGAGTTCGTAAAAGCTTTCTTTTGGCACTGAATAACTGAGATTCAACTAACTGTAACTAAGCTTGTCCAGCACCTCCTATTTTAAGACATTTTAAAGCTTCTCAGTTTGGTGAAGTAGAGGTATAAGAAATGTAGGCGGTTTTGGCTATTAAAATTTACCCAAATCTGACTGATGTATGAGGTTCTGAAAAGTTGTAGCTTAAAAATGCTCTGACAGTGTATTTGGGATTGTTACCTGAATTCTGAGAATATTCTTCCTGTTTCAACTCCAAACAGGTTTTGGTATGCTCAGTGCAATGAATTATTCCTGTTAAGTCTGTTTCCATGCTCCCTCCCAGAGCTGTGCTGGTTGTGGCTGATGCTCCCCAGGTCACCCCAAAGCTTCTGGGCGCTGGCAGCTGATGCTGGAACTGAAGGCAATGTGACACTCTTGTGTTTTCAGTGCTCCCCTGCTGTAGCCTCTGTAAAACACATTTGAAAGAGATTTAAAGTTCCATCATATAACCTTTTGACAAATTTTGGAACTAATTTCCCTGAGCATTAATTGTTGTTATGTAAAATGGAACTGATGTTGCCACATAGTCACAAGGCAATGCTGTGAGAAGACTCCTGAAGCACTTGGGGAAGGGATTAAAAGTCTTGTGCTGACAGCAGGGCTGTGTCCATGGGGAGCATCAGAGGAGTCAGCAGCTCCTCAGGCTGAACTCCTCAGGCTGAGAAACTAAACAGGATAGTTTCTCCTCTATCCTTTAACTTTTGCTGAGGAATTACAACCAGGGCTCTTTGTTAAAACAGTTTGTGATCATTAATATTAAAAGGATATCAAGATATGAGATGAGGCTTACTCACTGTAGAGTTTCTCTGCTTCTGAAGGCTTTATTACTATTTCAACAGCCTCAAGTAACTTGGAAGATACTCTATGTATGAGGAAAGTATTGTTATTTGGACTTTACCATTGCTCTGGTTTATTTTAACAGATCATTTCTGAGCCCAGATTTCGTGTTGAACTGGCTCTTCGAGAAGCTGGACTTCATAAAACACTTTATGCAAAAGAGATTTTACCAAAAATTCCTCCACTGAAGCTTCCAAGAAGAGATATGGAATCTACAGCTTTTAAAATGTAGAACACCTCTTGTGTCAGGGGTATTTTCTGACCTATAATGACAATTTTTAATAAATTTCCCTTAGGCTGTGTGATATTTCTCAGTCTGTGCAGTCATTTAAAACAACAATGTGCCTTTCTCATGAGGTGCTACACCCTATTATCCCTGTCTTGGTCAAGGTTCTGTAGTTTTGGTGGGGTTTGGCAGTTGTGGTGTAATTTCCCATGTCCCTTTCTACTGGGAGGTGTGACACCTGCAGACACTTCAGCCAATCTGAGGTATGGTATCCTGAGTAGGAAATCTGTTTTAATTGCCAGCATAAATCCAAAATAGCTTTGCAGAATGGTCACTTTTTTATTCTATTATGTTACGTGAATATATCCCACAGTTTTTATTCCAGGTTTCTTGAGAATTTGATTCTTTTAATTATAAAATCTTCATAATCATGAATGTTTCCATTATTCCTTGATTACAATAAGGATAAACTTAACCTTTGCCTCTGTTTAGAAACCAATTTGCTGTACCATATTTTCTGCAAACCAATTTTGTATTGCAGATTAGTCTTTCAGTATAAATTATAAATAACATTTGAGATCTGGGACCTTTACTGTGAAGCTGAAACTCCTGAATATGATTCTATTAAATGAAAAGGAAATTGATGTAATTTCTTTTTTAACTGATTATGTTTTCAAGCCTTACATAAGATGAATGTAAAATGTATGTTAAACAAATTACAGTTAGCAGTTTAACCAAAAAATCCTGAAGACAATGAGTATCAAAGATCTGAGCCTCTATAGTTGAGAACATTGATAATTGCTGGGAACTTCATTAGTGTCCTGTGGTAATGCTTTATAGGTGTTAGTGGATCACACACCTGGAGTGCCTCCTGGAGCAGTGATTCCTGCCTGTTGGATCAAGGGAGAGAACAGAGTAACAGTGGCAGAATCCCCTTGGGTAAGGCTGATCCCAGGGCAGCCTCTGAGCCCTGGGGAGGGAGGTTTGCTCTGCCCTGGGTGCCCAAAAGTCAGAAGTGGACAGAGACTCTAAGAAGGGACCCAGAAAGGCAGGGGCAGAGCTGCTGGGACTGGCATCCCAGAGCAAGCAAAGTTTTGGACTAGAAACAACATATTCTGAGTACTGAAGCAAAGTTATTTTAACACTACAGAGACTGCCCAAAAGCCATGGGAGCTGCACGACTTCTGGATTTAGATTTTGCATATTTGCACTAAAATTACAATTCTGTGTACATTTGTGCATTTTATTTTGGTATCTCATTTGGGGCAACTCTTTATTTTTAAAACACCCTTGGCCAGCTTCACAACTGTTGCATGTTCCTGCAGGGGAGGCCAGCACTGCTTTTTCTTCTCCTTTGGAGACCAGATGGCTGTGAGGCTGCTTCCCAGAAACTGAAGATCCCAGACTTAAAGCAGTGGATTTATTTTATTTCCTGCCTTTAAAAGCAGATCTAAAAGATAATTTCAGTGGTGAAAAAATATTCTCAGATTATAGTTGTCATCTTTTCTAAATACCAAGACGTTATGAAAAAAAAAATTAAACGAAGCAGACATCTGTTCTTGAAATAAAGGGCACTGGGTTTTGGGCAGTGTCTTGTGATTGTCTTCATGCCTGTTGTTTCTTAGGGAATAATAGACTGTCTGCTTGCATTGCTGAGCCTGTGCCAGCTCCCTGCAACCATCAATCAGGGTTTGCTACAGATACGGTGAGGCCAGAATGGGATTTTTAGGGGAATTTTCACGTAGCAGTGGAGCATAAAAAAAGTGCAGGTCTGTGAAATGGGTTTCAGGTTTGTGTTAACTTATGGGCATGTAAGCTTGTACACACATTTATGTGTTTGTTTATAGGAGAACACCAGTGTCTGGTATGCCAGTTCTGAAAGCAGAGAGGACTTTGCAGTAACAGACAGTACTTTGAAGAGGAGCTCACATATGGAGCTCTGTAAACTACTGACCCCTCTGAAACCCTTGGAGTGTCCAGCTTGAACTATGGAGTAGAAGAACTATTTAACTACATAATCATTAAGCTAAAAGCAAGATAAGAAAAATTATATTTTTTTTTTCCCTGGGAAATTTTTTCTCTATTCTAATAGAGAGTACACAGTCTCCTGTAAAGTTAGTGACCAGCACTGTTTCTGTAAGCTACTGCAGAGCAAACCTCACCTAGCAAAGTATGGCTTTAAATTATTGTCACAAAGGACTTAAGAGGCATTGCTGTTACTATGGAATTTTCTTAAGCGGACTTTGGACTTGGCAGAAGTGAGTGTGAATGGCAGAATGGGTTGCATGTGAAGTGACTGGAGTGATTTTGTTTCAGTTCTGGGAGAATGCTCCAGGATCTGGATTCCTCTCCCATCAGGTTAATATTTGAGCCTGAAAACTGCAGTCTGGAGTGAAAACATCTCCAGGAACCAGTCTTGTAAAAGATGGAGTTTGGTTTTTTTTATGACAGCAAACTGAGTGTAGCCCTGACCAAAGTGCTGGTAAATTGTTGGAATAGCTCAGGAGCAGATGGGAGGAGGTGGCATGACTGCAGTGGGGTAAGGAGGGGGGTACCAAGAGAAACCCCCACGTTTGGGAGGCAAATCCATGTGTGGAAATGTCTCCCAGAGTAGAGGAGCCCTGAGGTTCCTGATGCAGCAGGTTTAAGGTGGTGACTGGAGAATGGGTACCTAGGGGATGGTCCTTCAGCATGTCTGTAAGTATCTCTACACCTGCATGTTTCATGCTCTTAATATAATTAATATCTTAGGATAACTCTCCCATGGTTTTTTGTCCATTAAAATGTTGTTTGCCAGAAGTCTTAAATCCTGTATGTTATTCTGAATGTGTCCAAAATCACTTGGAAATAAGGTCGTTAGTGGACTCTGAGAACCAGAATTCTGATTTTTGGTGGGAAATTCTTCAGGTGAAGGTGACCCTCCACACACCCCAGGCACAGTTTGGTCTCTTATACTTCTGGAGACACTGAAAGATGATTTTTCTGGATTGTTGATGTGTGCTGATAAGCAGATGAATGTGAAAGATGCCATCCCTGGTGTTACATGAAATCAGGTCAAGGTTATATTGGTAACATGTACTCCCCATGCCTTTCCCTGTGAGGGTCCCTGTGTGCCCCATGTCAAAGCTGCCCCTGCAATGGGGCATCCAGGACAGCCTGTGCACTGTGGGGATCAGCACTGGGGTACACAGCAGCTCTTGATGCATCTTTAAATGCTGTGTGCATGGATGTCCCAATGGCCCTTGTAACAGCAATGAGCAGCAATAATGGTCACAAGCATGGATTAATTTTTGAGCGTTGTTTACTCAGGTCTTGGCCTTATGCCAAATGTGAAGGGATGTCCTTCTGAGGGTCACAGTGGACAGGAGTGATGCCAGCAGGACAGTCCTTGACCACCACTGCTGGAGATGGGAGTGAGGAGCATGCTGTTTGGTTACACAGCCTTTATTTCTGTGCAAATTTTGTCCTTGGCTGTGCTATTTCTGCAGTTCAGGCTGTACTGGAGGTCTCTGGCTGCTGCTGGGTGCAGTTCCCTGGGTGCAGCCACCCTGCTGGGCCATGGTGTCCCCCAACCCTGGGAGTGCACCCTGGCTGAGTGTCTCTGTCCCCAGGACAGGGCTGTGGGGTGCACCCACTGCCAGAGCCCATCCCTTCAGCTGCCAGTGGTGACCAGGGGCTGCTGGAGCTCCCGGGATGCCCGGATCCGGTCTATGGGCACCAGGCAGGTGACAGCAGCTGAGGGGTGGTCTGGGTGTTACCCCCCGGGGCAGAGCTCAGGGCAATATGGGGGGAAGAGGAAGCTCCCCCCGTGCCCCTGGCTGCCTCGGGAGGCTGAGGAGCTGCTGGACCCTTGGGAGCTGCTGCTGGGCAGGGTCCTGCCCTCAGCCCTCCCCAAAAGCCGGAGGGCAGCTCCACCAGCACAGCCAGGACCTGTCCCAGGGTCAGGAGAGGGATGAGGAGGCACTGACTTTTGTTTTGTCCAGCACATACTTGGACCTTCTAAAACAAACTCGTTTTTTTATTGAGCCACAGAATTGGTTTTAGTGTACTTTTCTAGTGGAAATTCTTAGGAATGTGGTTTTGGCCTACATTTGTCTGAATCTCACCCTGAACTGGACCCTTGGGCAGGGTGGGAGAACTCTCCTTCCAGACCCACAGCCTGCACAGGGCAGTGAATGCTGTGGACTCCATCTCAATGTTCCTCACACCCGTGCCCTAAGCTCTTCTCAAATTCTCTTAACGTTTTTTCCTCTGGAAAAGGAGCACAGTGCTCTGTCTCATCTCCCCTGACCTCAGAAGGAAGCAGAGGGGTCAGTGCTGGCCCCACGTGGGTTTGCAGTGGGTGATGCTGAGCTGGGGGTAGTTTCACATGGCAAGTCCAGCAGTGCCTGCTGGAGCTGGCAAAGTTTTCCTTTAAATGCTTAGCTCATGAACCTCAGTGTCTGCAGCCAGTGCCCTGTGTCTCTGTATAGAGGAGAAAACTACACAGGATTTAACATTTGTAAAGAGGATGAGCAATCCCCAAGGTGTTGGGGCCTCTCCTCACCCCTGTGGCAGCTCGGTGCCCGCAGAGCAGACCTGTGCCTGGTGCTGCCACTTCACCCACCCAGTCTGCAAAGCCCTTGATGCAAGCAAACTGTATACCTGTGGTGTGCTAACCTGGGCAGAGTGATGCATTTTATTGCTGTTCCTACTGTTAATCCTCTTAAATAGCTTTTTGTTTAAATAAAACATGGCCTCGAGCAATACACAGATGGTTGCATTTGCAAGCAGATCCAAAGGTCTATAAATAGTCCTCAGATTATTAATTCTTCATTTATTACATTTCATCTACTCTGCAATCAGCATTTAACTTTGCAAAGGAAATGCTTCCAGAGTAACCAAAGTTTGTTTATGTAAATATCACATGCTTCCTGACATTTTTCTAGTGTTTGGTGGTTTCAGTTACAATCTTGTTGTAGGAAACAACTCGGCGCAACCCATCTGCTGGTCTCGCTGTGGGATTGTGGACACAGGGCACATCCCTTTGCAGGATGCAGCTCCTGGCCTCCTGCTTTCTGGAAGGTGTGTGAGCACACGTGGGTCCTGTGTGACAGCCAGGGCCCTGGGCACCAGCAGTGTCCCAGGGAGCCATCGCTGCTGGGTGGATCTTCCCTCTTGACCCAACACCAGCTGTGGCACCACTGCCTTGCAGGTGGCATTACAAAATTTCAGTGCTAGATATACAAGAGACCAACTCGCAGAGGAGGTCAGGCCCTGTCCAGGCCTGAAAACAGTATGAAATCAATCTGAAATGTGTGTTCTGAGGGCACATCCTGCTCTGACCAGCTCTAGTGCATGGGGTGGGTCTGCTCCTGCAGCCCTTCCCGGGCTCTGGTAGTGGGGAGAGCTTTGCCTACGTAAGAATATAAAGACCTGGCAATAAGTGTGGGGGAGGAAGGACAGGTAAAGATCACTTCACCTTCCTAGCAGTCATAGGTGCACATGAGTGTGGGAAAGTCCTCCCTGCTGCAGGAGAGTAGTTCCCCTGTGAGGTCCTTGTCGAGCATGGTGCTCCACACCACAGCGTTGTCCAGCACCACCTGCTCAAACTGTGGCTTGAAGGAGGAGTCCACTGCCATGGCTCTGATCACAACAGACACAGCCTTGGTCCCTGTGAATGAAGCCTGAACCTAAGCCAGAGCTCATAACACTTGTAACCATCCTGTAAAACTTCAGCGTGGCAGGAAAATCTCTACAGGTATGTGTGTGTGACAGTGGGGTGGCTCTTTTTAGTAGACAAAACAGATGTGAGAGAATAACTGAAATTCGTGCAGTAGCACAGATGTACAAGCATAATGTACAGAATCAGCACACGATGAGTGGCTGTGGGAATGTGCTGAGTGATGGAGGCTTAGCTGGTTCTGGCTTACAGAGACCACCAGATTCCACAGCCACAAGCAGCACCACTGCCCCTGCAGGCACTGGGGCAGCCAGGAGGATCTCAAAGCATGAGTGACTCCCAGTCAAGGGTTTCCCATTAGAAAAATGATACCAAATTATTGGGAACTCAAAGGCTTTGTTCATTATGGAAACGTGTGCTCTGCTAAACCAGGGACTCTAAGTTTGCTGGGTTTTACCCCAAACCAAACTATGTTGTTTGATATCTGGGGACCTGACAAAATGCTAAAGCTCATAATTGCATGACCTATTGCTGAGAATTTTTTTCACTAACATTTCTCTGAAGAAAGACCCCGGACAGCTTACCTCAGCCTCCAGAAGTGCCAGACCAGGTACTGGCAACGTCCCAGCACTCCGCACGGTGCAGCAGTTTGATCAGCAAAGGGATGGAAATGGAAGGGGTGCCCATCCCGTGCTCTTGGGAGGAGAGAGAAGAAAAATGCCATTCCCCACGGTGCTGTGACAGGTGACAGGTATGTGACTGCATCAAGCCCAGAGCTGTGCTGTGTCCCCTTTCTTCTGATGAGGCCAACAGTCATTTCTCTGAGGCAGGGGAGCTCATCTCGGGCTCTGTAGCCAGCCCAGGTAAAGTGTCTGACCCTCTCCCTCTCCCCTTGAAGCTGTTCAGGCTCTTATCAGCAGACCTGGTGTTGCTGCCTGGGGACACACATCAGGCCTGCAAATGGTGTCTCCACAAAAGCATCCCAATAGCTGAATACTCCAAGGCCTTCCCCTTGTCCCGTCCTTACAACATGTGCTGCTCTGCATCCCTTGCTGTGTCCTGCTTGTACTCTGCTGCTGGGGAATTTCAGTGAGGCTGCTCCAGCTGCCTTTTCACTTTGCTTTTCAACATCCTTTTCCTCAGCTTTGCCTCTAAAAACACAAGGTGTTTGGTGGCGTGGTGGTTGTTTTTTCCCACAACAAATGCCTCAGATGTTTTTTGATTTTGCTGCTGTCATCTTCAAAAACCTGAAGGAAGCTTGTGCGGAAGTACAGTTAATTTAACGTATGCAGTCAGTTTCCATGTTGCTTTGTCTCTTTTCATTTGGCTGTGAGACTGATGGTCTGTTAGGCTTGTATTGTGTTTTAAATATGAAAACTTTTTTCATGTTGTTATTCTGGAACACCAGCCTGACTTATTTGCCAGTGCCTAAAAAAATTATTCTCATTGTAAATATTCAAAGCAGGAAACTGTGCTCCTGCCTCCGGTATGTTTGAGTTAATTTGTGTTTCTAAGCAACTTGCTAAAATGTGATGTTGGCAGCTGCTCTGCATGAAGCATTTGAAGGGGGTAGGGGGGAAAAGCTGTCTGGGTGCTCTGCCTCTTGTCCCCTCAGAGGGACAAGCCCAGGGGTCGATGGCTTCTGTGTTAGTGCAAACCTGCTGCACAGCCAAGAGGTCAGCTCTGGCTTTTCCTCCAGCTGTGTCACAACTGCTGACACACTGGGGGATAGAAAACTCATGGGATTTTTCTCCTCTTGGATCCTGTCAAGTTGTTTCCCTCCAGCTTTCCTGCCAGTCAGGTTTGGTTTGGTTTTGTTAGAGAGCAAACATGTGCTCTGTTGTGTGAGTGACACCATCTCCTGTGAATCAGGTTTAAGACTAATCTTGTGCCTGAAGAAATGGTGGCAGGAACATAAGCACCCACCAGCACAGCCTGCATTTGCTTTGTGCAGTGCCAGACGTTGTCCTGCTCTTAAAGAATAATTAATAATAAAGCAAGGTTTTTACTTAAGATCACATATCAGTGCAACACTTCCAGCAATGTCTCGCGGGTCATGCATGTTGGGAAGTGCTCCTTTCCTCTTGCATTTCCAGGCTGCCGAGCTGAGCAGAACACACATGTTTATATTCAATAGGATGCTTTTTAAACTGAGCATGTTGGGTGCTGAGAAATACCAGTCAAACAGAAGCAGCTTTACCCTGGGCTGTGCTGGCAGCCATGGCTGAAAAGTGAAGAGAGGGAAGAATCCTGAGGCGGTCCCTGTGGGAATGGGAAGGCAGGGCTGGGGGTGCTGGGGACCCACACTGATGGGGAGCAGGGCCCAGCCCAGTCCATGGGGTGCAGATGTCTGCCAGGTCCCCCCCATCACCCAGCAGCTCCTTCTGCATGGACAGGGCAAACACCCCCTGACACAGACAACATGGGTGTGCAACAGGAATGTGTTGGGACTTCTAAAGCTGCAAGAGGAGCCAAGGCTCAGTCGTAATGTGGCACTGGACACCTCTCCCCAGAGAGCTGCCTTGCAGGGGGACATCAGAGCAACTGAGGGTCTCAAAACCAGGAATTAATGTTGAAACCAAACTGTCACTCCTTCAAGGTTGTGACTACCAGAGGCCCAGACAGATGTACAGCTTGCACGTACTTGGGTATCAGTCCCAGGAAATGTAAAATAATTCAGCAAATCTAAGCTGTTAGCATTCCTACTGACAGCAAAGCAAAACCAGATGTTGGAGTAGCTTGTTGTTTAATTTATTCTATCAACGGTGCCTACTGCAATTAGCAAGCACTGCTGATGACATGGAGGTCATACAGTCAGGGAGAAAAAGGACAAATTTTACATATTAGAAGAAAAAATGCTCCCGGAGCATAGGAGGGGGACCAGCATGTAACTGCAAGGGCAGCACTGCTGGTCCAGCTGCCTGGGGCACAGGAGCTGGCATGTGGCATCGGCTGTGCTGGGCAGCTCTGCCCCTGAGCTCTCCCCCATGACACTGGGAAATGCTCTGATTTAAAATGGAAGAGGAAAGCAGTCATGACAGGCTGGTTCTGACAGCAGGTCTCAGCTAAAAATACAACCACCTCTTCCCCTTGTCTCCAGTAGATGATTAGATAGATTGGACAAATGCTTCCTCTGTCTGCCCACTAGTATAAGGACCAATATAAAAAAAGGTTTTAGGGAACCACAGGTTTTTAAAAGGATAATTTTCTAATGGGATTTCTGCCCAAAATAATAAGGATGGACACCCTTCCTTCCAGGACTGCCCAGGGTTGCAGAGTCCCAGCAGGATGGGAGGGCAGAGCTGTGGGGCTGGGAATGCTGCCTGGCTTTGTCCCTGCCGTTACCTGTATGTCTCCAAACACTGCTGACAGGTTGTGTGTCCTTGTTCCCAAGTCCAACACGTAGAGTATGTCCTCCTTCATCAAGTCCAAGGGTTTTTAATGTGGACGAACCCACTCCTGCGGGGAGATGGGGTGAGGAGGGGTCAGGGGCAGCAGGGACAGGGACAGCCAGCTCAGCCTGGTGCCCGGGATGGCTGCCTGTCTGTCAGAGCACTGCTGTCACACGAGCTGTCCTCCTCCTCACAACCATCGCTGCTGGTAACCTCCCTGACACCTGTCTCATCATGTCTGTGTGTTTGGTAAAAAATGTTTCTCGATATTTATCATCAGGTTTGTCAATGGCAGCCTTAGATCTCTCATGTAATTCTGCCAGAAATATCTGGAGGGTAATGTACTGTGCTATTTTGCATGTGACAGCTTATGGAGTTCTTAGCAAATCGGGCTTTTATATTTATATTGTCCAAAGTAACTGCCTAGCAGTACAAGAGCAAATTAAATCCAGGTTTTGCAGACAGCAGGAGGCCAGTTTGCCTTCCCTTTCCACCCGTATTAATAGATGGAAACCAACCCGGTAGCAATCAGTTTTGCAAATAGGGCTTAAACAAAACCTAGAGAACATTTTTCTTGTCTTACTAAAACAAATTCAAGCCCCTCCCGTCACTCACCCGGAGTAACCTGTTGTTTCAGTCACAGTGGCTCTACCAGAGTCAGCTGAAAGCGATCCCCTGCAGAAGAGGGAGGCAAACACCCGCTGTTTCTCCAGCTGCTGAGTTCCAGGGCTCAGAAGAGGTTCGGAGGGGCTCTGCAGGGGGTTAAATACCTTCAGCCTTTGTGCCGCTCCCAAGATCAGCAGTGGCCGCTCCCGATGCCCCTCGCACCCCCAGGTCCCTCCTGGCACGGTGCTGTTGGATTTGGCTCTTTGAGCAGCTGTGTCCTGGTGACCTGGGCTGGCCCGTGACCCGTGTTGGGTGCCAGGGGCTGCCCGGTCCCTCTGCCAGCAGCCAGCTGCCCTCCCAGGCAGGTGGACACCCACCTCCTGCCCCTCAGCTGCAGGAGGGGACCGGGGACACCAGTCCTGCTGCCTGTCCTGCTGGTGCCCAGAAGAGTATTTTAGTCAGCGGTTGTAGGGGCAGGATCTGGCATTTGCCATTGGCCTCTGGGTAATGAAAGGTGTGTTTCATGAGATCAGTTACTAGGTAATTAATTACCATGGCGAACTGAACCCGCAGTACCCCTGATTCCAGTGTAGGTTTTGTCAGCCAGTGCCTTTGATCTGCTGCAGCCTGGGATCACCTCTGAGATTTGTACCATCCCCATCCCAGGTCTCCCAGCTGCTGTGGCAAGTGCTCGTCCTCACTGAGAGCTGCAGGGAAGCACTGAGGGTCTGCAGAAGAGCCAGCTCACTCCTGGGTGTAAATGGGGTATCTCATCCAAGACAGGGTCAGGATTGATCTGAGGAGGGGTGGGAGGGGAGGCCTTGTGGGTATTTCAGACTTGCTGGAGTCGTAGCAGAGTCAGGCTGAAACGATTTCTCTTCTCGGATGATGTTCTCCTCTCCCTGGATGCTGCTAGGATATGCCTGCCAAAGATGACTTATTACTGACACTTCACAGATCTCCTGAAGATTAAGAATCTGGAGGCTTTTTCCTTTCAGAGCACACCAGATTGCACCAGGAGGCAGACAGAAAAAAATTCCCTTTGGGACACACACACATCTTCCTCCTGCAGCCCTGAACTGCCAAAGTCACTCAGTGCAATTGCTGTGTTTTTCAGCACAAAACTCAATGTTTCAGACACGTGTCAGTGATTGCCACGCAGTTCTCTGTGGTTCTGTCCAATCAGTGTTACTCAGTGTAGGGAATGCCATAGAAAGGTTTGTTTATTGCAAACAGCAGATGTCAATGCTCCAGGGGAGGCAAGGTGAGAGCTCAGTTTTCCCAGGGGCTCGTGGGTGCCTGTTTTGGTGCTGAGAAGCAGGTTTCCTTCCCTGTGCCCACCTTTGGCACCCTTGCTCCTGGTGGAAGTGCTCAGAGGAGCAGAGCAGGGATGGGAGTGCTGGCTTCTGCCCCTGCCTGCCAGCTGCCAGCCCACTACCTACACAAGTGGCCACAGCCAGGCCCCTGTCCAGCCATCCTTCAGGGGTTAATTTGGCTGTTAATTTGGTTTAAATTTGGTTAATTTGGTCCCCTCTTACTGCTGCTGAAGCATGAGGGGTAAGGGATGGATTGTGCAGTGAGTCCAGGTGAGTGCACAGGAATCACCTGCGTGCAGGAGGAGTGCAGCAGGGGTGGGAGGAAGGACACAGGCCCCTCTTCTGCTAAATGTTTCCTTCTTAACTAAAAATAATATTCCTGCACACCCAGCTGCCCTCGGTGACATCCTTGCCTGGTGGTCAGTGAAGCCACAGCTCTCTGCCCTGCAGTGCCTGGCCTGTGGCAAAGGGCCCAGGCTCTGGGGAGTGTTCCCTGCTGAGCCCGTGGGGACAGAAACCTCCTGGAGCCATCACTCTGCATGGGGAGCTGGACTGAGAAATGGCCAGTAAGCAATGTTCCTGGTGGTGTTTGTCCCTGCTGCCTTTAAGGTAAGAGAAACAAGCGTGTTCTTGATAAGTAAACATGATTGCACTGAAGGAAACAGTTGACTTGTGCTTTTGGCTTCCCAGAACTGGTGTTGAAGGGAAGGGACTGTGGCTGCTGCCGAGCTGCACAGATTTGGGCATCTGCCTCCCTGCATGGCCCCTACAGAAAGCCCCTCACAAAGGTTTACTCCTTTATGATGTTTTTTCCTGCGTTTTTTTTCTCTTTTGGGATGGCTTAAAATATATCACAAATGTAAATGTGTGTTTGCTTGCTCACTGGCTGCAGGGCAGCTTGTGTGTTGCAGGCACAGTTTGCCTTCCTGCCTGCCACTCACTGCAGGAGCAGAGTAGGAAAGAACAGGGAATGCTTTCAGTGGAAAGGGACCTACAGTGGTCATCTTCTCTGTGACTGATTCCTCTTCTTTTACAAGGCAGGGCTGGGAAGCAAGAATGGTGAGAAGCAGAGATTGTTGCCCTGAACAAGTGTTTGTTTGTGGCTGATTCAGAGCTATATTCAGACTCTGAGTGCCAGGCAGTGGAGCTCTAAGCATATGTGCTGAAGGATGACAAATAAAGCCCGATGAAGTATATGGCAGGATAACATATGGTAATCTAGACTGGCTCTCAGCAAGAGAAGAGCTCGGGAGAGCCAGAGCTCCTGCACCCATCCAACACCTCTCGTCATGTTAAATGCTATTTTAAATCAGGCAGCCGCCTGTCAGCCTTCGCACGGCACAAACCTTCCACCTGCTGCCTCCTGCCCGAGCTGCTGCCATCTCTGCTCCCAGCAAGCCCCAGCTCTTCCCTCTCAATCCCTCTCCTTCCCCGCATCCTCTCCCGTGGCTGTCACACTGCTCTGCCCGGAGCTGCTGGGAGCGGGGATGTCCCCGCAGGCCGGGAGCAGCCCCGGTGTGTCCCGGGCCGGGCAGCAGGGACAGACGGTGCTGGTGTCAGCGCGGCCAGGAGAGCCCCTGCTCACTCCAGGGTATTGCTGTCAGCTGCTCAATTAGCAGCTCTGGCTCGTTAGCAGCGAGCTTCTGAACACACCACCGGAGATGTCTGCCGCACTCCTCTAGTGCCGATTCCTGGCAGTGGGCACGCAGGAGCAGAAGCAGCACCGGGGAGAGCTTTCACCGGACAGAACCGAGATGAGGTGCCGGCAGCACACAGCCTTCCCCGGCCCTGTGCTGCAGGTACGGAACACCGAGCAAAGTGGGAAAACCGGAGATTTTTATAAACCTTTTGCTCTGGTTCTTTGTTTTCCTTTTTTTTATTATTGGCATAAATCTGTTCCTGGCCTTGGGAGAAGCCAATGAAATGCTCTCTGAAGAAACCAGGCACCAGAAATCCTCAGGGCACACAGGTAGCTACAGCTTGTCAGGACATGTTTTTCCCTAAGGTGAAACATTGCCATAAACCCCTTTGTTTCAGGGAGAAATCGTCTGCCTGCTGTGTGTAGCCATCCAAGGACCACTGATCCTCCAGCCCTGTGCCAGGTCCCTGCTCACTGTGCTGAGGGGACTGAGTGCTGAGCGTATTCGTTGCAGGAATGATTCTTGGAATTGTGGACTCAAAAAAATAGAAGGTACTTGTATTTTCATAACTGCAGAGCTCTGTGAACTTGACTCTCCATGTGCTCTGCAGTGCCAGGGGCGTGGGGCTCAGGGCAGTGATGATGCCACAGGCTGCAGCTGGGAGAACGGGGCTCCAGGGCTCCCCGAGGGACCTGGCTGTTGGCAAGCCTTTGCACAGACTGTTTTCCCAGTGTAAAGGGCCAATTCGTCAAAAGCAAAACACATTTTAGCGAAGACAGTCCATTTTGATGGATTTCCACGTCAGCAAAACGCCCAAACAAAAAATGATTCATTAATGTCATCCCAGGCTGCCGTTTTCAGAACATGATGTCTGGATTGCCATGTAGGAACTTCATTACTTTGATATATACTTCCTTTTATATTAGAAAAGGCCATTTTTAAAACGTTAAAATTGGAGCACAGTGCTTTGGTGAACTGAACAGGCTGCCCCTCCCCTAGCACTGATTTTAGGAGAAATGATGAAACTTTAAATTCCACTCCTTACCAGGATAAACATTAAATGACCTCACCCAGCACAGACCAAGCTCCTCAGCTGGGCCACAAATGTTTTTTTTACTATCTCACTACTTGATGCAGGAGGCTATTCCTGGCTGTACTGTATTTCCAATATGCAAATAGTATTTTGCATTTTCTTTTTGTTGAAAGGTCAGGATCAAAAGAAAAACCCCGCAGCCTCTCTAGCGTCCTGCATTTGAATGCAAAATCATGTCATACGTCAGCAGAGCTGTAACTGGTCTGTGCCGTGTATGAAAAAAATATTCTAAAATACCCTAATTTTGACTTAAAATTACAGGCACAAACCCAGCTCCATCAGAAGTGCAGGGCAGATCTGCCGGGAGCACACAGACCTCCCTGCAGCAGAGTGTGGAGGGGCGGGGGGTGTCCCGGGGGTCTGCGCAGGGCTCCCCCTCGCCTCCAGGCACCGTCCCCTTGGCTCCGGGAGAGTGTCGTGTCGTGTCGTGTCGTGTCGTGTCGTGTCGTGTCGTGTCGTGTCGTGTCGTGTCCTGTCCTGTCCTGTCCTGTCCTGTCCTGTCCTGTCCTGTCCTGTCCCCAGCTCAGGGCACCCGGGAGCCACCTCGGCTGCTGTCGGCTGCATCCCTCCTGCCCGCCCCTCGCTGCTAAATACCACTGTTAATCACGACAGAATTTACTTCTCTCCCTGATTGTTAGTGCCTAGGAAATAAATGATCGCTAATGAGCGAGTTAATGGCAAATTATGCACCCTATGTGCTAGGAGTTAATTTTCAGAGAATGTGTTTTCACGTGCCTTTCGGCTTCTCCCGGGCGAGGCTGGATGGGAAGGAGACAAGTGCCACCTTGTGTGGAAATATTTCCTCCTGCAGTAGGCACTGAGGGAGAATCTTCCTTTTTTTTTTTTTTCTTTTTTTTTTTCTTTTTTTTTTTTTTTTCTTTTTTTTTTTTCTTCTTCTTCTTTTTTTTCCCTTTCTTTTTTTGTCACATCTTCAATGAGCCCTTCACTTATCACCGAAATGCAGCCACCTCCCCATCAGACCCTGCCAGCTATTTACGAATGCCCAGTGCCACAGAGGCAATGACGCCCTTTGCATTTTTAAGAACTCGAAGAACAAACGCAATGTTGCCAGTCTCTGAAGAGCCACCAGAGGAAGCACAGTGTAAAAGCAGGATAGACGGAGGAGCCCCTTGGCCGGGAGCAGGAGCAGGAGCAGGAGCAGCCCGTCCTCCCTGGCACTGTGCAGCGAGATGTGGAGCCGAGGGACCAGGAAGAGGGGACACATTAATTTCAGGACATAATGGGTGGTTCATATATATTTATATATTTTATTTGAGGAGGACGTGTCGACAGTTGGATGCTGTGATCATAGAGGTCTTCTCCAGCTGTGACAGTTCTGTGATGCAGGATGAGGGGCACAAGGGGACAGTGTTGGCCCCACTGATGGAAGGGAGGAGCGGCGTGATCCAGGCTGGGAGTCTGGGCAGAGTCAAGACCCAGCACCATGCTCTGTCTTTACTCCCTTCTCTTCATCTGTTTAAGTTGTTAATTTGTTGAACAGCCCTTACTTGGCCAGTCTGGGGCCTTCTGTGCCACGGTGCCCGTGTGATGTGACAGGAGCTGCAGCTCCGGGACCTCGCTGTGTTCCTGCTGCAAACCCCTCCTCTGAATCCCAATTCAGCTCCCGGGCAGGCTTCCTGATAAACGTCAGTCCTCACCCGGGCTGGCACTCATCTCCAGAGCTGCACACAGACCTTCTAATAAATATTTACATTCCTGAGCTCACCTCCAGCTCTAGCAGTAATTATTTTATCACGGCGATAAAAATAGCAGCCTTTAAAACAGTTGATCTCTGAGCTGTGTATCCCAAGTCTTTATGCAGAATTAATTACAGAATCGACGTCCCCAGGCTGAAGGTGTAGGTGACCCTGACAGTAACTCGTGGTTTTAAATGCCAGCACTGGTGTGTGTGCATTGGTTTAGCGTGGTGGCTCTGGTGTTGTTTTTTCCTGGAGGAGACAAGTGACAGCAGGCAAAACCACAGCAGTCTGGTGGAGGAGGTTGGTCCTGCCCACCCCTTCACCCAGCTCCCTGCTGCCACCCTCCTGCCTACGCAGCCCTGTGCCTGGGACACCTCTGCTGGCTTCTGTCCCATCTCAGGTAGTCAGGCAAAGGCAATTTAATTAAGTATGTCAGGGCAGGCAGCCTACCAATGGATCCATGGAGGAGCCTGATTTCAGCACTCACAACTTCAGGACAAGTTATGTGTGAGCTCCTCTAATTCCCAAATTTCCAGCTGGGCAGGGTTATAACATGGCAAGAGAGTCAGGTGTGCACATGGTGTATTTTCTGTATAGATGATTTTTTTTTCCATGTTCCTTTTGCTTGGCTAAATTATGGAAACACTTCCTTTATTTGGTCAGCAGTTAAGATTCTGTAGTTCAGATCAGTCTCAGATTATCACCAAATCTATAAAGTTTCACAATTGCTTTGCAAAAAGCAGCATAAAAAAATAAATTACAGTAAGGCCACTCAAGCAAAGCATCCTTTTCACAGTGATAACCTGGCTTTTTTTCTTATTTCATGCTGGCAGTCCTGCCTGCTGGAAGCAGCTGTCCTGGGGAGATGTTACAGAGCAGTCTGTACCTGCTCCCCGTCCCTGAAACCCAGCTCACCTGGGCAGTCTCTGGAGCTGAGCTGTGGCAGCAGCATTTCTCTGTGTTCCTCTGTGTACTTCAGCCATGGTTTATCATGCAGGTAAGAGCTGTGGTCCCCAGAAGTGACCCTGCAGAGCAGTGGGCAGCTGGGTGCCTTTGAGCTCACCCAACAGAGAAGGAGGTGAGACGGGCTGCAGCCTCATCCATGCCAGCCACAGAAGCTCTGAAAAATCTGGGACCTTCCAAAGTGTTTTATTTAAAACATAATGGTGTCTCACAGCACATGCTGCCCGTAACTGCGTTAGGCTGTCTGCCCTCTGATTTATTGCTGGGTTATTTCTGTCATGTCCAGCGTTAACAGACATTCTCCCTCTTTTCCTTTCCAGCTGTTCAGAAGCATCAGAGAGACCAGACTTTGGTTCCTTGTTCTGAGTCAGATGATGAATTACACATCTTCCCTTCACCAGCTACTTAATCAGCTGTTGGAGAGGAAAATAAAAATGGTGCCTGGCTTTATGAGAACTGATTGATGAGGGCTATCTTAGTACAGACACTGCCACTCCCTTTATCCTTGACTTCAGAGGAGCTGTGAAGGACCTCTCCTTTGCTGCTCAGCTCTCCTGCCCTGTGCTGTGTTGTAAAAGGGTGGGGCCAGCCCTCACATCCAACACCTCCTCTCACTCCCACCTCTAGATTTCATGACTGTAGTCCACTTCTCACTCTTGTGTCTGCTCTTCAAACAGAAGAGCACGTGTCAAGAGCTGCTCTGAAATGCTCAGCATGTTTTTTCAGCACAGAGCCTGGCCACGACCTCCCAACAGAAGGATGAAGAAATATGCCACAGAGTGGGATTCTAGGGCAGGTGCAGGTGATGAGTCCTCTGAGGGGCTCCTCAGCTCATGGTGAAGTGGGAAGTGCTGAAGAATACGAGTGGGAAGAGAAGACTCCAGTGGCCAAGACAGCAGCTGGCACTCTGCTCCTGCAGAGTCAAAGGCTCCCTTGATTAGACCCCAGGACTTCACACACAGGAGGCAGATCTGGAAACTGACTCAAAAATATGGAGGTTGAATTTTTAATTTTTTTTTTTTTCCCCTGTATTGTCTCTCTGAGCTTCTAAGGCTTACACCTCAAAATCCAGGCTGTAACCTTACGGATCAGAAGTGTCACTTATTCTTCACAACACCCAAGTTCTCCATGGTGCCCAGGACCTGTGGCTTTGAGCCCACCCCAGACAATGTCTGGGAGCCACCAGCACCCCTTGGCTACTGTGAAGCAGCTGTGATGAGCAGCATGTGTGTGCCAGGGAGGAAAACCACCAGCACAGGCTGACCCAGACAGGAGCAGGAAGAGGAGACTCTTTGGTGATGTTTGATGTTGCTTTGGGATTTTCCAGAAGCCAGGAACATCTTTATCAGGCAACTGTGAGTCCGAGGCATCGCTTTCTGCTTGCCTGGGTGCTTTTGCCCAGCTGCCTGTGGTGCTGCACGGTGTGGGGAGGAGGAGGGGTGAGCCTGGTGGGCTCCTCCTCTCCCTCCTGGCACCTTGGGGTGTGCTGGTGGTGGTGGCACTCACTGACCACCCCCATGGGTCCCACGGCCACGCAGCCAGGGACAACCTCTGATTGCTGGGGCAGAGGAGGGTCTGGGGAGCCTGCAGCTGGGCTTGGCAACGCCACGTTAATGACAAGTGCTACGAGCCCTGGAACTTAAATATTTTGCTGCTATAAATGTTAGCAATGAGCGATCTCGTTACATTTAAATGCCAGATGACAGAAGCAGAGCCAAAAAAAGCACCCGTCCAGCCAAGTGGGGAGAGGGGGCGGCGGGGCGCGGGGCAGAGATTGCTCCCATCACAGGCTCAGTGCTGGAGCTCATGGGCTTGTCCAGCCTCTGCTCACACTCTGCCCTGGGGCTCTGCTCTGAGAGTTCTCATGGGCTTAAACTTGGCTCACACGGCCTCCCACCCAGCTGGGGAGCAATTTTTAATCATTTATTTTTCAATATAATGTCAATAAATTCCAGTTGGCTGCTCCTAAATAACAGCCTGAGTAGAAAGAAGTTGCACAGCCATGAGAAGGGAATCTTTGCAAGCAGGGGACTCAGACAATTCTTGGTGGGTGTTTTGGTAACAAACGAAATGCTGCATGTGATGGGTTTGGAAAGCAAAGAGGACTAATTATAAGTGTTATTTTAAAAAATGGAATGAAAATGAGTTGTGCTGCTAATGCTCGGGTGCGAGAACACGGTTGGCTTAATTTAATAACGCTGTGTAATTTGTGTAAAACTGAATTAGTAGCAATTATATGTTATTGTTAATTATTTAGAGTCGGCTTCTCCTCTCTGTGCCCATCCTGAATCACACCTGGCTGCCTGGTGCCACCGTGGGATTCACTGCATAAAGCACACGTGTGATGTAAGGACCCGAAGAAGGAGACACAAAGAAGGTGCTTGGGGTCAGGCCCTTCCCAGAGCAGCTGGAACAACACGCATGTCCTCCATCCCATCCTCACACTAATTAAGTCTCCTCAGAGGAATTAATGGGAGTTTTGCACGCAGGCACTGGAGCTGTCAGGACAGGCCTGGCCGGCTGTCTGCAGCGGCCCCAGCGCGGATCCTTTTGTGACTCACGCGCCTGACTCACCGACGCCTGATGAAATACATGCACTGGATCAAATTTATCACAGCTAAATATTAAAACAAGCTCTTTAATTTCAAACCCCATCGCTTCCCGGGGTTTTCTCAGCAGCTGTATTCAGAAGGATGCTGTGCTGCACGCCTGGGAAGGGGCAGTGATGTAACCGTCGCTACATTGCAGCTGAAAGACCTGCTCCTTTGCATGTGTATGTAAATATATTTAGAAATTTCCCCAAGGCAAAAGAAAATAATTCATGACAAGCAGCAGCTTGGAAGGTCATCTGGATTATTATTTCTGTACTGCAACTCACCTCCAACACATAAGCAAAGTCTTTATGTGCTGATTTTAATAACGCTAAAAGAGTTGAAAGCCTTAGCAATACTGCAGGTAATTACTGGGCAGGCTTCTCCTTGTGCAGCCTCATTTCATGTGCTGCAGCACCAACACATTTTGCTGTCTATTGCAGAAGGAATAACAGCACTGGTCTCTGGGGGTTTGCTGCTGATCAGGCCTCGTCGTTGGGGTCCATCCTGCCCCTGCCCCCGGGGAGCCTGGAGCCGGGCAGGTCCCTCCAGCCCTGCCAGCCCCTGTCCCACAGCTGGAGGGGAAGGTGCTCCCGGTCCTGCAGCACCTCTGCCAGGCTCTGCAGCACAAGAAAATCCCCACAAACTCTCTTGGAGTGCAGCATGTGCCAAGTCGGGGCCGTGCTCCTGGGGATGGCAAAGCTCCCATTCGACTGAAGAGACACAGGACCCAACAGGGGGATCATTTTACTAAATGAAGTGACTGGTCTGGGGTCCAGCAATTCCTTAGTCTTCCAAAAATGTCCTATGTGTAATCTTTAAGCTGTGTGAGCTGCTTCTGCACACGCTGAGCTTTGCAGAGTGGTCTTACTGGAAATTGCAGCTGCTCCAGAGAGGCAGAATTTATGCAGTACAAAGGGGTTTTGGGTTGCCATAGAAATAATTTCAAAACAGAGAAGTCTGATTTTGCTGTACTTGCTGTCTTCTTGGGAGAGTTTTCTGTGTGGAAGGATGACAGGGTAAGCCTGCTCCACAGCAAAACCTGTGTTCTGCTTGCAGTAATTTTCTGGGGCTCAGGTACTTCTAGAGAGCATAATATTTGCTTTAGCATTAATGGGTTTATTCCAGTGCTTGTGCATGGCAATTCACACACACACAGTACTCCTTTCACAGGGATGTGCCATTATTACACCTCGATTAATGCAAACATTATCAGGGAGCAGTTTACAAACTGCACACTGGCATGGAAGCAGTGCCCACAGGAGGTTCTGGGCCATTAGTTGGAAGACCCCAGATTCTCTCCTGCTGTTTCTGCAGGGCAGTGCTCTCAGCTCTGTGTGAACGTGGCCACCAAATCCCCAACCCCTTTTCTTTTGGGGACTGCAGTACTGAGCAGCCCGGTGTTTCACTGCCCTGGCAGTGCCACCACATCCTCCAGGACACAGAGGATGCCCTGTGCATCTCTACAAACCACCAGTCAGCAGCAGAACCAGCAGTCCCGACTCTGACACACCAGTGCCAGCCATTAAAGGCAGCAGCTTGTCACAATATTCATCTTCAGGTAAGGTTATTACAGATAAAATTCTACTTGCAGCTGGAATTTCCTGTCAAGACTTACAATAATGGTAGAAAAGACAATTGTAAAAAACCTGCACCTTTTGGAAAGCAACTTTGTGAGGATGCTCGTGATGATGAATAGGAAGTGGTATTCAAGAATAGTTGTGTTTAGAGATTATGCTGAGATGACTGACTTAACCTGGTTCTTCCCTCATCTTCGCTCCCAGGTAAGTGTCAGCTGCATGTGAGCTGTACCTGACCCAGTGGGCAGGAGCTGTCGAGTCCTCAATCCAGTTTCTAGTGCTGGTTTTGAACGAGCACCTAGCAACAGTGGGCTCTGAGCAAGCCCTGTGTGTTACAGGGAAAATGACAGTTTCCAAAGCTCACGTTGCGCTACCAAAAGTAAAGTAGAAACTTTTAGGCAAAGCATTCCTGACACCTGCAGTTTCTCATGTCACTTGGGAATCCTGCAACCTCTCATTCGCTAGAGATGGCTTGTAACCCAACAGTGTCACACTTTGTAGCAAGCTCTATTAACCACATGGGCTACTCTTTTCAAAGGTGCTTCAGGCTGCAAATAAGCAGATAGATTTTTCAGAAGGCTGTCAGCACCACCTGTGGAGCCCCAAGGGAAGCTGGGCATTTCTAGAAATTCAGCTGTTTACTTTGGTTCTGTAAAATCATATTTAGGTACCCAGCCTTTAGTCCTCTCTTTTGGAAAATGGTCCTCGTTAGAGCTGTGTTTTCTCCTGAGGAACACCTCCACCAGAGCTCCTTGAATGTCACACAGCTCTTTGGCAGCACACGCAGAAAATCACTGGCCTTGTGCTGGTGAGCCAGATGTAAACCTATCTGTGTTTTTAAGGGAATTATTATTCTTTTCTCTGTTTAAAACGTTCCTATTACTCATAATGAGTCAAATCCTGGCCCCGTTTGAAGAGCTGCTCGCAAAGGGGCTGTAGGCACAAAGAGCTTCTGAGGCAGCACTTCCCAACCCCGCTGTGCACCTGCCTTTTCCCAAGGGAACCAGCCAGCTCCTGCCTCCCACCCCGGGATCGCTGCCCGTGCTGTGCCACACTGACTCACACCACGGATCCTGCTCTCCTCTTGTCACTCCTCTTAGTCCCTCGCCTCCTGTCTCACAGATGCTCATGTCACCGCTTGGAATGTTGGTAAAAAGAGCAAAAATACATCTTCCGTCACGCAGGAGAAACGGCACAGGGTGCAGCACTGCCCTGGAGTCTTTCCCTGCTGCCTCCCCGGCTGCGGGCAGTGGTTCAGCCACCCCTGGCATCTCCGTACTGCCACCAGAACACAGTTTGCCCCTGTCCTGCTCAGCCACAGCCACAGGACAGGGCTCAGCAGGGGTGACAGTGTACCCAGCGTGGCGATGGCAGCCCCACAGGGACGTGTAGCAGCTAATGAAGTCCCAGCTCTTTGGGAATGAAGTTAATGTTTCAGGCAGAGTTCGACAAACAAGAACTGACAGGGTGATTTCCCACAGCCTGAGCTCCTGGTGTCAGGAGGCTCTGGAGCAGTCACCATCCCATCACTGTCCTGAGGAGCACCCCGGGGGGAGCCCTGTGTGGGGACTGAGGTCAGGAAGGGAAGGGAAAGTCGGAATTATTTGGGAATTTCTGGTGTAGTTGTTCTGCTCAGAATCATTCAGGCTTGGTTAAAGTGTAGGTTCTTATGTCCTTAATTCATCACACGATAATTGAAGTGCTCCTTTGATAGTAAATAGATGCAGCTCTTCTGGAAATCAGCTTCATTACCCCCCTTGGAAAGAACCTTGTTCCTTTTCGGGAACTGCAGTGACATTTACTCACTGCAGCTGGCACGGTGACCGCGGTTCGACCCAAAACAATCCAAAGGAGGGTGTCTATAACGTGGCAGCCTTAACATACCCTGAAGTGGTGCAAAAGTTGCCCACAGCCCAATTCTTGTGTTTTTCTCTCCCTGCAGGTCCCGTGTCCCCTGCAGAGCTCCCAGGGCTGTGTGTGCTGCCGGTCCCGCCCGCCCCGCTGTCCTGCGGGGTGGTACCAGCTGTGGAGCTGGGGCCGGGCCAGCCCAGCTGGGGGTGACCCCTGCCTGAGGGGACCCTTGGGTGCTCCTGCTGGGGGGTGATGGCTGTGGGACTGCCCGGGTACGGCTGAGCTCTGGGGGGAGGTTCCACTATGGCCCTGAACTGGTCACATAATGGGGTTGGCCAAGGGGGTCTGAGGGCGGGACCCCCAGATCGGGACCCCCAGATCGGGACCTTCAGCAGAGCAGGAACATCACGGCGAGACCTGACAGACCCAGATCGACACCCTCGGGCTGAGACCCCCCACGTCGGGTGGCCCATACCCGCACCCCGTACCGGGTCTCGTACATCGGCACCCCGGATCGGGTCCCTCCCTCCGGTACCCCGTACCGGGTCCCTCATTCCGGTACCCCCGTACCGGGTCCCTCCCTCCGGTACCCCCGGATCGGGTCCCTCCCCCCCCGCGGGTCCCTCAGTTCCCGCCCTCGCGGCGCGGACGTGCGTGGGCAGTGCCTCTGTCGGCCGCCAGGGGGCGCTGCTCCGCGGAGCGGTGCGGTGCGGGCGGAAGTGACGCGTGTGCCGGGAGTGCCGGCTGCCGGCGGCCATTGTCGGGGCGGGCTCTGCCGCTGCCGCCGCCGCCGCCGCCCCCGCCGCCCCGCCCGCCGCCGTCCCCTTTGTCACCGCTCCGGGCATGCCGCCGGGACGCGGGCAGGGCGACCGCCGGGCCTAGAGCGCGGCGGCTGAGCCGCCCCCGCCGCCCATGGCCATCCCGGCGCGGCCCTAGCGCCACCGCCGCCGCCATGAGGAGGTGAGTGCCGCGGGGCTGGGGCCGCGGCGGGCGGGCACAGGGGCCCTGCCTGACCGGCACTGCCTCACCGGCCCTCCCGGCACAGCGGCTGCCCCCGCCGCGGGCCCTGCCCGGGGGACGGAGGGAGGGAGGGAGAGGGGGCGGCGGAGAGAGCGCCGTGGAGCCCAGGAGGGAGAATTCGGGTGGGCTGCGGGCGGGCAGAGGGTCGGTGGGGGAGCGGCTGTCCCGGCGGAGCAGGACCGCGTCCCGCCCCGAGCTCCGGAGCCCTGTCCGGCTGCAGGGAGAAGCACGGAGGGTTCGGGTGCCCCTGCAGAGGCGCTGCCCGGGGAGGGGGCAGCCGTCTGGGTCTCTTCTGTCCTTAGCGGCGTTGAAGCCTCCCGCCCGGGAGCCGCGGAGCTGTGCTGCCTCAGAACGAGCCCGGTAAGAGCGGCCGTGCCGTGCCGGCCTCCTGCTGAAGGTCTCTGCTCGGGCAGGGAAAAGGAAAGCTCCAGGCCAGAGTCCCTGTCCGGCAGATGAACCGCAGGCTCCCCCTGCCCGGGGTGGCGGGGGCTGGACCGGGGCTGTGTGTTCACAGCCAGAGGCTTCGGATTTCGGGAGGAAACAGCGGGGTGTCAGGGCTGTTTGCTGGACCCCTGTCCGGGCTGTTCTGGTGGCAGAAGGTCGCTAGAAGCTGGCAGTCACTTCAGCCTGCTCGGAGCTGCCTGGTAACCTCCAGGCTGAGAAAACCACATGCTGGGCTGTGAAATCTGGGGCATGAGTGTAAGCAGGGGAAGCTGCCTAGGCAGCCTTTCCAGCTCGGGTTGTCTACAAAAAAGCTTTAAAGTAACTTGTTTGCAGCAGTATTTTAACAGTAAACTGTGAGCGAACCACTTTTTTTTCCTCAAAATTGACAGAGAAACTGATCTTCAGAAGGCTTTGAAAGCAAGGGTTTATGAAGGTGTGCTGGAGGGGTTAATTCCTGAGAACAGGGTTGTTGCTGATGGCATCTTGAGGTGGAAACTTTGGGGTTTTGGGCTGAGCTGGCACTTCTGTGTAAAAGCACTTGTCTAGAAATGATGCACTGAGCTTTCAAAAGAGAACAGGTTCTTTTCCCAGATCTCACGTGTTTTTGTGTACATGTTGAAGCTCATCTGTTGTGGATTTCAGCCTTTCATTTAAGAAAACTCCTGTGGTAGTACAGTTTGCTGTGGGCAATGGCATGTCTATTTTTAAATCTCCAGTTTTCTTTTGTTTCCTGTAATAGGATCTTTACCGTGATCCTTATGCTTCATCTCAAGAAGCAGTAGTGACCTGGAATGCAGCAGAGGCTTTGTAAATGCTCTCCAAGTCGTGTCCTTGAAGGTCTAGTGCTGTTTGAAGAGCACTGGACTGCCTTGAAATTGAAAAGCTGCCATCTGGGATGTGGAAAGCTCTCAAGTGCATGCCTGGTCTCTTTGATGGCCGAGGCTGTTTTGGAGGAGGTGCTACGGATCTATTTTAGGGGAACAAAAAGTTCCTGTGTGCACTGTGCTCTCCCCCGGAGGTGTTAAGTGTGTGATGTTCTGAGAGGTTTGCTCTCCATCCCGGGGTTTTGTTTGCTGGGATAAGGGCTGCATTCCGGGGATAAGGGTGCTGCTCCTCGCCCCGTGGCACATGGTTTGGGAGTAGTTACTGATTGTAAATCTGTTTATCTGTCTGTAATGGCAGGTGTGTTTCGTTTTGGATGATTCTGTCTCCAGTTCAAACTTTAGGGACAGTTGCTGTGACCTAAGTCAGCTCTCAAGTGTTTTGGTTTGTAAACAATCAGCTTTTAAAGGCCTTTTTTACAGGGTTGGGTCAAACTATAGAGGCGAGGCTGTTGTTTAAATGAAACAACCTGGGGGAAGAAAACTGTTGCACATTTTTAGTTTGGTCTTATAACACCTTTTAAAACAGCAAGCTGAGAAAAGGAAATGGGACTGATCTGGGGCTACTGATGTTCCCTGGGACAGACAGCAGTGTTTGTTTGTTTCAGTCTCACTGCACAGCCACTGCTAACGCCTTTTCTCATGACTTATTTTTATATCTACATTAGGAAACTGCTGATATTTCTGTTGTGTAGCTGTTGAGGTTGCTACTTTTTGTTTATACTCTGCCTAGGGAATACTGTGTGCTGGTTAGTTACAAACTATTTGCATTCAGGTCTTGAATGGTGGGTGCAGAGGTTCAGCCTCCCCATCCCTGAACTCCACTCACAAAGCACCTTTGGCTCTGTTATCTTCTTGGAGCTTGCAGTTTAACAGCCTGGGAGAGGTGAGAATTTTTGCTGTGCCTTACTAGCTCTGTAGTTGATGTTCTGATGATTGTTTACACATTCTACATTAACACACATTAAACTGGTAGCATTTTTTCTCCTGAGGTGACCTGCTAAAGCTTGCCTCTTACACCACTTAGAAAGATCCTTCTGCAGGAAAAATGTGGATGTGTTGAGGAGCTGAGGTTAAAGGGGAGGCCTAAATATAACCATTTCCTGCAAAACTTATCTATACTTGGGACTAGCTCTCCAAATGCAGTTTTATGTCTTCCCAAGCCTACAGAGAGCCTTTCTTTTCCTGTTTTTACTGGTAATGTAGTTACTCACAGCTTGGCTGTGGTTGGGCAGTGCCAGTGCTGGTGTAAGGGAGCACACAGGAGTTGGTGGCTGGGGCTGGGGAGATGGGAGGCCATGAGGACAGGGTTTTGCTTGCTGGTCTTTAGTCTGCCCAGCAGTGAAGCAATGGAGCTGTGTGTCATCTTGCCAAAGCTGCCAGGCACAGCAAAAGCAGAGGCATCAAGTAGCTTATTTGGGAGGGATGCAAATGAGTCTGGGAAAGGGATAAAAATTGCGTGGAGAAAGCCCATCTCCTTCCACCCCTGCTCCCTCCTTGCTTTGCTCTTTCAGGAGCTGCCTGCTCTTGGGAGAGAGAAAGCAGAGGGCTGTTCAGCAGTGATGAAGCTCTTGGGGTAGGAAGAGAACACAGGCGGGGGAAAGAACACCAGTGGGGTGCTGTGGGTTGTGTTTGTGGTTTTTGTTGGGTTTTTTGGCCAGCTGGTACTCTGAAGTCATGCTTAAATTTAATAAAGCTTGATGCTAAAATAGGATCTAGGGACAGCCGTTGTAAAGTCATTAGGCATCCTTTTAGCCCCCTTGTCCCTGCCAGGAAAAAAAAAAAAAAAAAAACCAACAAGAAAAGCTGCTTGCATTCACTTGCATTCCCAGGATGGGCATCTCAATATCTGCTTTTGTATCTTTCATCTAATGGGTATGATGGGCAAAAAAGCTGAGCCCTCTCACCTGAGCAGCTGTCTAGAGCTCCAGAAGGCTACAAGTAGTGGTACTGAATGCAGTGGATTTCCAGGTGATAACTTCCCTCTGTCAGCCTCTTAGTGTATGAGAACTGATGGAGATCCCTTGGCTGGGTTGCAGGTTGGCCTTGCTGAGGGGGCACATGGGGGACAGCTTGTTTGCTTTCAGACCTGGGGGTAGTCAAGACAGTTTAAGAGCATGTTAGTTACAAAGGTATCCAACACTGTCTGAAAAGGCACCTTTTAAGTCCTGCCGTAGACAAGTTCAGCAACTACACATTAAGGACCTGAGTAATTTACAGCTTTTACATATCTGTGTTTATGTACCTGTAAAATAAGGAATGACAGTATTTCTTAGCAGTATTGGAAAGCACTTGCATTTTTACAAAGTGTTTTGGGATCATGAATTTAGAAAATGCTGCTGGCTATGAAATGCATGGAATTCCATGGAAATGCTTTCAAGAAATTATTTTTTCCCTTCACTACACAGCCAAAACACAGTTTTAGACTAATGCTTTCAAAAGCATAAAAATGTAGACAAATAGCATTAAGTAGCTGTAATGAAGCTGTTTTCTTTGTAGTGTTGGACCATGAGTACACACGTGACTGTTTCAGCTGATAAGTAATCCTTTTGCAATTGCATGGATTGCAGCTCAATGTTCACAGGTTCCTATTTCAAAGTGATTTGCATTTGTAACTTTTACTGGTGATCCGTACATGCTCCTGAAATTTTACTCTCATAACAACATCTACAGTGATCTAGCAATGATTATGAAGTATCACAGAGAGTGGCCTCTGACATTAATCCTGTGGGATGCTGGCCATTTCCTAGAAGGAACATCAAGAGTGTGCTGATACTCCCAGTGAAATAAGTGCCTCGTTACTTTCTCTCACGTAAAAAAGTAATAATGTGTTTTAGTTGTGTGGTGGTGTTCTTTGCTAGCACTTAGGATGCTGACTTTTCCCTGGAAGGCCAGAGCTGACCTTATGATTCATCTGCTGGTGAATAGTCAACATCAAGTGCTGCATCACAGTCTTTGCTGTCTTTAAATAGGGTTCCTTTGATCTGCTCTTTTATTCCATGCTGCATTCACCCCGGTTGCTGAACCGGTCCTGGCCCTGGCTGTGGCCCTGTGGCACAGTGGGGATGCTGGGCCAGCCAGGCTGCTTGCTGGGCCCCAGGGCCTCTTGCATGGAGGATTCTGACCAGTTCAGGTTAGAACATGTTTTGTGTTCACATTAGTGTGCTACCAGCTTCTGAACACCTCTAAAGCCCCCTCATCTCAGCGATGGTGCTTTGCTTTGTTTAAGTAGGAAGGCAGCTTGAGTCTTGAGTTACAGAATGGTTGCTATGGGACATTCATGATTGTGGTTTTTTGGGTTTTTGTTGTTTTTTTTTTTTTTTTTTTAAAGAAAGAAATTAGCTATGTTCTGAGGTCTGTGGGTGGACCATTAATTGCAGGGATCCAGATGCAGTTTTGAGCTTGGGAATTTGCCTCCGACTGGGAAGCATGGGATCAGGGGGCAGAGGAGAGTGGAAGAATGACCTTTGCATGCTGTGTCCTAAGCATCAGCTCCTAACCTCTTCTGGAGTCAGCAGGTTGTTGTTGAGTTAGGTGTACACTTTGTTGTTCTTCTGTTTACCTGAAAAGGCAGCCAAATGGTTACTCATCCCCACAAGTAATTTTTGTCAGTGCACCTCCCCCTTGTGAAATGCTCCTGGCAGCCTCAAACCATGCTACTGCTAGCTGCCTGTAGTGCTTCTGAAAAGATGTGTATGGAAGTGTCTGAAGCTCGTTGTAAATTATCTCAATTGCGTTTTAGGAAAAGGAAGACTGTGGCTTGGTCATGAGAAGCTTATTAAAAGGGAAGACCTCCAGTTTGGTGGTTGTCCAGGGCAGACTTTGGACTCTCCATTTGCCCTGTCAGAAATGAACAAAGATGGAGGCAGGAGGTGATGGGAGGGAGCACCAGCAGTTTATTTAGGCCTTTTTACAGAAGAGATGATGACGCTGCAGCTGTTAATTTTCTGTCCTCTAAGTACCTGGAAGATTCCTTCTCAGCATGCTGAGAGGCTGCTGATTGATTCCTCATTGACTGGAAACTGGTAGGAGGACTTCTTCCTCCTCTTGCAGAGCAGTTGTAACTGGTTGTGTTCACTGGAGGTCAGGCATTTCTTGTTCTGACTGCAAGCCTTACCTCTCTGCTAATAAGCTGCAGAAGAGGCCAACAAACACCTCTTGTAATTGCAGGTCTGCCGTTTGTCTGGCAAGTATCCTGTAACAGTAGGAGCAGGTTGGCAGCTTTTCCACAGCCGCCCTTGGCTGGGCGGGTAGCTGGGGGGTTAGAAGTGGCTTCCTTTTGAAGTCCTGCAAGCTGCTGCTCTCTGCGCTGGTGTTGCCTCAGCAGGCCCCCAGCCTGATGGCCCCGGGTTCCTGGCTCAGCACTCGCTGCTGAGGCTGCACAACCCTTTGCCCTGGCTGCTGGTGCCAGGGAGGCAAATGGTCCTGCCTGGCCCTCTCCGTGTGCTGTTCTGTCCCCTGCTCTGGCATCTCCGTGGCCGTGTGGTGAACTGGAGAGGACATTAATTTGGTTAAAACTTCGTCTGTCTCTGCCAGATTAGTTGTAACCTGGATTCATTCCTGTTTGGGTTTTTCTTGCATGCAGGTGCTAAGGAGGGGTCTCGGGGTACGGGTGGCTGGGCAGACATGGAAGAAGGACCCTGTGTGCTGCTTTACTCAGTGGCTGGGCAGACGTGGAGGGAGGACTCTGCTTTACTCAGTGGCTGGGCAGACATGGAGGGAGGACTCTGCTTTACTCAGTGCTGTGTGGGTGCTGTTTGCTGGCTGAGCCCCAGGCTCTGTGCAGTGCCTTGCCCTGCCTTGTTGGTGCCAGAGTGGACCTGCTGTAGTGCCCTCCTCCCGAAGGCTTCTCTGCTGCCTGCTTGCTCCTGGTCCGGGTTGTCACACTGGGTTACTCTCCAACGCACCTTTTCTGGAGTTCTGAGCTCCACATCTTTTGTTTTACAGCTCTGAGCCTGCCTGCCCTTCCTCCTGCCTGGGACTGTCACCAGCAGGGTGGGCAGCCGGTCCTGGGGGAGATGCTGGCACGGTGGCACTCTGCCTGTGTTACTCATCCCCTTAGGGGTGGAGAGTTCCCTGCCGTGTCATTTAGTATTGAGTTGGAGGTAGAAGAGATGAGATCAAAATCTCCCTAGGAACAAATGTAAAATTAAACAAAATGTTTGTATTAGTCAGCCTGAAACAGACTGTGCTATTTAGGGCTCTCTGCTGCAGTAAAGTTGTCTCTTGTGTTTGTGTGGGTGGACTGCAACAATTAAGTCATTTTAAGCCTGTATCTTAAAAGAGAAAATAAAATTAAAAGATAATGGCTTGGTTTAAGAGAATAAATTAATTGTATCGTGTTATGTTACAGCAAGAGATGGTACCTTGCAGATTGCTTATTCTTAAAAAATTATGTCCATGTTGCACCTTGAAACTCTCCTTGCCTTTATAGTATTTTTTTTTTTCATTAAATTCCACTCTTTAGTGATGCTCAAGTGTAACTGCCTGTAGAAGCTGCAGTTCTGTGTAGCAGCCTGCTGAAACATCAACTTTGATTGCATGGGCTGAGCAAATCCCGGGCTGTAGGATGATTTGGCAACGGATTTTATGTGTCAGTCAGTTTTGTAGTATTATAATGTGTCACTCCTTATTTTCTATTGTCAGAATGACAAGATATGTGGCTTGTAGTGCACCAGTCTGACTATAAAATTGGCTCATCTGTATCTTAGGAGTGGAAGTAAAGTGAATTGTGCGCTTCAAAAAAATTGTTTTCATTTTGACTTCTAAATACTGGCTCGAGTTAAATGATTATAAAAAAGCATTTTAGATTTACTCTTATCTCATGAAAAAAGTGCTGATGCTCATGAATTAAAACAACAGGGTGTGTGGTTTTGGTGATTGGGAATACAATAGAGAAAAAGTAAGTATTTGGAAAACTTAGCTGAAATTGTTTTCTGGACATTCATTCTGACGGAGCACTGATCTAAGTAACTTTTATTCCATTTGACTCCGGTATTTTTTTGACTGAGCTGTGAAACTGTGTATCCTGAGTCTAAATGAAATGATAATGATAAAAAGGTGCTTGCACGACAGTTTTCCCTTTGTCTGCTTTTCATCTGGAGGTGCAAATGTGCTGTGGAACCATCTCTGCACCGAAGAGGCAGCATAGGGTCTGCCTTTGATGTAGCTCCTCTCTCTGGGACAGATCCCTTTGCTGCAGTTCAGAAGCAAAGGGCTCCTAATCCTTTCTGTCCAGACCAACCAAACACAGGGCTGTGTAGGAGCAGATGCACGGCTTTGCTTTGTGGTTATGATGAAGGTTAAATTATTTGAGTACTGGCTATTCTCCAACATCTTTGCATAATTTGAACCCTTCTCTGTCCAGAAAGAAACATGCAAGTTATTTCAAGTTGCTGAGATAGAAGAAAAAGCTCCACCTGAGAGGCTGTGAAGAAACCTGGGCTATGTTTCCCCTGCCTGCAAATTCCCACGTCGTGCACGTGCAGCACCAGTATGGGCACAGCTTGGAGAGGGGCTGGTGGCCTCCTCTTTCAGATGTCTCATAACTTGGTATTTCCCTCATGTCTGTTCTCATGGGTTCTGCCCCTTGGCTTTTGTTGTTGGGACTCTGCACTTCTTGAACAACTCCTTGGCTTTGCATTTTATGATCTCTCTTAACCTCACATTAGTTGATTGTCAATTAGCCCTTTACAAATGTGCCAGAAATGCCACGTAGACACTTTTGTGTGTGTTTGTGGACCTGGAGTGTTTGCATCAGCCTTTAGTAGAGAATAATCTAAATGAGTAGCATGTTCCAACTTGCCTAAAGAATAGGGTGGTTTTTTTCTGTCTTTGTGTAGGCACTTTATACATTTGGAAGACTCATGTCCATACCTCTGAAGCAAACTTGTGCATAATTGTTCAGCAAAAAATCTGAAGCTGTTTAAACCCTTCCCTCCATACATGTTCATCATGATACAGATAACATCTTGAACGAGTGCATTGATATGTCTGTTTCTAAATTATGGAAATAAAACCTAAGCACTATTAAAAATAATATTTGTAAGAAATACAGCATTTCTATGCCTTGTGAAAAAAATGTGTTGGTTGTTTTTTTTTTTAGCGAGTGGAAAAGTCTTTGATTTCACCTTGTTAGCTGGGATTTGATCTTGAATGTTGGTTAGACATTCAAATAAAATAATTATTGGACTTTACTGTGCAGCAGTGTCCAGGATTTAGAGGGAACTTTATCTTGTTTGTCCACTAACGAGGCCAAAATAACATGCAGTTATGAGCCAGAAAAACAATCTCACTTTTAGAAGCTGTCAGTTTTCTCCTGCAGTTTCTGGAGACTCTGAGAAATGAGTTTCTGATACCATAATGGAGGTTTGTTTTTGTTTTTTTCTGTCCTTAACAAAGGGTCTGCTAGGAGTAAAACTTGCTTTATTCCCAGTCGGGATTTGTGAAACTTTCACGTGTAGACCACTTATAATTATGTTGGTTTAGTTCCTCATGTGGATGCTTTTTATTCTAAAAGATGCTCTACTGCATGCAAACAAGAATATTGAAAGCCCTGAAATGTTAGCATCTGAATAGTTTTGGCTTGGCTTTAAAATAAATATCTGCTGGATGTAGAGCTCTGGGGAGTGGACTAAAGCAAGTGGAAAAGGTGAAGTAATTTGAAGTTGTTAAAAGAGCCACAGCACATCAATACAGTGGCAGATGGAGACAAAAGAAAGGGACTCTGAGAGCTTGTTTGTATTTTGAGGCTGTTCAAAGGGAAGTAGATGCAATTCAGAGGTTACAGTTCCTCTGCACAGAGTCCACTTGTCACCTTTCTTATTCTGCAGCATCAGTCCCTGTATGGCCTGAGGGAGCTTCCTGTGAGGCCCTGCTGCAAGGAATAGTGAGAAACTCTCCTGGCAGTTCCCTGGTACAGGGAAAACTTTATCTGGCAGCTTTTGAAAGGCTGTGGTGTTCATCTCCTGGTGCTTGATGGCTCTCGTGAGACCTGGATGAAGAAACCACCAGGTTGAGTTTTTTCTGGCTGTGATGAGAAGCAAGGGCTCTTCTTTGGGCAGGTGTGTGGCACAAGATGACTGAAAGGAAAACGAATTGGCAAACCCCACTTTTTTTCTGGAGAGGAAGAGAGTCCAACTCAACTTTCAGCTGCCTCCTCGTAGGAGTGCTGGAGTCTGATAGCTCAGGGTGAGTGGAGAAGGCCCTTTTTTCCTGGGTGCTTCCTAGCTGAAAGCAGCTCGTGGTCCTTTCTTCCCTAATGAGAACTCTGTGCTCCTTTTGCTCCAGAAGGTTTGTGCTGGCCAGGACCCTCTGCAGGCTGGACTTAGGGGTTCCTCAAAGGAGCAGGGCTCAGTGAGCATCTGCTGAACTTGTGCACGGAAGAGGTTTCTTTCTAAAATGCTCAGCAATGTGAACACAATGGAAAATCCAACAAAACTGCAAACAGAGGTGAACAGCCAGCTGTAAAACCAAGTCTGATGGCTTGGTGTGCTGTGGGAGTGAAAGTGTACTCTTGTCCCTCAAAGCTGTGAAATTTCCTTCTGAAAGCTTGAAGGCTTTTTTGATGTGATCATTGTTTGGTCTGTTTGGATGTGAAGGGAGGGCTTGTTCTGGAAGTGAGCAGCACGTGGCAGAGGTCTGTGCATAAATGTGTAGTGTACAGAAAATGTGCCTGCTTCTCCTGAGCTCCTTCCTGCACAAGGTGCTTTGGGAACGGCTCTTCCAGTTTCTCTGGAGCTCATCTTTTGGAGCTGTACCCCTCCTGTAACAAGTGCAGAAATAATGGTTCACTGTTTAGCTTGATGTTTTAGTTCTGTGTTGTTCAATCTGTGCTGTGCTCTGCACAGAGAGGTGGCAGTGCCTTGGGGTGCCTCCTGTGCACCCTGTCAGCACTGCTCAGCAGCCCAGGAGGATGGAGAATGTCCCAGATTCCATTGGTAAGGGCATATTAATTTAAAAATGAATGTTGGACAAGCCAAAACCATGATGTAACTAACACTTGCAATTAATGCATCACAATTGTATGAAAAATATGTCTGTTAAAGGTGTTGTTTGACAATCTGATGCAGTTTAGCTTCTACCCAAATGGTTCTTAGGGTTATGGTCTATGCAGTCATCCTTGGTTCTAACAACGGGGAAAAAAAATATGTTTAACGTTATTTTGGTTTTGGATAATAATTATTGGTCAAGAAGGCTACAGGAGCCACTGTGTCAAGAAGCAAGCCAACACCAAAGGGAAGAACTCAGGTTTGTGTGGCTGACCATGAGTTACAGCTTAGTGTTACAGCTTTCTGACAGAGTAAGAAGAAAGCTCAGCAGATTTTCTGAGATGGTATATGATCAGTTTCTGAGACACTGAGGAGATATTTAAGTATCTAAATGTTACACAGAGATTCTGTTGATTCTCGGTGTGGAAGGGTCACTTTTCTTACAAAAACCCCTGCAAAAGCGTCAGGTTTGTTACAAGTAATTTAAAATGTTTAACTAAATGAACATAGTATAGGCTTTACATGTAAAACATGCAAAGAATTAGCCTTTGGTTTTACTCTGAGTTGTTTTAAAAACTGAAAACCCCAAACTTAGACCTCTGTGAAAGCATCTAAGGCAACGATGAGAATTTTAGTCCCAGAGCTGACCTGCCCCTGAAGCAATAGGGAGGTTGAGGTCCTGAAGAAATAGACTTCACCTTTGCTGTTGTATGCTTAAAGTATGAAAGTTAAAATTAACCTAAATGGTTGAACTGCTTTGAGTTTAATTTAATTTGTATTTTTGTTTGCTTGTTTTTCATAAAAGAACACTGTAAATGCTAAATAAAGTTTATTAAATGCTTGTTCCATCCGTGTAATGAAGATAATTTAAAGGTGATTAAATACGCCCTCCCAACCTAGGACATTCCTAAAAAGTTCCTCAACCCTTTCCTTGGGGATGCTGCAGAGGCTGATGGGTGTTCCCTGCCAAGGGGCTGGGGGTGCAGGCAGCTGAGCCCCCACGGCAGGCGAGGGTGACAGGCTGGGCACGGGTGGGTCAGAATTCCAGAAAAGTGTGTTGCCATCTGATCCTGGAACTAAGAACTGTCTGCACCACCCCCAGGTCCCCAGACAGCAAGAGCAGCCCTGCAGCCACCCTGTCCTTGGCCTGATGAAGGGACTCCAAGAGCAAAATGTTTTGATGATATTTCTTCCCGCAGTCAATCTGTTGTGAGCCTCTTTGCCCGTGAAAGGTAAACTTTTAAAACATCAATCAAAATAAATGTATCAAATTTTGCCACAACAGAAAGTGAACTGTAAAACCCAGGGCCCTGGGGGTTCCTGGTGTTAAAGCTGTGGAGCTGCTGGCTCAGGTCAGAAGTGACTGGGACTGCCCCTCATGTCAGCTGCTTTCCCTGTCCCCTCCTTCCTGTGCTTCCCTCACAGCGTGCCTCCCTGTCCCCTCTCCCCTCTCCCCTGTCCCCTCTCCCTCCTCATGCTGTTTGCATCTCTGCCCGAGTTCTTGGTTGGGGTAAGCACAGCTCTGCAGTGGTGGCATTTGGGGGCTGCCCTCACCTTGCTGCAGGCCAGCACAGCATGCTCAGTGACAGTCAAAAGTCACCATCTTTTCTCCCATCCCTCTTACTCTTGACAAGATGGCTTTTTTCCCTAAGAAATTGTCTTTAAAGTCCATATATAGTTAAGTTTTAGCAGCATTTTAATTTCTATTGGACAATAAGTAACCATCCTGTAGAAAAGAACCAAAAAAAAAGAGCAAAATCAGATGTGAAGTTGTCTGTTTGATTGTGGCTCAACTGGCTAATTTAAATCAGCTTGGAAGTATTTAGGTGCCTACCAAAACCTGAAATGAATATTCCACCTGTGCAAATATAAAATGCTGTTTTGAAAATTTTAGAAAACCAGATAAAATTCTAAATGGTGCGGGGGGGGGGGGGGGGTTTGGTGTTTGTTTTTTTTTTTTGTTTTTTTTTTTTTTTAACCTGGTATTTTGCTTAGTTTTTCTATGAATCACAATTACTCAGTAGGGTTTATTTTGCATTTCTGTAGCAATTTTTTTCCTGGTAGTCATCCAAAGAAACTTCCATCCCCTGCATCCATACTGGGTGCAGAATTCCCTGTTGAAGTAAAGTGGCTGCATCAAAAAGAGGAGTGAGGCTGATCTTGGGGGTGTTGGATGTTCTTTCTGTGGATTTTTCTGTGTGAGCTAAGGAAGGCTTGGGGCCTGAAGTGGTTTGAGATGATGGCACTGTCATTTTATGCACGTATAAGAGTAAGATTTTTAAGGGAAGAGACATGAAGGGGATGAAGAAGGAGTAAAGTCTTAAAGTAGTATGGAAGGTCTGAAGAAACCTTTACCCTTCTATAAGAAAATTTCTCTAATGCCAGTGTGGTGTAACAGCCCCTGGAGCGGTGCTGCAGAGAACTGGAGCAGTCTAAGAAGGATGGAAATACTCTATATAGTGCTAAAATAATTCTGTGCAGTGTTTCTTGCCTGCAGCAGCTTGTGCAGACTGGCTGGATTTTCAGGTGGCCAGGGATTGTTTTTTTTCCTGGGGTGCAGTGCAGACCTGCAAAGATCCCCAGCTTGTACAGCCCTCCCCAGAACTGCTCATTTGGCAACTCTGCCCCTAGGAAGTTTACCACAAAATTATTTTGAAGCCGTTTGATTTCTTTGCAGTCCTGCTTGTGGGAACCTCTGTGTTTTACAGCTTTGTACCATGGCTCAATCTGCCTGCACCGAGCTGGCGTGGCTGCTGGTGCCTGTGTGGTGGTGGTGTGCCAGCAGCCTGGGCTTTTACAGGGGGATGGCAGAGCTGGCCACACCTTTCTCAACATTTCCTCCCTACCTGTGACAGGTGAGCTGAGGGTGCCTGGGGACGGTCAGGTACAGACCATCAACAGAGCCTTTGCTCAGGATCCATGTTCCTGGGAGTCTGTAGAGAGCTGCCTTGTGCTCTGTGACTGGTGTGAGGTTGTCTGCCTCTGGTCCCAGGGAGCTGTGACAGCTGCAGGACTGTAAAGAACAAACACAGCAGGGAGATGTAGATGTGCAGTGTAATTGCTGCTTGAGGAGAGCTGGGCAGTACTGTGCAGCTGCAGGTCCAGAAATACATGGCCCTCCAAAACAGCTGCAGGTAAGAAGTCATCCCCATGTTGTTTAAAGGGCTCTTGTTAGCAGTTCTGTTCCTTGCAGCATTGCTTTTCTGTCTGTGGGTCAGTGTTACTCTGTGTTGGGTCTTCTCCACACCCCAAGTGCTGTGCTGTTAAATCTTCAGTGTCATCACCAAAGAGCAGAGCTGACTGGCACCCTGGCTGTGCCCCTCACAACTTCCAGGGTAGCTGGAAGAAAAGGTGGCCCAAAGGAGACTGCATGGACTGGAAGGCAGATACCAAGGTGAAGGATAGGGGGTGTTCCAGAAAATGAACTGAAAATGGTCACTTTGAAGGACTCCTGAGTAAGTGAAAATGATCATGATGTTAGTAAGGGAACAGAAAAAGAGGAGAAATCAAGGAGCTTTTATTTAAATGATTTGTGCCACGTAACTTTTGTAGGTAGCTATATTTCAGTTTAATGAATTGTTGTGAACTAGGTGTTAATAAAATGCTGCATGGCTCTTCTAATTCAGGACAGAGGAGGTGTTGTTTGATTGTATAAATGGCTCTTCACAGAACCCAAACCTGAACAATGAAGGAGTTCATGCTTTAGTGGGTGGCTGGCTAGTTAGTTTCAAGCCCTGCTAGCCTCAGTCTTGATTATCCTTGCTCTAGGAATCCATGGGGAATATTAGGTGAGCTTTCCTGAAAGTTGCAAGCAGACAAGAAGGAATTGACATCGATCAGGCAGTCCTTGGGCAGTTCAAGCCCAAAGCTCTAAAGCAGAGGAATGCAGTCTTACCCATGGCCACAGTGAATGTTTCACAAAGATTTTCAGAAGGAAAATCACTTTTGCACAAATCAGTAGGGATGACTTGTTTTTACTAGCTCAAATTGTCAAGTTAGTTCATATTATTCAGTCAGTTCTGGGAGTTTTTGAGAGCTTTTAGTAATTTCTGTGTTTATTCAGCTAACTGACATAGAAAAGGAATGCATTGCAAGCATTGATAAAGAGTGAATTTCTTCAGCTGTAATCTGCATGTTTGTTGGGCAGTGTTTGGCCCTGTCAGGAGTGCCAGGCTGCCTGTGCCTTGGGCTGGAGCCCTGCAGGGCACTGGGAGGTGGCACAGTCCTGCCCTTAGCAGAGCTGGGGGAGTGGGGAAGCTGTGGCACTGCCAGTGCTGCTTAGTACACTTTGAGTTAATCCTTCTTTTCAAGAAGGAAATAGCTAATAAGTTAGTAGAAGCCTTGGGAGTAGGTGACAGCTGTGTGCATAGCAAAAATCTGCTAAAACAGGAGTAATTTCTGCAGTGTTTTGTAGAGGTGTTTTTTTGTATGTACTCAGTAGCAAATTGCCATTGGAGCATGTGCTGCTGTTCCTTCCCCAGAGGTGGCTGGAATTCCCATGGGATGTCTGGCTGGAATTCCCATGGGATGTCTGGATGGAGTCCCCATGGGATGTCTGGATGGAATTGCCATGGGATGTCTGGATGGAATTCCCATGGGATGTCTGGCTGGAGTCCCCATGGGGTCAGTGCTGTGGGACTCAGTTGGTGGGGCTGCACCCCGGGGTGGTTGGCAGAAACACAGTGTGCTCTGCTCAACAGGAGTTATTTTAATTGGTTTCCCCTCTGTGCTGTGTTAAATTCTCCTGCCAAGGTAGAAACGTGTGACATAGGTTTTGTTTGGTGCTGGATCCACGGGCTCTGTTGTGATGTGGTCATTCAGGTTGTTTGGTGTGACTGTTGCCTGTCACACCCCTGCATGGGGCTGCACTGCAGCCCGCATTCGGTGTGTCTGGGGGGTCTGTGTGTTACAGAAATGCAGGTTCCTGCACTGCCTGGCAGTGCTGCCTGGTTGGGAGACAGGAGGGGAGGCAGAGGAGGGGTGGGTGGTGCAGGAACCCCCATCCTGCTGGAGCTGTGCCCCCGAGCTGGTGCTGGGTCCTGGTCAGGGCTCCCTGTGCTGTCTGTCTGTGGGGGGGAAGTTCTGTGGTGCTAAGCTCTGTGCTTGGGACTCTTCAGTGCAATAGCTGGTTAGAAAATAACCAGTGGTCATGACTTCTGTTAATTAACTACTAAGAATTAAATAAATGTTATTGGGAAAATCTAGTCTGTGTTTATTTGGCACGGCTTTCCCCAGAAAAGGCTGGTGCTAGCTGGGACATGCTCAATTTCTGGGCATGTCTGCAACGTGGTTTTATTTTTTTTTTTTTCTCTGTATTGATTTTCATGATTCATTGAACATGATCTAAGCAAAAAGCATACTTAAATGACACTGGAGACAGCTGTCTGTTAAAGTGGGACGTTTATGTATGCTGAAATGGCGCCAGGATTTTTTTCTATTACTTTATCAAGTAACAGACACCAGTAATATTTTTTCTTTGTTTAATCTCCTTTCCTAGGTCACTGGTATGTCACCTTTGTGTTGCTTAAAGAACTATGGTAAATTTTTACTCTAAACTTTTGTACCAGTTTTTTTCCTGTTATTTTTTTGATAGTCCTTTGAGGTTATTTTAAAGGGACTTTTTTTTTCTCTCTCCCTCTAGAGCTGTTTTTGGAAGGTGCATGTGGGAAATTTGGATAAAGACAGAAACATAAGAAGTTCTGGAAGCTGAGGTGTAGTTTTTTCCAGTTTTAATCTGTCTCTCTTCTTTGTATGGTGAGCTGAAGTTCCAGATGTTGTTTTGGCTTAGAGATAGTGAATGGGGGAAAAGTAAGCATTCGTAATGTTAGCAGAGTCAGACTGGCTGGTTCTGTACCGACAGGAAAATTGAGAGATAAAACCTCCACTAATGGTGCATGTGCTGCCTAAGTAGCCAATAAAGCAGTGCTGTCTTCAGTGGAAATAAGTCCCAGATTGGCAATGATCAGTGCCAACTGCAGGAGGAGACAGCTGCAGAGGCTGAGGAGTACTAATGTAAAGCTAAACATTAACTTAGTGGGATAGCAGTGGGGGTTGTTTGGGTATGCAAGTGCCTCCCCACTTCCCCCCCCCCCTTTTTTTTTTCCTTTTATCAGTTGGAAGTTAATTCTTACCCCTCTTCCTTAGCTTCCCTGCCAGCTCCCATCTTGGTGTCATCCCTGATTCCCTTCAGTGGGTGACTGGGTGTTGTTGGGTGGGGATGCCCAGCTGGGTGAGGAGCTGTCTGTTCAGGGTCAGATGGCTTTATGGCTCCTCACTGCAGCAGAGTGTTTTCTCTTGGAGCACCAGTGTGGTTTTTGAAGCTCAAGCCCCTGATGAGCTCCATTTATTGCAGGCTGCAGAGCAGTTCAGGAGTATGTGTGCTGATTCCTTGTGGAGGAAAGGAAGCTGCAGGCTCTGTGTCTGGTGTGTACCAAATGTGCTGCTTTCTGAAACGTGGGTGTGAAGGTCTCAGCTTCTTCTGGACAGCTTTGATCCACATGTGGTGGCAGCAACTTCAGTAAGAGGACCAGGTTAAATCCACTCTGAAGCAGAACTGCTGAAATGCTTATAAGGAGTATGTATGATGACCAGGAATGCAATTTCCTGTACTAGTCTAGTCTATGGGCTATATGTATAACAGTTTATCCATTATCCATGTTACTTTAAATATATAACTGTGCTGTGTCCTGCCTCTGTTCCTGACCTGTGCCTCCTGCCATGCTTATTTCCAAAACGTACATCATCAGATGTACCCTCATAGCTCTGGTGAGAATGTTCAATTCACTTCCCTTGCCTCATACTCTAAAACTGAAAGTTAATACTGCTGAGACTGACTCACTAAGTGACAGAGCAGCCAAGCTGTTACAGCTCTGCTGGTATCTGAAGTCTTTTCTGTTTGATACTTGGAATTTGGATAAACTTGTTAGTGTCACAATTGGGGTGATTTACTGAAACAAGGGTTTGGCTTTCTGTTCTGGGTGGGTGGGAGGCAACTGGTCCGTGTTGGTGTAACAGGCTGGAGTGAGCACAGTGTTACCCAGCTGGACTTGCATGTTAACATAAGCCAGGGCTGTACTGATTTTACCCTTTTTGCCTTCTTTGTGCCCAGAGGTGAGGCTGGATGCCTGGAGCTGTCTGGCTGACCAGCTGTGCTTGTGTAAGCATTGCCTGATGCCCCAGGAACACCATCCTTACAAATCCTACTAGACTGGGCTGTAGGGAAAGCTTCAGAATAAATGATCTGATGCACGTTTGCTGGTGAAGATTCAGAAATAAAGTCTGGGGTGTAGGAGACTCTGGCTGCCTACCTCTTTGTGCCTCTCTGCATTCCTTCACCCTCCTGCCCGGAGGCAGCAGTGGGGTTGTCTTGCTCATGTGGTTCATGATTCAAGCCAAGCCCAGATGTTTTCATGCCTGGTCTGGCCTATTTTCTGAGAATAATTTTGGATGCCTCAGTCCATTTTATTGTGGTTTTCTTAGTGTCTAGTCCAGCTGAAGTTAAGATGATTTCTGGTCTAATTCAATGCTCGTGGGCAGACGTGGCAGCTCCTGCTTTATCTTGCCAACCAGGTTTCTGCTAACTTCAGTATACTTAGAATTAGATCCACTCTGGTGAGAACTTGAGGCTGGTTTTTATTGCTATTTTTCTTTGAGTGGAAGGTTTTGCAGCATGAAACTCAGAAGGATCTATTTTGTGGCCAGGAGATTGGTGAAAACTCAAAAGATTCCTGTGGAGATGGTTCTGGCCTTGCTGAGTGATCTGGCTTTCCATTTCCACTCAGCAGTGTTAAGAACATGGAAAGCTTTTCATGCTGATTGTTGGGCCTTTTTATCAGTATTATCACCTGAGATAATGTTCATGTGTGAATGAATCTGTTAAAGGTGATGTCAGTAACTATCCAGGGTATCCAAGGTTTAGTGCCACGTGCCTTTGGCAGTGCTTTTTGTCCCTTCTGTGGGGATGGTTTCAATACTTTGCTCTTTGTAGGAACTATATTCACTCATTTAACTTGTGCCTCCTCATCTTTGAGGAAAATTATCTGTGAAATCCTGACATTGCAGGAAAGAAGTGGTGTGGCCACATCTCTGTATCAACAAGTGCTATCTTCTGTTCAGAATGGGCCTTGCTCCATTGCTTCCCATCAGTGGAAGGGCTGTTGACCCAAAGCATGTTTGGGGGTTGCCTTTTTCAGAAGCAGTTGGTGAAGGTTGCCATGGACTTGTCTGCATTCTGTTATATTAACAGTCCTGGGTGGGTTCTCTCTGTGGAGATGCTGAGCATTCAAAATCACCAGTGGACATGTGCCACAAGCTCATTTTAATCAAGAGAGCATGATTTATTTCTGTGATCAGAGATGAGTTGCCCTTACGTGGTCCTGTGTTCAGAGATCCAGAGCTAGGCTTGTCTGTAAAGGGAACTGTACCTTGCTTTTTATTTCACATTTGCTGTTTGCAGGAGTATGTGTGAGGTCAGCCGTGGTAATTTAGCTGTTAAATGGTAATTTGATTGATTGATCTTGGCATCTCTAACAGCAATTAAAAGGAAAGTCTGGGTAAATATCTGCAACAGTTTTCTGCAGATACAGCAGGGCAGTCAGGTCTGGCAGAGCCATGTGAGATGTGTGGATTGGAAAGCTAACAGGTAAATAGGTGGAAAAGAGAGCACTCGTAACAGCTGTGGGAGGATGTGCTAGAGTTTATGGATTTGGAGTAAACTTGGTGTAGGGAGAGGTGAAGAAATGCCTGATTTTTAGACTGCAGGCTGTAGTATGTCAGTGATGGAGGTAGGTGAGCTGTGACTGTGAGAGGGTAGTGCCATTACCAGGAGGGACACAGGTGTTTGCCTGTGGGATCGAGGCAGTCACAGCTAAAACAGCAGCTGAGGAATGGCAGGGCAGAGTAGTTTGGAAAGATCTCAAGCTCTCTTAGCACACAGGTTAGAATGTTTGCTGGGTGTTTGTGGGTGAGGCTGCCACAGGTAGGAGGTGAGCAGAACCAGAGAGCTGTGGAGGAGGTCATGAAGCCTTCTGAAGCCTGAGGTGAGACAGGACAGCGTGCAGGAGCAGAGCAAGGGGGAAGGGGCATGGTGGAGGAGGAGTACAGAGGGCAAAGCTGTGGTGTGAAGTGCAGCACGAGTAGCTCTAACCTCAGCATTGCTGGTGTGGGAGGGACAGAAGTATCATTGGGGAAAAAACCCAGATGTTCTTATTAGGTTCTTAAACTCACCTGTGAGTTACCATGAAGTCAGTCATCCCTTGAAGATGAATGTGTGTTTCTGGGTTTGAGGTTCTGTGTGCTGCAGTGTCTGATTCACTCGGTGTCAGGGAAGAGGAAAGGCTGTGGACCACCATGCCTGTAATATTGCTTGGGTTTCTCTGCACTTTGTATTTAAGAAAAGAATAATGCAGCTCTGGCCTGTCCAAACAGGCACGACTGAATTGTAGAATATTGTTAAACTTCTGTGGTGGTGTAATATAATCTCTGAAGAATTTTATTTTCTGGTGCAGCAGGGTGTTTCCTTCTTCTCTGGGTTACTAATTGCATTCAGCTTTTTGGGCTTCACAGAAATAGTTAATGAAAGCATCTGAGGAGATGAAAGGCTATTCAGCAACACGTGCCTACGGAGTGTTCGCTGTCTGTTCTCAGTCTGATTGTTCTAAAAATACATTGTTCCTGTGTCCGGAGCTCCCCTGGCTGTCTGCTGTAGGGAGCTTGGAGCGCTGCACCAAAGGAATACCTGACTTTTCCAGCCCCCTCTCCTCCCCGGCAGCAGCTCCAAGCCCAGCACAGCCCGTGGGCAGGGAGCTGGGGGTGTGCAGCCCCTCTGCTCCGAGCCCCTGGCCACGGAACAGGGACACGCGTGGGCTGCTGCCCCCCCAGCACCTCTGCTCCCCCAGCACTGCTGGGTCTGCCTCTGCCCAGCTCTCCCTCCCTTCTATTTTTTACAGAATTATTCTTTTTTACAATAGCATTACAGAATCGGTGGCTTTATGAGCATTTAAAACGTGTGTTTGCTGTGTCATGCTGCAGTTATGTTATTCTGCCGATGCAGTGAAATGGATGAAATTTTTTTTTTCAGCTTTTTGGATTGAAATATCACAAGTTGCATTCGGGTTAGGATGCTTGGGCTAAGGGACATCAGTAGAGTACTCGGGAGGGAACAGCCCTGTGAAAAGAACTGTAGAGGTTGAGATTTACCCAGGCTGGCAAAATCCTGCTGGGATTTTTGGTGTGCAAATGAGGGTCCTCACTGGTGGTGATACAGCCACAGAGATAAGGGCTCACCCAGCAGACCTGCCTGTGGCTCCCAGGGATCCAGCCTGATAACAGCAGAGGCTGAAAATATAAAGCATTCACACCTCTTAAGGTCCCTGCCTGTGTGTTAACACAGGAGCAGACTGTAGAGGGACACTGCTTAATTAATGTATTTGTAGGCACTAGACTGCATTTTATCTTTCACCAGAGACTGCCAGATTGAGAGATGGTCTGCCAGTGCTGTTCACATCATCTAATTAGACCCTAACTATTCTCTACTAAAGGAAAACCCAAAAAAACCAAAACTCACATAACTCCAGGTGAAGAAATGAAAATTTCAAGTCTATAATGAAAAAAGAGGTGGAAAGCCAGAAAAAAATTACTTTTTTGGATGTAAACTTCTGTTGGTGAGACTGAAGATCTGTATTTGTTTTCAGCAATGTTTTACATTGGCAGAAGTTTTCTACAGAAAATTTTTAACAGGTAATCTATGTAATATTTAGATAGTTATTATAAACCACTCAAGAATCTCGATTTGAGAATACTAGTTGTATATAATTTGGGGATGAACCAGCAATTTCCCTCACATGGTCTCAGGAGCTGTCAAGGACCAGCCTGCCAGGGGGCTCTGGACCAAACCTGGGTTGGGAGGGGGAGCTGGCAATGGCTTGATGAAAGGAAAAGGAGTAATAAAAATAGGAGCTTTGTTTTAGACTAAAACCAAATGGAGGAATGGTCTGTTGAAAGCATTTCTTTACTTGTCAGGTTGTTAGGATTTTGCTTGACACAGTATATTTTATTTGGAGGGCTGGAGAGGCAATAGTTAAGACCCTCCAAGATCCTCCAGTCCGTCTTGCTAATTCTCTTGTAAGGACTGAAGGTGTGTTTTCACTTTGGTTTGTTCATTTATGGTGTTTTGTTTAATTTTTCAATCAACCTAAGGTTTTGGTGCCCCTGCACGGCTGCCCTCTGAGATCACCAGTGTTCTCATCACTGCTGGCACTGGCACTGCAGGGCTCAGCCTCACATGTGTGGTGCACTGGAGACATACCCAGTGCACTGGAGACATACCCAGTGCACTGAAGACTTAACCAGTGCACTGAAGACTTAACCAGTGCACTGAAGACTTAACCAGTGCACTGAAGACTTAACCAGTGCACTGAAGACTTAACCAGTGCACTGAAGACTTAACCAGTGCACTAAAGACTTAAGCAGTGCATGGTCTGGTTGATCAGTGGTCCGATCACCCCGTGGCCTTGCTGTCACCACAGCCACGAAGAGGTTGGACATCCTGCTGGGAGCCACAGCAGTGAGCTGAGGAGGGGCTTGGACACCCAGTTTCAGCACTGCTGTGTCTTAGATTGGCCCAAACTGGTTACAAAACCATATCCTAATAAAACTTGGCTCTGATCCTGTGTCAAACTCCACATCTCCATCTGTGCAGGCAGGAGTTAAGCTCAGTGTTCCTGCCCGTGCATCTTGTTTCCATCACCTGTCAGGACTGCTGTGCCCAGATGTGATACCAGCAGTGTGCTGTGAAGTGTGTTCCTCCCCGAGCTCCTTCGTCACGTTCTGCACAGATAGAATCTCTCATAAATAAAGTATTGCTAGCTGGGTGAAAGCAGGCCAAGGCTCGAAGAGATGGGCTTTGGGTAAGTTGAAAGTAAGTAGCTCTCACTGGGTGCATTTTGGGTTTGTGTGGTTGTCTGCTTTTTCCTGAAGAAGGCAGAAGCAGTTCTTACCAGCAATTCCTGGTAATTTATTGTTTGGAAATATTGGGTTCTTATTCACAGCTGCTAGTTAAATCCGAGTTTTCTGTTGGGATTAGCTTGAGTTTGTGTCTTCTTTGAAGCCCTTTGGTGGGATCTGGCAGGAGATGCTGGCTGCTGAGAGGGAACATTCTAGGGATAACGTGCTGTGTCAGGATCTGAAAGGGCGTTTTGCTTGCCTCTTGTGCTTGAGCTCCCAGTGCAAATTAAGTCACCAGATGCTGGCAGAAATTGTCTCCACTCTCTGCAGGCACTTGGGATGGTCACAGAATTGTTTTGAGTAGCGAAAAAGTCCAAGAAACTTTGTTGCAGCAGGGCAATGGAGATTTTTTTCAGGGCAGTTACAGAATGATGTGTTCCCCTCTGATAGGAACAGCCTCTGTGCCCTTTAGTAACACCTGTATAGCAATGAAATGTATCTAGTATAATAAAATAATACCCTTGTCTAAGTGTGAAATATGTTAGAAGCCACAATAAATTCATGTGTATCTACAGTGTCTTGAACCGATGCCTCCTGGGTGCCTGAGGTGTGTGTGTTGTGAGATGAAGCTATTGCACACTTGACTTGTCTCTGAAGCTGCCTGCAAGCTCCTGTCTGCTACCTTGGCCCTGAGAACAGAGCCCTGCCTGCTGCACACCTGATTCCCACAGCAGTGACAGGGGCAGGACCCACACACAGGTGAATGAGCATCCCAAGGGAGGTTGCTGTGTCCAGGTCCTGCAGAGGAGAGCTGTGCCAGGGTGCAGTGTTAATCCTTGATAGCTGCCTTCTGAATTCACCCTGCAAGGCAGTATATGAAATGGAAAGCTCTGTGTGTGGCTTCAGAGGCACCAGGGAGTTGCAGTGTATGTTGGGGTTTCCAGATCAATTAAAAAATGTCTGTGCTTACTTCATCATTTAAGGAAGCTCTCCACTGTGGGGTTGCCTAAGACACTGGTACTGATGCAATGCCTCACACAAGCCCAGCTTTGACACTTGAGCTTTCTGATGAGAAGCCCCTTCTGTCTCCTTCAGCCCCACACCAGTTCTGCTGCCCACATACAAGGTCACGAGTCCACCTGCTCACCAGCTGACCTGCATGGGCAACTTAGCATTATTTTTGGTCTGTGCCCCTTGTACATCCTGGACCTTTCAGCTGCTCTGCTTGTTCTCCAGGGATTATCCCTGTTCTGGGCACAGGAGAGCTCTGCCTTTTCCTCCATGAGTGGAGAGGCTGTGTGTGTCTGTGCCTCCAGGAGGGGCTGCTGCTTCTTCTGGCTCCCTTCTTTGTCCAGGTAGGGTGTTTTTTCTCTCTTGGCTAAGTGGCAGTGTTGTCCCTCCATGTTGTCATGTTTGTCCCCCCATCCTGAGGCAGTGTTACTGTCCCACGCTGGGCCATTGCTGCAGCTGGTGTGTCAGCATGGGCAATACATGGATTGTCACTTTCCTGTCCAGGAGGGAGAACAAGCAGGGTTTAGTTCCATAAGTGACACTCATGCTTTGGCACCTCTTCCTTTCCTTTTAAGAACCTAAAGCAGCTCTTCATGAGCATATCCAGAGCTATTAACCTCATAAGGAGTAACTTTTGTGATGTTTCACATTGTATGGGTTGTTTTCCTCCGGGTGGTTTTATTCGTATTCAGCAGTTTTGTGATTTTGCCTTGTACATGAGGAGTACAGGAGGACCAGTATCTTACACACTTCACTTCATCTGCTTTTGTGTCCCTGAATCCGAGACATTCAGCCTTTCAAGGTGGCAATCTTTTGCAGATTTTCTCGGGCTGAAGTGTATTGATGTGTGTTTGGAGCACTTGACAGTGGATGCCAAAGGGGAGTTGTGGCTGACTTCCATCTTGCTGAATTCTGGCAACAAAGTTAGACTTGGAGAAAGCAGTCCCCAAGGCTGCCATTCTCTGACACGAGGAATGCCTTTGTGTGCACTGTTCTGAGGCTGGTTGGTAGTTTGTGTGAGTTTCAATTAAAAAAAAAAAAAAAAAAAAAAAAGGAAGAAAAAGAAAAAGCTGTGAATTGCTGCTTTTAAATGCACATCTTTCCTTCTAAAGACACAGCTGTTGATGAATTTAGCTTGTGTGTGGCTATTGTGGATGGTAGAATTACAATCCAGTATTATGGATGTTTTCTTTTGATACAAATCTGGTGAGGTACATGCAAAATATGTACAGCCCTTGGGCTCTTGGCAGGCGGCCAGCAGGACTGTCAGCGATAGCGTGGGTGCTTCTGATCTCATCAGAAAAGTCTGAACTCCTCTAATGGTTCGTGTTCCCATGTCTGTGTCATAGGGAGATGAAATGTAATCTGAAATTTCTTCACTAATTGGACTTGCTCTTTTGTCTGGCACGGTCTTTGCTCTGTATCAGGGTGGTGGCATTAGAGACCAAATGCAGTTTCCCAACAGGCTGTGCTGGTGTCTGTGTGGCATCTCCTGTCACCCTGACTCCTGGTTCTTGCTGCAGCAGACATCCTGACAGTCCCAGCTCTGGATCCGAGGTCTCCTCACCCCCACACTGCTGTCAGGCCATAGAGGAATGACTTAGCAGGAGACAAACAGCTTTTTCAGGAAGAAAAGAGAAAGCAGCTGATATTTCCTGTGAAAGTGGTAAATGGGTTTTCAGGGTAGATTCCTCAGTGTTGGGTCTTGATGGATACAAACTGTAAGAATTCTATCTGAGCAATTGTGATCTGTGTTCCGCTGGGTGTCCTGACCAAGTATTATATCTGCCATGTGATATGCTGTTATTATTTACCTAGGCTTAAGGAAGCAGTTTGTGTGATTCCAAAGCTGTTTTCTGAGCAGCCCCCAGCCTGCTCTGGAGCTGGGCTCACCTCCAGCTGCCCTGCACACAGATTTTGTGTGGAGATCTGGTGGCTGCCATCCTCACCTCTAGTGAGCTTCAGGTTTTGTAGTTGTGTGCTTTTGTAGCAAAAAATTAAAACCAAATGATCTTCTTTTCACTGTACGTGGACGGAACTGTCTGCAGATGCTGTATCAGCAATTCTCGCCGTGCTGCACAGCGCCCGGCGTGGCTGTGGTGAGGTATGGTATGGGATCCATACATCCCGGCTCTCCTGCTCCCACTGCCCTCTCGTGGCACCGGGCACCCTGTGCCTCTTGGAGAGCTGTGAAGGGGGGATGTGTCTGTGTCTGTGTCTGTGCTGGGACATACCCTGTGTGTTGTGTGCTGGGTGCTTTTTGGTTCCTGCTTCTTTATCTGGATCCCGTCCTCCCCTTTGGAAGCAGTTTTTGTGAATTCAGACACCAGACAGTAACTGGATATCAGATGGATTGCTATGTTCCTAGCAACTTGCTATGGAGTTCTGTTGAAGAATGTTTTGTGCTTTATGTTAAAACTGGTATTTTCCTTCTCTCTAAATAAAGTGGTAGGTCGTTTTTAAATTTTTAGAGTGTGTGTGCTGGCTCTCAGTTTTTGAAGGAAAAAAATCAGTATTCTGCATAGGTCAGTGGCTCCCTCCCCTCTCCTCCCCTCCAGTCTGCCCAGGCCCAGCAGACCCAGTTGAGGTGGTGTGACTGGGCTCTGTGGGCAGCTTGCCAGTCTGCACAGACGGGAGCACAGGCACAGGAGTTTAATTGGTGATAAGTACACACGGGCTGCTTTTTGGTTTTTTTTGTAGGCAGTTGTAAGTATGCACAGCACTTCCCAGTGTAAGCAGACAAAATATTCTTTGAGGCTTTGGGGAAAATGGATGTCTACAGAAGTGAAGTTTCATAGAAGCAGGGCTTAAATTCCTTAGGGTTTGGCTTTTTTCTTTGAGAGAAAAAAGTGTGTGCTGTGAAAAGTGTGAAGTCTGTTAATAGTCTGGTTTTGTTGTTGTTTGCATATACATAGGAAAAGTCTATTTATAAATGTAACCCTACCAAAGAGGCTTGCACAAATAGTTGCACTAAGGCAGGGCTTGATGCAGGTTATTGATGGAGTACTCTACTCATTGAATAAGTGCTGTCTGTCCCAGCCTGTGCTGGCTTTCACCTGCAGCACAGGTTGGGGACACTGGGCATCTGGAGCTGGAGGATGGGGAGCTGGTTTTAGCACCCCATGTCAGTGTGTTACAACTCCTCTTGAAGGGGGAGGTGTAGTCACTGTGGGGCAGCTGCTGCAGGAGGTTGTTTGCCTCTTCAGGAGGTGCAGTTTGGATTTCCTTTCCCTTATTCCCTCTGAGAAATACAGGGGCTTGTGTCAGTATGTATAAATATATTTATTTATTTTAGGGAATGGAAATAAACTTTCTGAAAAGTGAACGTGTACATGCAGCTTGCAGAGTTTCCCTGGTTTCCCTGCTCTTGTCTGCTTCCTGTGGTTCCCCTGCTGTAGCTGTAGCCAGCTCAGGTTCCTCAGCTCAGCCTCCTCTCCTGCCACAGCTCATGGCAGGTTCCTCCTGCTCTGCCTGCCCCTGCCCGGGGTGTCAGGAGGAAGGGGGTCTGCAGACCTACCTGTGGTGTGGGAGGGGGTGTGATGGCTCCCCAACAACAACCACTGCAACTTTTTAGTTGTGCGTGGAGGCAGCAGCTCAGGGCCAAGGTCTGCTGGAGACCCTGCAACTGCTCTGCAGCATCCTGCTGCCTCATGTCTGCATCATCTCTCTGCTGTCCAGGGCACTTTTTGTTGTTTGTAAAGCCCTTTTCCCTGTGCCTGGTGTCCCCAATGTCGAGCAAGGCTCACCCCAGCTCTGCTGCAGCCTTAAAATCAAAGTTTTCTGCTCTTTGAACCATTGATGTGTTGAAAGAAAGAGGGCAGGTCTCAGGAGACACCTTTGTCTGGACTTGCAGAGAGTTACCCGGGTGTGATGCTGAGGAAAACACTGGTGTAAGCTGCTGAGGTGGAGTGGTGGCTGCAGGTGACAGAATTGCCCTGTGTCCCCTCCTGGGAGCTCTGAACCTCCTTGGGCTGATGGGCAGCACTAAGCAGCTCCTTGTCCCGGGGAGAGCTTTTTTTTGCCTTAAACTCCCAGTGTCAGCTTGCTCAGTGCTGGTGCTGTCTGTAACTCAGGGTGAGGGTTAAATATTGGCCTGTATTAAGAGCACCTCGATGCCTAACAACAACAAAGTGGTTTGGTGAATGGATGTTTGAAAGTGAGAGTTTCACTCTCAGAGTTTAAGTGGTGAGCACTGCCCGATCTTTTTTCTCTAAGGGCAAAAACTCTGAATCCTTGAGTTCAAAATTTTTGATCGTTTTAACTGATGATGAAGCAATTACTGAAACATTTTTCGTTTTCTACAAAACAAATCCATGCCAGGAAATAAATACAGAAGTAGATGGCTTCTGTGTTGAGCACCAGGCACTTAAGCAGCCTGCTAATGACCTGAAAAGGCAGCAGCAGAAGATATCTGAAAGAAAAATGGCAATATCAAATTTATTTTCAAGTTTCCTCTGCTTCACTAGAATTAAATCTGAAGAATGCTAATGACTTGGTGCCTCGGTCAAGGGGGGTAACCTTGCTTTGCACATACTACTTGCTGCTGCTTTTGACTGCAATTTTATGGTATGTGGTAAAGCCAGAGAGTCTCAGTAGGAACCAGACAGCACAGGACAGATGAACCCTTCAGAGCCATCCAGCCCTGCATGTTGGGTTAAATCCCACTGAAAATTGATTGTAGTTGATACCTGTGTTCCTTGGTAATTGTGATAATTTAAATGCAGAGTTTAAAAAAAACTGCAGAAAGTTTGTTTCTAGAAGACTGTTAAATAATTTTTATTAGCAGAGTTTTTATCTTCTTCTGAAAAAGAAGATTTGTCTTGCCTTGTCCTGGAAAAGATTTAGAACACAAGAGAATTCATTCCTTGATTATAGAGGGAGCATGTGCCTGTATGGATTTGCTGGAAACAACCTGGGATTTCATACAAGCTGCAGTTACCTGTCTTCAACAGCAGGGCAATGGAGCTGGGCCATGGAAAGGAAAACCCTTGGGAAGGCAGCTTAAACTGGGAAATTATTAAACGGTGTCTCCCTCAAATACATGTCAGGCTCTTGCCATCTAGCAGTGGTTTCTGCTGGTTAAAGCAAGCTTTTCAGTTTTCAGGTGGAGGTCTCTCGTTTCCTCTCAAAGCCCAAATAATCCACAGTTTTAAAGACAACCCAGCCAGTTCACAATAATTTAACTTTTTAATGCTTGGTTGAAAGAACATATCTTTTATTTTATGTGCACGCTTCTTGCTATAAAGATTAATCTTTTCCTACTGGTGTGCTTCTGTATATGCACTGGACCTGCACGTAATGTTTTTGTGACTTAAAAAATAATCAGATTTAAGAAATTGCAGTATAATAATGAATTTTATAAATTAAGGTAATTCCTTGGGAAATAAGACACAGTAAAAAGGAAACCAGTCCACCTTGGTTGTTCTGCGTTTTGTATAAGGAGTTGTTGAAACCCTGGTTATGTTTTAGGACAGCAGTGAAGGTGTACACAGCTCTGACATCTCACCTCTTTCTGCAGCTCTGCCATGGCAGATGGAGTGATGATTCTTCCCGTGCTGCTGCTGCTGGTGTTTCCCTCCCTGAGCTGGCAAGGTGAGTGCTGGGGAGTGGGGTCCCTGCCTGGCTCTGCTCCCCCAGGACCTGGCAGCACAGCCACGTTCCTCTTGGCAATGAGATGTTTGCTTCTCCATTTCAGTTTGCTTCCAAGGATATTGCTGGTGTGTGTGGCAGCACGTGTGATGGGCATAGGTCTCACCAGGGCCTGGGGAGGGACATGGGAACCCTGCTTTGGATGGGTCTGTGTAACCAGTGGGTTACAAGGGGGAGGCAGCCCACCCTCCCCTTCAAAGCTATGTCCCAGGTGTCCCAGGATTAGTTGTTTGACCTGACTGCTGTACAAAAGGAAAGTAGGTGCTAGGGCCTATTTATTATCTTCTTGTTGAAAAGATGCCAATAAGTGAGTGATTAGCAAGAGAAGGGCTATGAAATGGTGCTCAGGAGGCAGCAGGCTCTGCTGGGGCTCAGGTGGTAACCCCTGGAGCACAGACCTCGGTTTGAAGAGGGTATGGAAGCTGATCTGCTTCTGACAGACCAGACATGGGCCTGGTGCACCTTACCAGCATGAAAACGTTTTCTTTCTGAATTTCTTAAAGAAATTGACGTTTTGGAGGAAAAGTTATTTTGTCTTCCCTTTGCACAAAATATCAAAAAAAAAAGCACAAGGCTTTCTTGTTTTTTTCCCCTGTGTATTTTATCACAGATCATTGAGATATGGGCCAGGTTGGGTTTTTGGCCAGAATTGTGGTTTGGTTTTTTTTTTTTTTGTTTCATTTTTGATAGGGAAAAATGTCTAGGTGTAGTTTTTGGGTAGCATCCAGGGACAGACTATTTCTGCATTGCCTCTAATCTTCTGAAGATGAGATTAAACACAATTTAAAAAAAAAGAGTAACCCCACGACCCAGCCCCAAGAGTTAGGTGTACAGTTGGACTTGATGTTAATCTTTCCAACATAAGTGATTTTGTGGTTATTGTTATGGCTGTTTTATGACCTCTGTTACTGTGTCCATTGAGAAAGTGAAAATAAAACTCTGAATGTGGTAGTCATCTCTACCAGCTTATTAATTTCTGTTTCCCTGAAATGGCTAAGAATCATAAAGGGAAGCTAACTACTAAAAAAGAGCTGTCCAGTGTACAATTAAATGCACTTTAAAGGGAATTAAATTTTTTCCAAGCCTGTTTTCCTTCATCTTCAATTCATTAAGGTATGAAGCCCTAGCAGATCCCAGCTCTTGCCCGGATCCCAGTAATTTAAGGAGGGCAGTGCTGCTGCTTTTAAATATTCTGGCCTCCGAGCCTGAAGTCCTTCACCTACCAGAGCCCTCAGCAGCTTTTCCAGGCAAACTTTGACTGCACTTTGTAACCTTTCCGGTAGGGTTCAAGGTTTTGCATTTGAAAAGTGTGATCCCGCTCTGAGCCGGGGGAGGGATCCCAGGCATGTGGGGCTGTGAGGTGTGTGTGTGTGTTGTGTGTGTGTGTTGTGTGTGTGTGTGTGTTGTGTGTCTGTGTGTGTTGTGTGTCTGTGTGTGTTGTGTGTCTGTGTGTTGTGTGTCTGTGTGTGTTGTGTGTCTGTGTGTGTTGTGTGTCTGTGTGTGTTGTGTGTCTGTGTGTGTCTGTGTGTCTGTGTGTCTGTGTGTCTGTGTGTGTCTGTGTGTCTGTGTGTCTGTGTGTCTGTGTGTCTGTGTGTCTGTGTGTGTCTGTGTGTGTCTGTGTGTGTCTGTGTGTGTCTGTGTGTGTCTGTGTGTGTCTGTGTGTGTCTGTGTGTGTCTGTGTGTCTGTGTGTCTGTGTGTGTCTGTGTGTGTCTGTGTGTGTCTGTGTGTCTGTGTGTGTCTGTGTGTGTCTGTGTGTCTGTGTGTGTCTGTGTGTGTCTGTGTGTGTCTGTGTGTGTCTGTGTGTGTCTGTGTGTGTCTGTGTGTCTGTGTGTGTCTGTGTGTCTGTGTGTCTGTGTGTCTGTGTGTCTGTGTGTCTGTGTGTGTCTGTGTGTGTCTGTGTGTGTCTGTGTGTGTCTGTGTGTGTCTGTGTGTGTCTGTGTGTGTCTGTGTGTGTCTGTGTGTGTCTGTGTGTGTCTGTGTGTGTCTGTGTGTGTCTGTGTGTCTGTGTGTGTCTGTGTGTCTGTGTGTGTCTGTGTGTGTCTGTGTGTGTCTGTGTGTGTCTGTGTGTCTGTGTGTGTCTGTGTGTCTGTGTGTCTGTGTGTCTGTGTGTGTCTGTGTGTGTCTGTGTGTCTGTGTCTGTGTGTGTCTGTGTGTGTCTGTGCGTGTGTGTCTGTGCGTGTGTGTCTGTGCGTGTGTGTCTGTGTGTCTGTGTGTGTGTCTGTGTGTCTGTGTCTGTGTGTCCCATGTGCCAGGTTTGCTGCTGACTGCAGTGTCTGTGCACGATGGGAATGTGGGCAGAGATGGGAATGTGGGCAGAGCCAGTGCTGCTCCTGGCTGGGCTGGCACTGCCCCGAGCAGGGACACAGGGACACAGGAGATGGGTGATGCTGTCACCACGTCCTGTCCCTGCCAGCCAGGGACTCCTCTGTCTGTCTGGGGCTGTCTCAGCTCTGCCCATCCTGGGACAGATGGTGTTCTCCTTACAGCCCTGTGCTGAGGGGCTCCCCAGTGTCACCCCTGCACACCTGCACGTGTGTACGTGCTACAGGGGTGTTGTGTCTGTGCAGCAAGGTGCTGCAAGGGCTGGTGAGAGGAGTGAGGAGATGAAGTCTGTGGCTCCCTCCCAACTCAAGATATTCTATGAAATCTCAGAAGGGAGGGTATGAAGTGGTGGTGTGCAGTGCTGGAAGGGGAGGGTTTGTATTGTTAAAGCCTCTCTTTAAAAGGTACATGTAATATAATTAGAGACTCTGCCTTTAGAAGAAAAATTGAGACTCTGTGGTATGTTTTTAGTTTTTGACTAAAATTGCTTCAATATCTGCTGACCACATGACATAGTTAATGGGCATATTTTCAAGTCAAAAGTGGCTCAAGAAACTGTATTGCTGTAGTGCCAGCAAGAAAAAAGTGGCCAAGTGCCTATTGGATTAATTGTTTTGATGGAAAATGCATCACTTTTCTAACTGTACAGAGCCCACCTCAAAATTAAGTTGTATTACCAGAACGATACATAGTGTATTTCTCCTTGAAAAGAGTAAGTTCTTGGTATTTTCCCCCAATGGCTAACTGTGATACAGGCTGGCAATTGGATATAAAATATAACTGTCTAGATTGGTAACTGGTCGTGTGAAATAAATTTCACAGAGAAGTAAATGACCTGTCTTTGTTTGGTTGTGCCCAGGTTCTGGGTGCTGGGGAGGGCACTGCTGCAGTGTGGTGTGTGCTCTGTCCTCTGCCCTCCCCCAAGGGGTTAAACACTTCCAGATCACCCACTGGAACCTGGGGTGTCTTGCTTCTTGTTCTGTTGAAATACTTAGATAATTAGAGTCAGCACTCTTAACTCTCACAAAGTTAATAAGCAAACAAAACAAAGAAGCTTCAATTTTGGCACTTTTGTAATAATGAACTAATAAACCAGTTAATGGGAGGTTAATGCAAATCTCTCTGTTCTTGTGTGGCAAGTCAGATTTTTGTGTGTCTGTGCACAACATTATGGGCTAGAGGTGCAGCAAGGAGTCAGTGTTATGAAGCAGAAATAGTTGGAGTGAAGATGTTTAGGTAATGGCAATATTTTTAACCTTGGCATCTTGCCCTCCCGTGTTCCCTGGCTGCTGCATCCCTCTGCCCTGACAGCCCTCCATGCCTGGAGCTGCTGTGGAGCAGAAACCTCTCAGCCTGTGTGTCTGGGGAGCTGATCTGCTGCAGCCATCACCCCTTGGCTGCCACTGGCCCGTGGCATTTGGTGGCCAGCTCTGACCTGCAGGCTGTGCTGTGCTGAGGTCCAGCTCTGCCTCTGACTGTTCTGAGTGTGCCAGCAGAGCTCTGCTCTGCAGGTGATGGTGTCACTGGAATCCCCAGCCCCTAGCAGCTGGCTCTGTGGATGGGGAGAGTGTTCTGTGGGTACAGAACAGTGCTCAGCTTGTGCCTGGTCAGTGAAGCATCTCCCTGCCTGGCTGCTCTGGGGCTCCTGACCTGCAGCTCTGTGGGAGGACAGGGTCCCTGCTCTGGCTGGTCCTGCAGCCTGAACAAGCAAAGCCTTCCTGTCTGGGGAAGGCTCAGCCTGCTCTTTAGGTGAGTGTGGCACTGCAGGAGCATTCATGAGCAAAGGGCAGGCTGGTGTGTGGTAATACACCATGAGCTGGGAAAACAGCTGAGGAAAGAGCAGTTTGGGCATAAGGAGTAGTAAGAGTCCTGAAGGAATGTGTCTACTTGTCCAACCCAGGCATTCTTCACCAGAAATGCTTCATTTTTACAGCAGATAACTGATCTGTATTGGTCTGTGGTTACATCAAGATCTGCAGCAGTTCAGATGTGTGCAGCCAGTGTTACTCTGTCTTCATGCTCCATGCAATGGATCCACAGCCCGTGTGCCATGGCTGATTGCTCACTGCCTCCCAGCTCCAGCTGTCCTCCCACTGACAGGCTGTGTCTTTGGAGCTGCAGTGCCTTTCTGCACTGCTGGAGAGGGATGGCAGGTTTGCTCTGCATGGGATGCTCTCTGCCTGTCCTGGGGCTGCAGAGCTCTTCTAAGAGGTGGCACATGAGAGAAGGTGGGTTTCTGCCAGCACTGCTGCTCGGGCTTGCATGAGGTTTGCTTGGTCTTGAAGGGTCCTTCTTGGGTCAGGAGAAGAGGGAAGCTTTAGGCTGGCTCAGGCTGCAAGCCAGATTAATTTTCCTTGTGGACTTGGTACTGCTTCCTGATGGTAGGCTGGTTGACCCACTCTCTAGTGGCTATTTCTGCTGTTGTTCAATAGCTGACATGGTTGTTACTGCAGGCTGCAGCCCCTCTCAGCTCTGTTCTCACAGCCCAGTGTTCCTGAGTTCCTCTCTGTCTGGCAGGGACTGAAATCCTTGCTGCCAGAGGGCTGTCTGGGGAGGCTGTCCCTACCCCAGGGCTGGCTCTGTACTTGTTAGGCAGGTTGGGACCATGCCTTGGGAGAAGCTCTCTGTAGGTCTGAGGCTTTGAATGCCTTTGGCTGTTCCAGATTAAGGGCTTGTGTGTTACAACACCAGTTGTGTGCTACTGCTGCTGTTGTAGGAGAAGGAACAGAACTCTGATTACAGAAATGTTTGGCATAACTTTGTTCTTTTTTTAAAAAGTTCCACAGAATGAGCAAGTGATCAGTTGGAACATGTACGACTGGGGTCGTGCAGATTATACCAGTGCTTGAAATCAATGTGCCAGATGCTGTTTGATTTCAGGATTAAGAATATGATGTTTTTTTTCCCCAAACTCTGGATCCTTTTTACAGATGAACTAAATATGGTCCACTACGAATGTGTGTGTGAAGGCATGTCCTGTGGGAATGGAGATCGTTGCCAAGGCCAGCAATGTTTTGCTTCCCTGAGCATTAATGATGGTGCTAAGGTTTACCAGAAAGGCTGCTTCCAAGTCTATGAACAAGGGAAAATGACCTGCAAAACACCTCCGTCCCCTGACCAAGCTGTTGAGTGCTGCCAAGGATACCTGTGCAACATGAATATCACTGCACAGCTGCCCTCTTCTAAAGGTAAATAGTGACTTCTGAGAAAGAGGAGAGGTTTGTCTTTGATCTGATGCAAGGGCAGTGAGATGGCTTCAGTGCTTACAGAAGGTGTAACCCTCACAGTGGGTCCTTTCTTCTGGGAGCACACATCTGGTGTCAGCAGGCTGAGGGACCAGAACTGCTGGATGGGGTTGGAGTGCCCACTGGATGGGGTTGGAGTGCCCACTCAGGGCCGGGGCTGGGTGTTCCCCTGGGGGTGAGTGGGAAACCCACAGCAGCAGTGGGTTTCTTCTGAGGGGCCAGGCGTGTGGTGGCAGCTCCACAGGGAGCTGTCTACCAAGGTCAGTGTTGGTGTCAGTGTGACTGGCTTTAAAGACTTTCTCTGGGAAGCAGCAAATTTATTTGCTTCTCTCTCTCTCTCTCTCTCTCTTTTTTTTTTCTTTTTTTTTTTTTTTTCCCTCCCCTTCTCTGCTTTCCAAGGGCAAACCTTTCAAGGAGAAGCTGCAGGTTACAGTGTGGAAACACTAATCATCGTTATACTGGCTCCAGTGATAGTGTTGATAGTTTTTTCTGCAGTAGCAGTGCTGATCATACGGAGAATACAGAAAAACCATATGGAGAGGCTCAATTCTAGAGATGCAGAATATGGCACAATCGAGGGACTCATTGCATCAAACGTTGGAGACAGCACGTTGGCAGTAAGTAACCTGTGTGCCTGGTGAGAATGTGGGTGAGCATCCTTCCCTTCCAGACTCCCCCTTTTGGTACCCTCCAATCATTTGGGTTTTTTTTAATTAGCACACAGGCTTGGTTCTACATTACTGCCTTAAATCCGATGGTTTTGATCTGTTCACCTGAACTAGGCTTGTGTGCAGCTGCTTATCTTGAAGCACTGAGTTCCAGCTCTTATCTCTGATCTGTGCAAGACCATTTCCATTCCATTTGCAAAGCCTTTTGCACTTCAAGTCATTTAATGTTACTTGGAAACAGTGATAAAGACTGAGAAGAAGAATAAATCAAAATTCTTTTAAAAAGAAGTTGGGGAAGTTGCAAACTGTAAAAGCTTGCTCTACTGGAGCTGTTTTGTTCTCAGCTCTCAGCCCCTCTTAGCTTTACCTTGCAGTGCCTCTGATGTGCCTCTTGAATGCTGGTGATGTAAAAAAAAAAAAAAAAAAAAAAAAAAAAGTAGTTCTTTTTTTCTAAATATTCGTCTGAGCAGTAAGTCTTTTGTAAATTCCAGATTTTTCTTCTCCATTGTGTATTTTAAATAATTGGTTTTTTTACAGATTAGATTAGTTTACATTTAGGATTAGTGTCCATAGTGTGGCAAATTCTTAAAGCCCTAAGCTTCCAAGTGGGGAATGTAAGAACTGTAGCCTCTTCAAATCTTGTTTTTACAGTCTCTGCAGATAAGTTTTGGTTTCCTTATGTTTTTTTTTTCCCTCTGATAAAAGCAGGAAGGAAAATGAGCTCTGTTTGTATTGGAAAGCAGAAAAACAGTCTGCTGTCATTCTTAGGTTATCTATCTGTTTCTTGAGCACTTGTTAAAAAATTGTTGGGAGAAATGAGTTTTCATCAGATCTGGTTAAAGCCTGGTAGTGCAGATTTCTGTAAATACTAGAAAGTTGATTATGCTTTGGCTTTTTTATCCTATTTTCCTTTGATTAAAAAAATATCTTAGTGTTTCAGTGTTAATGTTTTGAAGTAGTGCAGAAGTCCTAGCCATAAAAGTAGCTGGGTATTAGCACTTTGAAAAGCTAATAGGATTTTAACATTCAATTAGAATCTCCCTCATGCTTTTTTATAAGCTTAGAGTGTTAGGTCAGGTTTCTGTGCACTAAAAGTACTGAAAACTGATAAAAACGTTTAAGAAAGACTATTTATGGAAAACTTTCTGAAGCATCAGTGACATACCTGGTGTAGGTGATACAGGTAATGCTCTGTCACCTTGTTTATTTTGGAACTGCTTTCAGTTGACTGCAGCACAGGAGTGATGGCAGCAAGGGCAGGAAGAGGAGCTGGGGTGGGAGGCAGGCAAGGTGTGCATGGGAAGGAGAAAGGGCAGGAAATCTGGGACTGAGATGGGGAAGGGTATGAAAATGGGAGCAGAATGAGGAACAAAGAGGCTGTGCTGGAGAAATGCTGCTCCCAGCTATCTCGATTTTCTCTGTAGTGCATGTGAAATAAACCAACTGGAGCATGAAGGTGACTGACCTCTGCAGGTGGCAGCAGGGGATGTATCTGCAGACCTTCATCTGGCAGATCACCTGTGTATCACCAACGTGTTGCATGATTTGGTTTCTCTGCGCTGTTACTACATTAATTTTTAGCTCTTACTTTGGGGATTTGATTGCTGAACTAGAGGTGTCCAGTGACAATAAGGTGCCAGGTGGTTTTGGGGCATCTGGGTGAGAGTGTCGGGTATGATGGGGGACTTGCTGGATACCTGTTTTTCTCTGCAGGTCAGTGAGGTAGCCAAGGGGACATCCCAGTTCATCAGTGGTTCCCATGTGTGGAAATGGAGTAGGGCAAAGAGGGGGAGTTGTGCAGCAGGCTTCCTTCTGCTCTTGCAGCTGTAATTCTGCTTTGCAGGGCCACATTTCCTCATCTTCTTAAATTCATGCTCAGATTCAACAGCAGGGAGGATGGTGTGTGGGCAGTGGGGGCCCTGGGCTGCTGTATTAAACAAAATGGTTTCTTTATTAAGTGAAATTATACTGTAATGCCAAATAAAAGAGAGAGCCATAATAAGAAATCTGAAAACGAAACCATTCTCAGGTTGTTTGCTCTTCCTTCTTGTGTGTAAACTTCCCAACAGAAAGTGGGAAGAGACTCCCCTCCAGTCTCTTCTGTGCATGGGATGTTCTTTGAAGTGGTAAAATCTTGCAAACAGCATTCTCTGTCCATGCCATACAGTGATGACAACAACATGATCCTGAGTGATCAAATGCCATCACCACAGCCATCAGGGTACCAGTGAGCTTTAACTCAGCCTCTCCTGCCAAGTGGTTTACCTTACTGTATTCCAGCAAGGGGAAAAATTTAGTTTCTCATAGGTTCTAAACTTCTTTTTCCTTTGAATAGGATTTATTGGATCATTCCTGCACATCTGGAAGTGGTTCTGGACTTCCTTTCTTGGTACAAAGGACGGTGGCTCGCCAGATCACACTTGTGGAGTGTGTAGGTTAGTGTGAATCTTGTCTGTGTTTAGTGCCAAGGCTTGGTAACAAATGCAGAGACAGTTTTCTTTCTTGTCCTCATTATTTGTTTTTTCTCAGTTGCTTGTGTAACATCTGAAACTTTTCAGGGTTCCCAATAAAGAGCGTATTTGGGTTTGGAAAGAGAAATGAAAAAACTCCTTTCAGATCTATGCAGAAGAAAGGGACAATTATCATCTATGCTTTATGATTTAAATTTTTTTTCTCTAGTAAGGTGACATGAAAAACACAAACTAGGCTTGCTTGGGTACCTTGTAAGCAAATAAACGATGTTTTTAGAAAAGCAAGCTCAGTTGGAAGTTTAAAACTGTCAAACAGTGAAACAAACATTTGTTCATTAAATGGTGTTTAATTAGAAAGCTCTAGAATTAGAATAGGATCATCTGGATTTGAGATACCAAGTTGAAGCATCAAGCAAAGTGGTGTTTTTAAAAAGTGTTTCTGTGCTGTTTGAGTGGAAACATGAATGTTTTGTAGGTTGCTTGCTCTGCAGTGTTGCTTTGGGACTGTGCAGGCAGTGGTGTATTGTTGCTGCTCTTTTCCCCCTGAAAGAGAGAATCTCTCTAGAAATTTTTCCCTAAAACTCTTCTGGGTCATTAGCTTTTTTAGGACTTTAGTATTAATTTTAAAAATCCATTAATTTTTGTCTTCAGCACATATATATATATATATTATTTATTAAGTAGTGCTAAATTTTAATTTAGCAATTTCAGGAAGCATTTGGGTCACAGTTATCCTGAGGCAGTCATTGACCATGGTGCCATAACAGCACTGAAGAGGTGAGGAAGGTGTGATAATGATTGATTCTATGAGAAGAAAAAAAAAAAAGACATTTAAATGTTTTGTGCTGCTTCTTCAATGATTTGAACTCTGAATGGGTTAACACTTTCCTGCAGTCACTACAAGTTTTAACTCATTAAGGGGTTAAGTCAAGCCCCAGACTTGGGGGACATCACAAACAGATGAATCCATAGGGATACATCTCACCAGTGTTTCTGTGCTTCTGGATTCTGGGATGTATGGAGCAGGCACAAATGTTCACACTTGCATTAAATCCAGGTGTCCATCCTCTGGTGCTCTGCAGCTGCCCCTCATTAGCAGGTGTAGAATATGATATGCATGATGAGTGTGCAAGGGGTGATCTGTGTGCTCAGAGCTTGCAGTTGGAAGAAATGGGAAAAATCTGTGACAGGGGAGCACGGCAGGAATGTAAAAGCAGTAAAAAGTGTGTGCAGGTTCGACCAAACTCCATCAGTGTGAAATTTGTGCTTTTCCCCCACCAGGAAAGGGCCGTTATGGAGAGGTCTGGAGGGGTCAGTGGCAAGGAGAAAATGTTGCTGTGAAGATCTTCTCTTCTAGGGATGAAAAATCCTGGTTCAGGGAAACTGAGTTGTACAACACTGTATTGCTGCGGCATGAGAATATTTTAGGTAAGTGGAACAAGCATATTTCTGTTTTAGTGCAGCTGGAGTACAGGTGAGTTAACTGAACAGTTCACTTGCAAAGCACTGCAGGTTTTGATGGCTGCAGTCTGTGAGATTAGGATTTAGGGTAATTTTAAGAGGGAGACTTGCAGGATGGTGCTGAAGGCTGAGTCTCAGCTGGAGAAAGTGTTGTAGCAATCATGAATCATTGTCCTCCTGCAGAAATATTCTAGCAAGAAGCAGTCAGCTACATTAATCAGTTGTTGGCAGCACAGTGTGTAGAGAGGAGTGGAGGTGGTGCAGACCAGCATGCTAAGAATTTGGCCTTGCAGCTCGTGTTGCAGGGCAGCCAAATGGCAGAAGAGGATTGCACAGTGTGTTAGCTTGAGAAGTTCTGGTAGTGTAGGGATTTTTATAGCTTACTTTACCAGGGAAGAATGGAGAAAAGGTGAGAAGTTTATAATGAGATTTAAATATTTCAATACACTGTGCCTGAATAGACTGCAGTATTAACCCATTATTTTCTTGTTTAATTGTTCTCCTCAAATAAAGCTCTTTTGGTGTTTAAACTTCAGCTATAGTTGTCCCTTTATGATGTATCTCATTTCCCTGTAAATACAAATGTATGATGGTTTTGAATCTTCTGCATCCCTTGTACCTTCCTGTACACATCCCTGTGTGCCTACTTCTGAGAACTTAGAAAATGTCTGAAAACTTAGACAATTAGGTTGTGAGCCATGGTTGAAGTTTAGGCACCCCTTTTGATTCTCCCTAGAAGCGACCTTCTCTCACTGATGTGCCACCTTTTCAGATAAAAGCCAGCAGGATGTTTTCTGTGTGCTGACATTACCTCACCCACAATCTGTCTGTTGCCAATCAGTTTACTTGAGCTCCTTGTTCTTGTTTCCTGTCAGAGAATATTCCTTGGCTTTATAGCTCACCCTGCTAGACATTTGTCTAATGTTTCCTGAAGCAGTTTCTTTGTTACTAGAAAAAGAATTTGGTGGCCTCCAGAAAAGTGAATTATTGAACTTTCCTTCCCAAGAGAGAAAGTATCTTGGCTGAAATTACATTACACATTTCCCATGTTCCTCTGTCTGGGTTTAGTCTTTCTTGATAACTGTCAAATTTGTTGGCTATTTTATAGAATTTTTTTAAGATGTGATATTAAACAATATCACAGATTACAAAAGTGTCACATTGTGCAGAAATCTGACTTCAGGAGATGAAGTAGTGGGTGTTCTTTCTGTCATATTTGGGCTTTTAATAAACATGATTTGTTTCTCTAGCTTGGGAATAAAACTTCAGTTCTTCCCAACTGAAGATGTTGAGGTCAACAGTGCTGGTACAGAATAAGTTCAGAGGCAGCAGAAAGAGCTGCCCCTGAATTTTGGTTTTATTTTTAAGACAAGACATTTTTGACAGCAGTTCTTGAGGTTCATGCATTTCAAAGAGATATTTTTCTCTCTGTGGTCCGAAGAAGGTGTTGTGTTTGGTGTGAGTGACAAAACACACAAATCCATTTTTGTGGATAGACTTGGAGTTCAGTTATATGTCCAGAACATGTCAACTCTTGCCATCATGGTAAACCTGCAGTCTGTTTCCAGTGCAGCACAGTTGTGGAAAAGTTTTAATTAGACTGTAAGAGGGGCCTAGTAATAGTGGTTCTTTCCTTGGAGAGGAGTCTGGAAGCAGCTCTATCGCTTCATTTCATTGTTTCTCCTTTTCCTTTCTTCTCTTTCTAGGTTTTATTGCATCTGATATGACTTCCAGAAACTCCAGCACCCAGCTGTGGCTGATCACCCACTACCATGAGATGGGCTCTCTGTATGACTACCTGCAGCTCACCACCCTGGACACGGTCAGCTGCCTGCGCATCGTCCTCTCCATAGCCAGTGGGCTGGCACATTTGCACATTGAGATCTTTGGCACCCAGGGGAAGCCAGCCATCTCCCACAGGGACCTGAAGAGCAAAAACATCCTCGTGAAGAAGAACGGACAGTGCTGCATAGCAGATCTAGGTGGGACATTCCGTGCTGATGTGCTCGGTGTGTTGGGCAGCGTTCAAACGTCTTGGGTAACTGCAGCCGGGGAAGTTTTAGGGGAACTTCCCTTCAGAAAACCCTCCCGCGAGGTGCTGTCACCCTGAAGGCTCACGACATCCACTAGGTGGCACTTAGAGCTCACAAATGTCACTGCTGCGGAGGGGACAGTGCAGCCTCTACCTGCAGGGGCAAAGCTGACATTTGGGGCCTTTCCTTGGGGTTCCGTTGTTAAATTCCATTCACAGATCCCCAGAGGCAATAGGTGTTGGCCTTCAGCTCAGCTCTGCATTAATAAATGTCCTGCCACTTGCAGTCAGAGAACTAAGCACTCTCTGTTCATGCTGGGGGGGTCCATCTATCTTGAGTCTTTAGCCAGATAACTCAAGAATGCCCCAAACTGGGTCCCCTGTGACCAGCTGGTTTTAGGCTTTAAGCTGGTAGGGTGCTGAGGAACAGTTACAACAGTTTGGCTTGTTCACACCTCAGGGGTACGTCTGACAATATTTTTTTTCTTTGAAGAGAAAGGAGAAAATACCAGTAGAACAATAGTGTTGGGGATTATTGTCTAGACAAAGAGTGTATTGGGAGATGGGATTTTTTTCAATAAAAATTGCACTGCATAGTTCCTACTGCTTTTGCCTGAGGGACATGAAATACAGGGTGGTAAAATACCTGTTTTATAAATTGTGAGATCCTCAGGCATGTATCTGGCATGTTCTTCCTTTTTTCCTTATCTATAAAGGAGACTTACCAAAGAGTTTGTCACTTCTGCCATATAGTCATGCCCTGTTTTTCTGTATAGCTTTGTCATTTTTTTATTCCTCTGGTCTCCTCTGTTTGAACACGAGCACCAAACATTAAAAATGACACTTGGAGACTGGTGAGCATGAGTGGATGGAAGGAGTCCCTGCAGCTGTGCTGGACTTGGGTTCTGTTGATCACACCAGGTTCTGGACTTGTGATGTGCCTGTTAAGAATAGGGGTCAGCTCTGAAAGAGGAATAAAATCACTCTTCTTCCTCTTGAGTGTTAATGGCTGTCTGAAACAAACACTGCTCTTTGTAAGGAAGGTGCAGGAAATGCTGGCAAAGCGAATTTGCTCATTTTTTTTTTCTAACAGATCCTCCATTCTGTTTAATCCATTTTTATTCCTGTCAAAGATTTTTTTAAGAGCTTCTCTGTCAGCATTTATACCCCCTTAAATTAAATGTGGGTTGATATCTCCTGAGGTGAAGCAGTGCAGTATCTGGATGCCACCATGATGGGAACCTGATTACAACATTGCTGTCCCCTGACCTGGTTGCAACACTTTCTCAGTTTGTAACGTGCTGGATGCTGACTTGCATCCCTCAGCCTTAAACCTTTGACCTGTCAATCTACTGAGTCTGTTTTGCCCAATTTGGATGCAGTATTAAGATTTTTATCAAAGAGTTCTCCAAAGTCTTGACATCTTCAGAATTTGCCAAGAAATTTGTTTTCTAACCTTTGTTTCCAGTGTGCGAGGGTTTTTTTTAATATTATAATTTGTATATATTGTATTAATTGAAATTAATAGAAATACAAATACAAAAAAATACATACATGTGTAAGTGTGTGTGTATGTATGTATATACATATATATATACAACAAATATTTTTATCTGGAAAACAGACTTTCCAGATTGTCTTCTCAGCAGTTATGGGAGTAGTAGATGGTATCTTTCTAGAAGTACCATTAGCATTTTCTGAGCAGCTTGAAAGAACTTGAAGCACATTTTAGTGGTAGAAAATGTTTTCTGAATTTTTATTATGGTGAAGAATTGACCATTTTTTTTAAAGAAAAAAAATATGTTTAAGTTAATTTTTTGTAGGACAGAGTTAAAAAGCTTTTTAAGTTTCATCTAAAATAAACTCATGGTAAATGTAAATGGTATATGTTATTCTTACAAGAGTTGTTGAGGCAGTTAGGGAGTGTTTTCTATTGCTTAGTTACGTCATGCACCTGTTGCTGTTCAATTTGCAGTGCTCTCTGTTTACCATGGCAATATGAGTACTCTCTGTTTCCAAATTTGCAGTAATTTAGTCCCTCACGTAATGTTCTTTGCTTAACTGTTCAGTAATTAGTAGAAACCAGGTAGAGTGGTTTTGACTGAGTCATTTTAGATCAGCTTGATGATGTTTATTTTTCAAGATACTGCAAATATGGTGGTTTTTTTTATTTTCCAGCTTTATTTTCTAACTTGTGTATATCCATCACGCAGTGTTTTTCTTCTCTCTTCACCACAGTTCTGATATATCCACCTACCCAAAAGCTCTATAAATAAATTTGAGCACTGTGTAAAATTGTTTTCTTGTAAGTAAGATGCTTGGCCTTCCGTGTATCCGTGCCTGGAGCGCTGGTGACATCCAGTGGCTGCAAAACACTTAATGACAACATTTTGCAACAGAGCAATAACGTGCTTAATGGTAATCCTAGAGGAGATAATTGGTCTCAGTCTATGGACACAGTGCCTGTTCTTGATAGCAAATTTGGAGCTGACCCAGTTGGTCTTTGGACAGTTGGACTCTCGGCTCCTTCTTTTTTCCGCAAGCGTCTGGGGGGTGTCACTGCTCACATGTCACTTCCAGTGTGCAGTTTCAGAGGGCACTAACAGTGGTGTGGTGTTTTCTGTCCTCCAGGCCTTGCAGTCATGCACTCCCAAAGCACCAACCAGCTGGATGTGGGGAACAACCCCCGCGTGGGCACCAAGCGCTACATGGCTCCAGAGGTGCTGGATGAAACCATCCAGGCAGACTGCTTCGACTCCTATAAAAGGGTGGACATCTGGGCTTTTGGGCTGGTCCTCTGGGAGGTAGCTAGGCGTATGGTTAGCAATGGTAAGTAGCTGGGACTCCTCTCCTTGCTCCTAGAAGAATTCAGATAATTCGTAGCAAAGCAGCTGCTACCAAAATACATGGGATGCACCGTAAAATGTTTCCAGGTAGATCCAAAGTACTTTGATTTCTGCCACTTTGCTGCCTGAGTTGAAGTTGTATATAGAAATACCAAGTCTCACCTAGTTATCTCTTGCAATGAAAAAATCCAGAAAATGGGACCTATTATTTAAATATCCTGGTGCTGAAGTTTTGATACAGGTGTGTTGCTGCAGTAGCTGCAGTTGACAGACAGACAGCTTCCCTGAGCTACATTCGAACTGCTGAGCTTGGATTGTGCTGGGCTGTAGAACTGCCAGAGATGACAGCTTACTGGATCAGGAATTGAGGCTGAGCTCAGTGCCACCGTGGAGACACTTTTCACAGTAGTACAGACACACTGGTCATGAAGTTTTGCATTAAGGTGGTGGTGATACTAATTCCACAGTACCTGATTCCAGCTGCTCAGGGCTTCTGGCTGTTGCCATAAGCAATTAGATTTCCTTGCACTCACTTGAAGCAGGGAATGTTTTCTCTCAAATCCCAGTGTTTAGCTGTGTGGAAATCATCACTTCATGGGGTGGTCACTCAGATAATCCTCTCTGATTTATAGGAAGATTGGCACTGGGAGTGAGCAGGCTGAGGTCCTGTGCTCCTGTGACTGGGTGGTGTGTCCTGGGTGGGCAAGAGGCACTGGTCAGCTGTGTCTGCTGGACAATTCTGCTGCTGCCCCACACTGATGGACATTTCTTATCTCTCATTTACTGGGGGGAAACAGAGTCTATTCCAGTGAGTCAGACAGTTCATGGAGACACTGGAGTTGTTGTAATCTGATTAAGTCTGATATTGTTAATTTTGTTTTTAATGATTATTTTTATTTTTTAATTTTTTTTCTTAAACTTACCTAATGGGCCTCAATGTGACACAGATTCTCAGAACTCTTCTGTTCTGGCTCAGTCTAAGGTAGAAAATATGGTAGTAATTGCTTTTGCCACAGCCAAGAGAACTTGTGTATCATCTTAGTGAGGAGCCACTCCGCATTTTTCTCTGTACTTGAAAAATGTGATTAACACCCCCAAATCGGTATTTTTCTCTCTTTAAATAGGCCAGTTCCTTGTGTGGTGGATGTTCACTGCTTTTGCATGTGCTCCCTTCCAGTGCCCAGTGCCTTGCTGCCTCTTTCCTTCCCTGGTGCCTGGCACTTCCAGTCCTGTTCCTTGTGAACCTTCACGGTCACTCCTGGTGCTGTGCTCTCCCTCACTTGTGACACCAATGACAGAAGCTCAAAGTGTCTGCTCAGAGCCACCCCTGGTCCCTCTGCAGGGTGTCTGTCTAGCTCTTTGCTCCAGCACTGGATTCCTGTGGACACAGGACAGGCTGACACTAAAGTGATGAGCAATAAAGGTGAAAGAACCCTGATGAACCCTGGTGATTGTGAGTTCAGTCGATGTGAGCAGCCGGCAGCCCCAAGGAGGGGAAGCACAAAATATTGTAAATTACAGCAGTTGTGTTAAAGCTGCTCAGAACAGGGGGAGCTGCAGGCAGTGCTGAGCAGCCTGGGGTGTGTCCCTGGTGGCCCCGGGCAGTGGGTGAGGGCATCTCTGCCACAGGTCAGAGCAGCTCTGCTGGCTGGACAGGCTGGGACAGAGGTGAGGGGGCTGGCTGGGGCTCTGCTGAGCTCTGCTGGGCCCGGGACACTTGGCTGGGTCCATCTGAGTGCTCTCAGGCTTGGTGGGAGGGAAGGCTGGAGCCAGCTCATTGCATATTTATTATTGTGTGTCTTCTCTGAAATAGCCAGTCACATCCTCTGTTCTGGGGAAGGACCACCTGAGAACAGTCAATTAGAGCCAGACTCTCTTTACAAAGATGTAGCCGCGTCTTTGAACTGTCCTGCTGTTTTCTAAGGGAGTTCTAATGTCCTGGAGAGCCTTTTCCTTTTCAACTAGTCAGCACAGATTGGGATTTACAGATTTTTACAGAGGATCCGTGGGATTTTGATCTTCAGTACAAGAAAACTAAATCCCAACCACTGCAGCAAAGTTTGAGGACCTCTTTTCAACTTCAGTATATCCAAAGAACAGAAATTTTTCTCCATTCTTCTTCATGTCTGTCTGGCTGTGGGACAGCTGCCAGTCAGCTAAGAAGCAGTTTTCAGATAGTTCTGCCCATGTTTCTACCATTCATAGAGGCCTCACTTGCTCAGTGTTTTTCCAAGCTGCAGTCCCAAATGCCTCTCACTGGACACCAGTTTTTTAATTAGCTTCTGAAGAAAGTTGAGCTCTCTATAGGTTCGTTTGTGGGCTTAACCACTGATGAAACATCGGTGCTGCACGTGCTGTGGAGAGGAGGTGAAAGGCTGTTCAGCCTGCCAGTTCTGTGTAAGTTGGGTCACAAGCTGTGAGAGCACACACACAGACTCATTTTTCACTGAAGAATCCCAGAAGATGCATTCAGCCACTGGGTGCCACAACCTTTAAGGTGTTTGGCTTTGTGGTGGCAATTACCTTATATATATCACAGTTTTAATAACAAGAATTAAAATTATTTGAAGTGCCAGCTTGAGGGTCAGTAGATGCTGAGATTCCTATTGGGCCCCTTCAGGGATCATGAAATGATGTGAAGTGTGTGGTCAGCCTTTTAAAAACCATGGTGCAGACCTTAATTTTTTTTCCATTAGCTGGTAGAAATCTCAGTTTTGTGGTAGTTAGTAAAGCTGCACACGTTATATATAAAAGGTGGCCTTTCAGAAACTGGGTGTTCCTTGTCATTTCATCTCAAGCATCTACAACATGTATGTAGTTCTTATTTAATGTAATCTGTGCCAATTAACATTTCCTCTGATGGCAAGTGCAATTCTGTTAAATGGCTGCTTGACTCTGTGGTGTTTCTTTTTAAAGCATTTTGGTGCTTCTTAGCCATCTCACCTGTTCTCTCCTTCTGTGCAGAACTGCAGTTGCACTGTTATGGTCATTAAACTGTGTCTGTCCTGTCTGTGCCTCACTAGGTATTGTGGAAGACTACAAACCACCATTTTACGACCTGGTTCCAAATGATCCCAGTTTTGAAGACATGAGGAAGGTGGTCTGTGTAGATCAGCAAAGACCCAACATTCCCAACAGATGGTTCTCAGACCCTGTAAGTGGGTGCTCCTGGGGGTTGTTTGCAGGAGGCAGGAGCTGACCTGTCCTCTTGTGAAACAGCATGGATGTTATTTCCAGTTATCACTTGGAACTGAAATGCTCTCAGGGATACTTGTCAGGAGCATTACCCATGCTGATTCCAGAAGGTGTGGACCTTCCTCTTGGGGCAGGAAGAAAACACTACGAGCAAACTTAAGATTATAAAGTCAGAGCTGCTCACAGACGAGCCTTTTAGTAGCAGGATTTAACAGTAACTTTGTTAAGCCTGTTCACCACTGTTTTGTTCCCTATTACTGAGGGTTGGTTTGAATCTGCATGGCTGGTGTGGGCCAGCAAGGGTCAGAGCTTTTGGCTGTAGAGCTGTGCTGCTGCACCAGCCAGCTGTGAATCCAGCTGTTCAAACCTCTGCTGGACAAGAGGAAACGGCAGGCAGAAAATCTGCACCTCCTCTGGCTTCCCTCCTTGAGTCAGTTGTGCTGAAAAGAGATTGTGTGGAGCATTTTCATTAATTAGAAAAAACAAAAAATTGATTGTATAAATCTACACTAGCTTGTCACTCTAGGGAGCTCCTTGTCTGGTTATTCTCTTGGTTTAACCAGTTTATCAAACCTGAGGTGTTTTTTTTTTTTAGCTTGTTCATTTGACATACAGCAGTGAACTCTCTGTAGGGTCTGAAAATTGAGTACTAATAGGGCAATAAAAACTTCTTGTGTTAGTGGTTGACCCAGCCGGGTGCTTTCTTGCCTGTTGATTTGTGTCCTTACACACGTTTTGTTTTCTGTTCCTTCCCCAGACACTAACATCTCTTGCCAAGCTGATGAAAGAATGCTGGTACCAGAACCCCTCAGCCAGACTAACAGCCCTGCGAATCAAAAAGACTTTGACCAAAATTGATAATTCCTTAGATAAACTGAAAGCTGACTGCTGACCTTCTTCTCGTGGTGCTCTCCTGATAGGAAGGCATTTGTCTGGCTCAGAAGCAGCCTGCCCAGAGGGTTTTTACCATTGGTCCCCATGTGGCTGCTCACAGAGGCAGAGTTGGTACCGAGCCGTCTGTCTGGGAGACATCGGAACCGAGTGGACTTTGCTCAGTGACTACAGTGGGCATTTCACAAATGGTCAAGCTGTAAAGACTCATGCTGGATGTACTGTTGCAAAGGTAGTGGCCTGAAGGAAGACAGAGAAATCCTAAGACAAGATCAGGGCATTAAATAATGGCTTTGAACAGCTTTTTTCTTTCTTTTTTTTTTCTTTTTTTTTTTTTTTTTTTTTTTTTCTTTTTTTTTCCTTTCCTTTTTTTTATTTTATTTTATTTTTATTCTCCTAATCACTCCCAGGGTGAACACATGGAAGTGGTAAATTTTAATCAGCAATATTGCCTGTGCTTCTCTTCTTTATTGCACTAGGAATTCTTTGCATTCCTTACTTGCACTGTCACTGTTAATTTTAATGACATGACTTGCCAAAAATATGATTGGCTGTATACTACATTGATCTATGCCTGAATAATAGGAAATGAATTTGGTAAACTGAAAATGTAACTGTCAGATTTTAGCTGCATTTTACATGTGTACTGATGTTTACAATAATGCTGAACATTAGGAATTTCTCGTTTATACAAAACTTGCAAATTATTTATTACTAGTGCACTTGCCAGTTTTTTAAACTGTAAAATAAGTGCATAAAGTTAAAGCTTATTTTTGTGGCCTCTTTCATGATTTCTTACACAGATGTTTTTGTAACACAATATAACCTGAAACATAAATTGTTTTCTGTATTATCATATTACAACTCGATAGTCACATTTTAAGTGCTTCACATTTGTAGGTGTGTGGTCTGTAACATATTTTCAGTTCAGATATGGAACATATATATAGCCATTACCCACACAACATTGTGTCTAGTATCTTACTGATCTAGAAAAGGAAAGCAATGGAGGAATTAACTAGAATTTTAGGTCATGAATGCTGTGGGGAAAATGCATTTTATTTCTTTTAAGCTACATAATATGCATTTAAACTCTGCCAGAAAAATAACTATTTTGTTTTAATCTACTTTTTCTATTTAGTAGTTATTTGTATAAATTAAATAGAATGTTTTCAAGTCAAACAACAGTGTTTTAGTTCTCTTCCTGCCTGTTAGCAACAGAGGGGAACTCTGCAGCAGTGGCAGCTCCAGCCGGGTGCTGGCAGGCGACAGGAGCTGGGCCAGGTCAGTACTGGGGGGACAGAGGGACAGAGGCTCTTGGCTGTTTGTCCTCTGCTGAGCTGGATCCCAAAATAGTGCAGCAGGGAACTGGTGTCCTCTGCTTGGGTGTGACACCAGCCCTGTCCCTGCAGCCTTCTGGGTGTCTTGCAGAGGTGTCATTCCCCAGCCCTGGGGAAGCATTCTGGGGGTACCCGAGAACTCTGTTCCCAGCCTGTGCCTCTTGGTGTGCTCATTTCACTTGTTCTGCCAGGTGGACGAGTAGCCAGGAAGTGACAGTGCCCTGTCACCCTTGGGGAAGAGCTCCTTTACTCATGGGTTTGAAATCTGCCAGGCAACCTGAGGACCTGGGTAGTAATTAGCCATGCAGACATGATTCCTCTCGGGGTTAAAACATTTCTCTGAGGTTCCCTTCTGTGCTCTAAGCCAGCCAGATTCCCCTCTCCTCTGTGAGGTCACCTCTCAGCCTCCTTGTCCTCCAGTCCTGCCTTTCCTTTTCTGCATTTCTGGTGTAGAACTGACAGCCAAGTGTGTGGGGCTGAGGCTGCTGGGACCACAGCTCTGCAGAGCAGGACTGGATCGATACCAGCTCTCTTAGTTATACTTTATAAGAATCAGAGCAGATCCAGTGCTGTCAAAAAACACAGGGAAAGCAGGACCTGATTAGTTTTTATGGCTTCTTTTTAGCAGGAAGTCAAGGGCTTGGCTGAGCCCCATTGCACAGGCATCAGTGTCTAAAATAAAGGCAGTGCTGGGAGAGGGGGACAGCAGGGATGTCCGGGCTGCAGAGGCAGAGGGGGGTGGCTCTGCAAAGGGATGGATCTGGAGGTGACAGTCAGTGTGCAGGGCCAGTTCAGTGTCTGGTTTGAGTTCTCACACCTCCAGCATTTCCCAGTAGAGGTGCTGAAAGAGAGAGAATTCATCACAGTGCTGCTGAGCAGCTCTTGTGGCCGAGCTGCCTGCCTTTGTGCTGCCTTTCTCAAGGGCACAGTGAGTCACAGCATCTCCCTCCACACCAGGGAAGATGGTCATGGCAGCTGCTTGACCCAGCTCTTCTTTTGCTGCACTTCAGTGTGAATTAAAAATGTGCTCTTGGCTCTCCCTGTTGATAAAGCAGGGTTAACCAACTAAAGGATAAAAATACAAACCATGAAAATGCCCCAGTAATATCCCATTTATCCCCTGTTAGGTAAAGAAGATTATCCAAGCAAGCTACTAGCAGGGTAAAAAAGTCTGTCCAGTGCTTGGGCTCCAGGACACTCCCTGGTGTGCATGGCAAGGCCATTCTGATTGGTGCTGATGATGGTAACTTTCACATATCAAAACATATCCAGGAATAATTTTAAACAAAATTCACATTCATGCCCTGCTCAGGGAGTATTTTTGGTGCAAGATAGCTATTGCTTGATTTTGTTTTGTGTTTTTTTGTTTTGTGTTTTTTTGTTTAGTTAGGTGACTTGGCCAAACTTGAATGAGGAAAAATGAGTGGAAAACAATCATAGGATGTAACTTCTTAGCAATTCCTTATCCCTTGGCTTAGGGGTCAGTCATTCAGCTCTGTGCAGTAGCCACTGAGGACAGCCAGGGTCTGTGCTTCTAAAAACGAGCAGCAATAGCGATGTTCTGAGCAGAGCTGAGGGATGGTTCACCTGGGAGCAGAGAAGGAGAAATAGTTCAGCAATAGCTGCTGAGGGATTACCTGTTGTCTGTTTTTTAACCTCCTTTGCAAAGGTCTGGACAGGCATAGGAGAAAAATGTTGTTGCTGCTTTTCCCCTGAAGGTGTCAAGGCTTGGGCAGTGAGGGACAGTTTCCAATTGATGTACAAGAAGATAACACCTCCCATGCTGTTTTTCCAGCATGTTTATTAATTGTATAAAATCTAATCTTCTAAAGAGCTTTGGAATGCTTACAGATAATCTGCTGCACAAAGGGTTTTGCTGTATTTATTCCTATGCAGATGACACAAGCAGTTCCATAGTTGAAGCTGAATTATTCATGTCTGGATTTTGCACTGTATGGAGCTGGGGTGCTGTCATCCACACAGTGCTTGGCCAGAGATCAGAGCCCGAGTTAGAAGAGGCCCTGCCTGTAAAAAATAAATAAAAGGATGCATCAGGGCAAGCCCTGTGGTGTGACTGAGCTGTCCTGTTGATAGGAATGGCCACCCACCAGTTATGGGAAGAAGGCTGGGCAAAAAAATGAGGGACTTTTGATTAGGGGGGGAGGTTGCTGCTTTTCCTTTGGATTTTTCCCTATGCAAAAGGCTTGTTTATTACTGGCCAGGAATGCATTGTACTTTGAGAGGTGTCCTGGAGACAGCTGCCAATGTCCAGCAGCTCCTGTTAGTGCTGCTGTAGTGAAGTCACTGAAGGTTTCATCCCACCTTTCCTGTGGGCCTTCTGTGCTGGAATTTTCCACAAAAAAAATCCATATCAAATCTTCCAGAATTTAAAAAAAAAAATTATTAAACTGGATTAAACATTTGATTGGGAGGGACAGGGAGAAATTTTCTTCCCTGTCAGGGCAAAATGTCTGCTGAGCAAAAAGATCAGCCTTGGTATAGTGGTTGGTACTGGAGAAGGGAAACAAAGAAGTTACAAGTGCTGTTAAATTTATATAAAAATAAGTTAAATCTCTCTCAAACACAGAACACATTTACATTTCAAAGCCGAGATTTGAGTGGGGAAAGTCAGCATTTTACCAAATGTAGAGTTGATTATGTATTGTGAGAGATTCTCACCTGGGAATAGCATTTTCTTTCTCCCCAGCTGGAAGGAGAAATCTCACCACACTTCTGATGCCTGGACTGGGAAATGGTGCCAGGAGCCCAGCCAGAGTGTGCCAGGGGAAGCAAAGAGCAACCCCACAGGGTTTACATCAGCCTTGGCCCATCGTGGTGGAGGAAGGCTGCAAGAAGGATGTCTGGTCCTCATGGAGGAGGAGCTGGGACCCTCTCTGTGGAAAGGGCAGTTTCTGGTTAGGGACCGGTCTCGCTGCCTCCAGATTCTGCAGGGTGCAGACTGCAAAAGGGATCTCCCGAGGGGTTTGGGACATCTGCTCTTTGGGTTCACCTCTTCTGTACCAGCCAGGCTGTGTGGAGCCCCAGGAACACGTTCCTCCTGGGGACAGTGGCCTGTCACTCGACACACCAAGGTGCCTGCCCCTGTCAGGCTGGGAGACGTGGTCTCTGTGTTTTGGCTCTTCTAAAAGAGAAGCCCCTTTCCAGTGGGGCTGTGTCCTGCTGTGGCTCTGTGTGTGCTGATGTTTGTCCCAGCAACCTGTCCAGACCTGGGAGTGCAGCCCTGACAGAGCAGCAGGGCTGGTGTGCACCTCCTGCCCTCCAGCCTGCTGTAACTCTTCAGGAACAGCGGACTAAATGTCTCTGAACTGTCTGAGTGATGAAGCAGCTGATTTGCAGATGCTGCAAAGTGGATTTTAAATGTTACCTAATGTCAATAATTACTGATTTGTCTTTCTAGCTGCAGCCCCCCCCCCAAATGCTGACCACCTTTCCAGTGCAACCACTGAAGGTTTCATTGTCACAGCAGCCCTGAACTCCTAAAGTCAACAACACCAGCACCATTTTATCAACTCCACATGGCCATTACTATGCTAAAATCTGTGCCTTTCAAAAAATGGAAATCTTACGATGTGCACAGCTTCTACACCTGAATTTTTTTTTTCCTGCGGGCATCTTGGAAAGCTTTTAATGTTTTAATTGGTTTTTTTTTGTTGGCTTTCATGGCATAGAGAAGGAGGCAGAGCACTGCCCTGATGTCTTTCAGGAAGGAGGAGGCAGAGTGCAGAGGTTACAGAGCCACAAGGACTCAGGTCAGTTCCTGTCTTAATGCTGCACTTCAGGGTTGCTTCTTTCTACCTGCAGCTGCTGGGGGATGTCTGTGTACTTCGTTTTGTTTTCCTTGCACAAAATTTTGATGAGTCTTAGTTATGTCCTGATGTGGAGCAAAACAAATTACAAAACTAAGTTCTTGTTTTCCAGCCAACCCTAGAAGTACTTCCAGTTGGCAGAAGTTTTTATGGTGTTACCCATTTCTAAAGACTCCTAAATCCCCAGAACAGGCTATTTCTGTCCTACCATGAACCATGCCATGCAAACATCTAACTCGGGAGCACATTTGCCTCACCATAGCCTTAAGGCATGGTGTATTTACTTTTCCCCTCTATCTTTTCTTGTTCTTTTGGTGTTTGGTGTGCCAAAGGCTTGATGGAGAATAGAGACAGGGTGAAAGGTGAGTGAGTGTGGGCACCTGGGGACCCAAACCTGCAAATCACTGAGCACTCAGAGGAGATGTACCTGGCTGTGCCCCCATCTCTGCCCCACTCTGTGGTTTGCATTGGTGCTGCTCACACCTGCAGGAGCAAACCCTGACCTGAGGGAGGAGGGAGGGCTCTCCTTCTCCTTCTCCTTCTCCTTCTCCTTCTCCTTCTCCTTCTCCTTCTCCTTCTCCTTCTCCTTCTCCTTCTCCTTCTCCTTCTCCTTCTCCTTCTCCTTCTCCTTCTCCTTCTCCTTCTCCTTCTCCTTCTCCTTCTCCTTCTCCTTCTCCTTCTCCTTCTCCTTCTCCTTCTCCTTCTCCTTCTCCTTCTCCTTCTCCTTCTCCTTCTCCTTCTCCCTTCTGCACTAGCAAACACAAAACTGAGAATTCTGATCTTAAGTTACAGAACTGGAATTTAAATCCAGGTTGTTGTATTTTCTACTCATTTTGCACCTCAAGAAATTCACTAAATTGATGGCTGCAGAGTTAAAACAATGTTGTTAGTCTCTGAAAAACAGCAAAAGGCCAATATTCAGAGCCTGAGCTTGGGGCAAAGGCATTTAAACATCTGTGCTGCACCCTGAGGTACTGACATCGACAGTGTCTGGGGTTGAGGGCTGGAGGCAAATACAGAGAACAAAGTGGAGAGAAGGGTCGGGAGACTATGAATGTGTTTGGGGCTTTTTTTTTTTTTTTTTTTTTTTTTTTTTTTGTATCAAACTCAGTTTCAAAACAATTTGAAAATATAAGCAGCTTGTAATTCTATATCAGTAGTAAACATGTAATTACATGGAAGGTATTGAAGAAGGAGGTTAAAACCGACAATCTGAAATGCTTTGCTCCAGATTTCACAGACATCATATAATACAGAATATAACAGCAGAGGAAGCTCCCAGACCATTAGTTTTTAATGTCCTAGATAGATGGAAACAAAGGTTTTGGGTGTGTTTTGAAGGCACATCATTGTTAGTACTAAATCCTGCAAAGGAATTGGGAGAGCTGTAGTCAGAGCTCCACTCTTCCAGAAGGGAAGCCAGTTGCAATTTTTTCCCCTATTATTTTATTGTTTTGACACCCAAGCCTGCATAAATTTTTAAGTTAGATCTTGGAATGTGTTTTCTGGTCACTCTATTATTTATAAAGCATTGAGGTTTATAATATGCTGCAATGTGGTGTTTCAGTATGATGCTACATAGAGTGCTATATATTTATTTACTGTACTGCATCCAGTGTTTGCTGTGCAACAGCCAACATGTTGGGCTTAACTGATCACAGGGGGGCATGGAAGTCTGGAATACCATCTCTGGATATATTTTTTAAAAAAAATTGTTAGAAGGACAGCTCTTTTTTGGTCTTACTGAATGGTTACTGAATCCTAGAGTACTTGGATTTCATCCCTATTTGTACCTTGGTGTCTTGGTCCCAAGGGAGGGGATGTCTGACAGTCAGGATGCCCCTGAGGCCAGGAGCCAGGGAGGAACTCAAGGATATGGCCAGTGCTGTAATCCTGAATAAACACTGGAGGACAAGTGTGTTCATAAGTTCAACAGTTGGGGATGGTGTCCTTTGGATGGTTGGTTAGTTTGGGGTTGGGTTTTGGGGTTTTTTTGTTTGGTTGGTTTTGGTTTGGTTTTTTTTGTTGTTGTTGTTTTTTGGTGGGTTTTGGTTGCTTTTATTTTTCTAGGCATCCCATAATACAGTCTGGCTCTGCCAGAGCATTTGGAAATATCAGGTAGAACAAGGCAGGCTGCAAGGAGCTGATCTGACAAATGTCACTAACTTCAGTATTCAAAAAACTGGAAAAAGATCACTATGAGGAGCTGCTGTCTAGGGAAGTCTAAAAGGCTCAATACAAATGTCATAATAATAATAAAGCATAACATGACAGTAACAGAAATCTAGAGATGCAACTGTGTGAGAAGTGGGATTCCTGCTCATGTTTATATTTTAAAATTCATAGGGAAATGGACCATGTGCAACATCTCCTTGGGCTGCACTGTCTGCTCCTCCAGTGCTTTTAGGATACCCTTGTTTGTGTCTTGCTTAAAATGAAGTGGATTTTGATGTTGGAACCCATAAGTACTGCAGAGGTCACAGTGTCATGATGGCTTTAACCACTGCAGTGCTGGTGTGTAGTGTGTGGGGTTTGTGAGGGCCTTGATACAGAGCAGATCATAACAAGATCTTGAAGAAAAGCAGAATACAGTTCAGAATTCTGCTGTGAGGGGGGAAATCAGGCACAGCCTGGTGAAGGAACCGCGGGAAACATGCTGAAAACCACTGAACAGGTAGTTGATAAAAAATTTACAACCAAGGAGGAGAGGAGGTTAACTGGGGGGGGGGGAATGGTATTTTTCTGTACCTCTGCAGTTAGAACCCCAAGGAGTGGCAAGATGAACCACCAGAACCAAGGGCCGAACCCCCCGGTTTCATACCCGGCTCGGGGGGGCTCTGGCAGCGGGGACCCGGCGGCAGAAGAGAGCGGGAGGCGGCGGTGCGGGGGATGCTGCGGGCTCTGGGGGGGATGCGGCGGGCTCTGCTTTTCCTCCCCTCGGGGCCGCCCGTCGGTCCCATCCCGGGGGCAGGTGAGGCGGGCGGAGCCGCCCGCAGCCCCTCCCCGCTCGGCTATAGCTGCTGCCGCCGGCTCGGCCGCCTGGGCGGTGCCGGGGGGAGCGGCGGGACCGGGACCGGGACTGGGACCGGCAGCAGCAGCAGCAGCAGCAGCAGCAGCAGCAGCAGCAGCAGCAGAGCGGGACCCCGATACCCGGTACTTGGTACCCGGTACCCGGCACCGCCGCCGGTCCGCGGCCATGGGTCGGGCGGGCGGCTCCGCGCTGCGGGCGGCCCTGGCGGTGCTGGCGGCCGGCGGGCTCTGTGCAGGTACGGCGGGCGGCACCGGGAGCAGTACCGGCACCGAGATCGGTACCGGTACCGGGAGCGCCCTGCGCGCCGCCGGCGGCAACCGGGATGCATGGTGGCTGCGGGAGGATTCGGGGTGGGTGAGTTGGGTGGGTGGGTGGGTGTCACCTCGTCTGCCGTGCCCAGCGCTGGGTCACCCCCTCCCTCGTCCGGACACCCCCTCCCTCCGGCAGCCGTGCCCCGCTCTGTGGGTCAGCGCAGTTTCTGGGCAGGTTAAGAAGCTTAATGCGTTTAATTATGCTGAACATGTATGCGCCAGAATTGGGTCAGCGAGGGTTTACGGAACTAACCAGCTCCGGGCCGGGCCCATCCCGCGCCCCTTAGGTACCCAGCGCTCTCTCCAAAGTGCTCGGCCCGCTGGGTTCAGTGAGAGTCCGTCCCCACAGGTCTCGGTCCAAGGATGTTCTGTCCTGGTCCTTTGGAGCTCAGAGGCAGCTCCTGGACGGAGCACTGTCAGCCCTGGGAAGTGAGCCCTGCCTCTGCTGGCTGTCCTGCCCCATCCCATCCTGTCCCACTACAGCTGGGACAAGGTTTGCACCCTCTGGAGAGTTCTGGGGTGTAAAACAACAGTGCCTGAGTTCTGCCAGTACAGGTTCTTTCTCACGCTGCAGGTGGTATCAAGACTTAATTCTCCTCAGTCTTTCCTTTCAAAACTCAGCCTATGCTCTCAAGTTACACTCTATAAACCAGCAGCTGTCTTCAAGGTAAAGTGTGGAGCAGAACACTTAAGTTTTTCTGGTCTAGCTTTATTCCAATTTATGTTTCTATCACTGTTTCACCAGAAGAGTTTCTTGGTGTGATTTTCATTACACTCCTGCAGAGAGAGGTGGCCACAGCCCCCAGCTGAAAGGAAGGACTGTGCCCACCCACCCATCAAAGTACTTCTGTAATCTCTTCTTTTGGGAAAGGTGAAGTAGCAAAGCTCAGCTCTTGGTCTTGATGCACTTGTGTGTTATGTTGTACATCAGGTAGATCCTTGTTACCTTGAAGGGGTGTAAAACCTGAGCAATCTGAGCTCTTATCTTGGTCTAGGTTTTTATTATTTAAGTTTGGAATTCCTACTGCCATAGCAATGGGCAATCCCATGCTGCTCTTGTTTTTTTCCTGATACCCTTGGATTGGATCACCAATGCTGTGGCCAACACTACTTCTCTCTGGAGACCATTTGATATGCTAACAAATCTCATTCTGGGCATTGTTTGTATAAAGTCTTGCATTGGTTGCTCCCTGAAGGGGCAGTAGTGTTGTTTTTCTTACTTGTCACTTATCTTTCCAGACTCTGACCCAGGTAAGAAATGTGTGTGCATGGTCCAGGAGAAGCAGAAACTTCTTTAGAGGGGGTACCAAGGGAGTTATCTGCACCCAGACACAGACCTCAGGTCTTCAGCAGTGGTTGCTGTTGGGTGTCAAGTGTTGAGCTGTGCTGGATCTGCACCTCCTCCTGCCTCATCCTGAACCTGTCTGACTGAGGTTCATAACTCAGCTTGCTCTGCTAAACTTGTTACCCTCTGGTCTCCCTCATGCATGTTTGAAGCTGCTGTGCTGGGTGATGGAGGTCTCACAAGGAGCTTCCATTGTGCCCCAGTGTTCAGGAATATTTACAGCAATAAGAGGAAGAGTATTTTGCTATTGACAAGGTGAACCTTCCTGCTTTTTCCTATCTGTTTATCTCATATGGGCTTCTCAAAATTGCTTTCCCTCAGCTCCTACCACCTTTCTTCAACATCAATTGTATCAAATGCTTTGCATGCTCTTCCCTACCCTTCACATCATTATTTCAGGGAGAGTGCTCAGCATGTGTTGGGGATAAATGAGAGTTGGGGTGTTGATTGCTGTAAGGAAATGTGTGACTGTAGTTGTGGTGGTTGTCACAGTGCTCGCCACTCAATCAGTCCTGTTCTGTATTCCTTAGAGGGTGTCTGAAGGCTCTCAAGTTTGTGAGAGTTTGTTTCCTGCTTCAGCACAGTGTAACCCTCCAAAAAGCAAACCAGAGCCCACCAGCCATCCCTGTGGTGCTGCAGAAACACCCGTGGGAGCAGCTGGGGGGGTGGCAGGAATGGATCTTCACTGTGCTCTGGGAGTGCCACTGGTCTGGGAGGGGGGGTGGAGGGCGAGGAAAAATGTGTGCAAATAGCATGAAATTGGAATTTTGCTACATGAGCAGCACTATATTCAAACAGATTTGTCTTCTTGTCTGTCTGTATGGTAAAATATCCTTGTGTTGGGTGACAAGCAGGTGGTAAAAAGCTACGTAAAATGCCCCTTTGGTCTAAATTGTTAGTGCATTTGTTTTATTCCAATAAAAATTTCCTATAGAATTTCAACTTGGCCTAACAGCCTGAGGTACACAACATGCAGGGTGATGGCTGCCAACCAGCTGCTGCACATCCCTGGGAGTGTGTTCCAGCTTAATGGTTTGGTTTGCTTAGTCCTTATTAACTGGTGGTGTTGGAAACCTTTGTGGTGTTGAGCACCAGAAATAGTTTGTTCTTGGAAAGAAGTGCTGCAGTAGAGCAGCAGTTGTACTTCACTAAACAACTTAATTCCCAGCTATGTAATAAATTAGCAGTGTGATGCCACCTTCTCTTTTCTGTGTGTCACTGAAGCTCTGTTTTCTTGGCTTTTAGTAAAAAGCTTTAATAATAACAAAGCTTTAACAAAAAAATCTGAATGAGAACTGTGAGTACTTGATGGCCATGAGCTACCAGAGTGTCTGCCAATCATTTGCACAGATACAAGAAGGTACATGGGGTGAGTGGAATTTAGGTCTGCTGTTTTGGAGTAGGCTCTGGGTATCCTCCCAGCCCCTTGCAGATGGTTCCATCTGGCCAGGCCATGACAAGCTCTGCTGGCAGGACAGTAGCACAGTGGCTGTCCCCATGGAGCATCCTGTCCCTCTGCCAGGACCTGCCTGTGGGTGCAAAGGGTTTGTGTTGGAGTGTCTGCTCGGGGCTAAATTCTGGGTTGTGGCTCTGAGATGTCAGCAAAAGCCCCTAGAAAAGGGATCATCAGGCTGAAGCCCCTCTGGGCTGTGGTCCATCCCCATGTTCCTCTCCCTGCCAGGTGCTGGGAGGGAGAGGCTGAGGGTTTCTTCTCCTGTGCTTGTTTTTGTCAGATAGAAATTCAACTTCTGCCTGGGTGTGAGGGTTCTGATAACCTGGTAATTAATGGCACTGAGACATGAAAGTGTCGAGCTGTGAGCAGATGATTGGGAAGAGCTGCTGAGCTAATAACTCCCCCCCAGTTCAAAAATGCAATTTCCTGGCTTTGCTTCAAGTGCTGTCAGGCTCTGGATTATCCTGGTTGTCTCTGTTCTCTCCTGCAGAGTCCTAATTGGAGCCTGACTCAGATGCTTCACTTTAGATACCGTGAGTACCTGTTGAGGGGATGAAGCCCCCACTCCCCCAGCAACTTTGGCCATGAATCTGGGGCTCTGCAAGTCTCTCTGGTGGAGGTTGGCAGGTTTTGTCACTTCAGCACACGTCCTGTCCTGTCCTGACCACTTTTGGTGACACAGTGATCCTGGTGTCACCACGGGGTGAGAATTCTCCCACTGCCTGCCTTCTCTGAGGGACATCCCACTGCTGGGGTAGCCTAGGAAATGCTTCTTCCCAGGGTAAGTGGTCTTTGCAAGTTGAAGTTTTCTTGCAGAAAAGAATATTTCAGCTGGAAGGGCCCTGCAGCCATCGACCAGTCCCCCTGCCAGTGTGCAGTCAGCAACTTGTCTTTCTGTGCTTGCTTCGTCTTAAGTTCAGTGGTGGCAGAAATAAATAAGGTACATTAAAAAGTCAATGTTTTCTTGCTTCCATGGTTACCAGAAAGCTGATTCTAGGTAGTGAGAGCTGTCTGCAGAACTCACATGGCCCTCTCGTCTCCAGAAGGACAGGGATGGTTTCAGTCTGACACTTGATGGGACAAAGCCAGCAACAGTTCAGTAAAAGGGAACATTTGGGGTTTTCTAGTGGTGTTCTATAAAATACCTTGCCCTTCTTGATACAGAAATTCTAAAGCAGTCAGATTTTCATCTTCAAAGTCAAATGTTGTTCTTCAGGAGTGGGAAAGGCTGTGCTTGACTAGAGGAGAACTGCAGTGATGGGAAGGAGGGTCAGTGGCATTTCCTGGGTGTGAAATACCACGTCAGGCTGTTTCCAGGGGGTGACCATATTCTGCTTTCAGTGCTAGGGATTCTTTTTCATGGAAGCCATTCCAGGGCTGGGGTCAGAAATGCTGTCAGTGCCTGTTCTGACAGCTGCCTCCCCATGGACCTTGTACCCTCAGCCCTACACTGGATCCTCCCAAGGTGTCCCATGGGTTGAGACCAGCAGATTTTTCCTCAGCTTTACCTATTTACTGCATTTCACAAACCTCCTGCACACACAGTGTTTCACCTTTCACAGTGCCTGACTTTCCAAAAAACACCTCACCTATTTGAAGCTAATGAGAAATCAGCAGATTTCCTTTGACAGATTGTTAAAAAAAGAAAAAAATATTAAAAGGTGTTCTGTTGCCCTTTCTCTGCTCAGTTAGTTAATTAAAATTCCTCCATTTCTGCCTACTGTTTTTTTGTTAGGGTAGCTGAGCTTTTCTAAATCAGGGATTTCAAGTACCTGCCTCCAAAATTAAAAATAGAATTGTCCAACAGCTTTTTGGATACGCTTTTTCATAAGTGGTGGCACTACTGACACACAGGAGCCCCAGACCTCCTCATCTGGGAATCAAATGAAACTGCAGGGATGCACGATGGAGAAAGTCTCTACAGAGTGACTGAGGATGGAAATGTTCTGGGTATTCAGCCCTCCTTCCCATCAAGATTACAGACAATTAATTGCTGTAGGGCCATCTAGATATTTGCTTTCCAATTTAATTTTGAAATGCTCTACTGCCCTGTAGTCACCAGAATAAACTGCTTCTGTGGGTAGTGCTGGATTAGGACTTAATGGGAGATTAATGCCCTGTTAATCTGCACAGTAAGATCTTTGTGTTGAGATGCAGAGCATTGTGTGGTTCTTAAGAGACAGCAAAACTGTGGTGTTTTATTTCCCCTGTAGTTTTTAGTTTGTTCTTCTAATCCCACAGTATTAGTCAGTTTATGCCAATTATATGCTCAGTTCTTTCCATTTAACTTTTGAGATTGCAGCATGTCTGCCTACTTGTTTTGATTGTTAGCTGCTTTCATTCAACTGGTGTCTCAACTCATCTCCTTCCATCTGTTTTTCTCATGTACCATTCTTCTTCCACAGTTATCTGGTGATTCACACATTTGAAGCTGACACTTGGGGAAAAAAACTGATGGAAATATATAAAAAAGAAATCTGTTGTGCACCTTTGACTTGTGAATAGGGTGCTGGTTCAGTTCCTGCTGCTACGTAAGGCAATTGCTCAGAGTGTCTGCCTGGGCTGTGAGTGTTCTTATGGTCACACTCAAAAATAAAAAGAAAAAAACCATTGCTTTTCCTGTAAGTTGTCATGCAGGATATTTTCTGCTCCCAAGAGCAACTCATTCTGTCCTTGATTCATAGTGAGTCTCATCCAACAAACTGTTACATGGTCCCAGGTAAAGAAAGGAAAAGAGTCCTTGATAACTTCTTGTGTCTTAAAAAGCTAAAACCAGGGAGCACCTGTTCCTGTGGTCTCTGTATCTAGAAGCTTCTTTCCTTGGGTATCTGGGAGCCTGTGACTTGGTCCAGCTTGGCTGTTGGTTTCTCTGGTTCCTCACCTGGGTCGTGCCAAGTGCTCCTCTCTGGAAGCAGAGGGACTGCTCACCTCCCACTGCTGTGCCCCCCATCCTCTCCTCTCCTCCTGCATCCTGCTCCTCTCTGAGCATCAGGACAGAATTGTTCCTGCCTGCTGGAGCAGGAGATGTCTGGGGAGCTGTAACCATTGGTAACCAAGTTTGGACACCAGGGCAGCTTGCTGAGGCCCCAAAGTGTTTCAGTTCTTCACTTTCTCCTAATTTCTCAATCAGAGAATGCAATGCTTTAAGGGGAATGTTCTTGTCCTTGAGTAAATAAAGGGGCAATGTTTGTGAGTTTTGAAACTCTGGGGGCACATTTGCTTCCTACCTCTTTGATCCTTTTCCCTCCAAGTCCTTCACAGTCACCTTATTCCCCTTCTCTGGTTCCAGGCAGAGTGGAAGCCCCGACTCCCCCCTGAGCACTGCAGTGGTGCCAGGGCAGTGGTTGGCAGCTTTATAAAAAGACATTGCTAAAAAAAGGCAACAGCTCAGGTCTGGTAGGATGGATGCATATTAAGGTGTTCTGGGATGTAATGTTTGTGAGTGTGGAGAGGATTTTCTTTGTGTGCTCTTCTGCCCTTTCCAAACTGAGTGTAGTGTTGGTGTGGACCTTACTCCTGTCAGCTCCGGATTTCCAGAGGAGAAGAGGGAATGCTCATTGAGCCATCCTGGTCTCCAGGACTCTTTTCAGTCTTCACTGGACATGAAAATTCCCTGGCAGTTCAACATGGTCCTGTCCCTTCTGCCCCCTTCTTACCATCAGGTGGCCAGATGCGGTCCCTTTCAATAACCATGTTGTGTGGCATTCAGAATTTTGACCAAAACTTTATTTCTTTTTGTTCTTTGTGTAATGGCTTCTCACAGAAACAGCTCCTTGGGGATCAGGGCTGACTTCCACAGCTTTGTGAGCCTTGGCCTGTGGGCAGTGGGTCGGGCAGGTCTATGTCCAGAAAAGCACCCAAAACTAGCAGGAAAAACAGGGCTGGAATCTTCCTCCATTACTCCCAGTTTCATTCTGCAGTGCTGTGGTGAGGTGCCTGTTCTCCTGCTGCTCCATCTCGTGGGTGTTGGGATGTGATGAGCCCTGCTCCTGCCACCTCTGCTGGGAGGTTGGTCATGTCTGCAGGGAAGGAACTCACAGCCCTGTTTCCAGGGGTGGTTGTGCTCCCTCCCCATGCCCAGGGAAGGTCAGAGCACACCCTGCAGCCAGGACAAACACCAGCACATGGGGACAGGGGACTTGGTTGTGGGCCTGAGCTGAAGGCAAACACTCCAAGATTCTACTTTGGGAGGGGATGGACGTGGTTGTAAAGAAAACAAAGAGCATCACAGAAACAGAAATGGGGTTTGTGCTGACATCTGTCAGGGCTCCTCCAGGACTCTGTTTGGGTGTTTCTCAGTCTTGTAGAGGTCAAACTGACCCAGGAGAGTGGACAGAATGCATTTTAGGGATCCTGTGGTAGGATAAGAACTGTTCAAGTCAAGTTGAGGAGACCAAGTGTCTGTACTGTAAAACGAGGTTTCTTTTGCTACAGAAACAATCATATGAAATGCACTTAAGGGTTTCCTGTAGAAATAGCTTTCAGCTGAAGTTTGAGATGTCTTGGGTATTGTATCACTGCTAATATGGGCTCCTAAGCTTGGCATAAAGCAAGCAAAAATTGTTTGTTGTGAAGCAGATGAAGTAAACAAGGCAGGCAAAAAAAATCATAGTTGGCATCTGGTGTTTCAGTGAGATGATGTGGGGGGCTTTGGTCTCCTCCCCTCAGCAGCACAGGAGAGGGCTCTGGCACAGGAGGGTGCCCATGCTGAGCCATCTGGCACACTTGCCACGGGGTCTTCTCACCAGAGCTGGAACCTTCTCTTCTTTTCCAGGTCTGCAGTGTGTGTGCCAGCTGTGTGAGCACAGCAACTTCACCTGCCAGACAGAGGGGGCCTGCTGGGCATCTGTGATGCTGACCAACGGGAGGGAGGAGGTCATCAAGTCCTGTGTCTCCCTCCCCGAGCTGAACGCTCAGGTCTTCTGCCACAGCTCCAAGAACATCACCAAGACTGAGTGCTGCTACACTGACTTCTGCAACAACATCACCCTCCACCTGCCCGTTGGTGAGTGCCCTCCCACAGCAGAACGGGGCTCAAAGGCCTTTCTGACAGCTTGGGGGTGCAGAAATGCCATGCTGAGGACATGGCCAGGAGAGCCAGAGAATGGGGGGGTTAAAGGCTGCCTGTAAAACCGTAGCTATTATTTTTTTCCCAACTTGTTTCAGACAGGAAAAATCTCAACAGCTGAGGTTGTTACCTGGTGCTTCACAAGGAAATAATGAGGGCCTCACACTGGCTGAAGTTTGGCAGCCCCAAAGGTCTCTGCACACAATTTAAAAGAGCTGCTTTAGGTGGCTGGGTTCAGAACTCAGACCAGGGGGGTTGGAAAGGTACTGGCTGTGAATGGCACCTGGGAAACACAGTCCCATGTGTTGGGACAGACTGGGTGTGCTGTGAGGTTTGTCCCCCCCGTCCCCACACCCCCTCGCAGTTATGGGTCAGACCCCAAGATGTCAGCAGCCACTCTCCTCACTGTCCTTGGCCAGCCTGTGTCACCCAGTGCCTGTCTCTGTGACCTGGACTGAGCAGCAGTTGCTGCAGGTGATGTTGGTGCATCAGAAGCTGGAGTTTGCTTTGGCTGCGTGGTGGTCAGGGGGGGCAGAGGTGTCCTCTCTGCTGATATGGGTCACACAGGGTCTTCTCCAGGGGGGGTGTGTGTGTGAGAGGGGTGAAGGACACCTTAACAGCCAGATAGATGTGATGCTGAGGGTTTAGTGGTGGCCTTGGCAGTGCTGGGTTTGCTGTTGAACTCGATGATTTTTCCAACCAAAACAGTTGTGTGACTCGGAGTCACGGGGGTGATGGCTCTGGATGGTGCAGTTTCAGCAATCTTGTTAGTCTGCCTTGAACCTTAGGGTTCTGCAGCTCACTTGAGCAGCTCATCCCTGGTGTTAGGTCAGAGTCATTGATTCCTGCCCAGCAGGGATGAGAGTGTGAGATTCCTGGTCCCAATTAGAGGGGAAGCAGGTTGGCACTTCCAGGAGCTCTGTGTACAGCGCAGCTGGTGCAGTACTGGAGTCTGCCAGACTCGTGTAATGAAGTTGAATCAATGTTGGGTTTTTTTTCAAGAAAATCAAATATTTATACTATTTTTAGGTTTAATTATTTGACTCTTCTTTCCAAGATCAGTGTTTAATCCAGGCTTTTTTGAAAAAGCTGGAGAATCTGCAGTTTTATCAGATGATACCTTTTTACAGGCTTATGCCAGTGAAAGTTGTTACAGGTAGGAAGGCTGCAAATGAATACATAATTCCCAATTATAACTTACATTTAGCCTACTGTTTTATGGCACACACCAGAATTCAAAAGGCTGTTACTGAAGGCACTTGCCGTGTCACACAAGGGACAGGAAGACAGACCCTGTGGTGGCCTTGGGGACAGCCATCTCCAGCTGTGTCCAGGCTGATGCTGGATGCTGCCAGGGGAAGGTCCCATTCCCATCAGCCTAGGTAGAACCTGGCAGGTGGGAGGTGAGCCCCTACACCTCCCCTCACCTGCTCCATAGGGCAGAAATAAGGATTATTTAAGGATTTTTTTTTTCAATTGACAAAACCAGGGAGATACTAGTAGTGGTCATGCTCTAGAAACAGAGAAATAAAATATCATGCTTTTTTTTCTTTTTTGTCTCCCAAGCTGGGAGAAAACTGCTGTTTGTTGGGGAGCAGTTGGAAGCACGTCTGTTGTCCTAGTGCTTGACCTGGGGCTTGCAAAACCTCTGTTTTCATGTTTCAGAACCAGAGAAAATTACTTAATCTTTAGCCTGAGCCCTTTGCTCTGTACATCTGGGGGAATTCATGTTAGCTGAAAGCCCTGCAGTGCCAGTGCTGTTTCTTTGCTGGCCTTTTCTGACAGCCCTTCTTCACACACCTCATGTTGCAGGAAAGCTTTGTTTGGGCCCCAGCACAAAAACCCCAAACCAACCCTTTCCCAGGGACATTGCTGTGAGGGCAGTGGCTGTTTCTTTTGCTTCTGGTCTTGTGTGGCCTGAAAGTATGGGTTGTACTCAGAAATGGTCTTGTACTCAGAAATCCCATGTTTAATGGCCAGGTTTAAAGTGCAGGGTTAGCAGTGCTGTAACTGGGGTTCTTCTGTGTTACCCTGACTTAATTTCCAGGTTATTTTAACCGGGGTTCTTTCTGCCCCAGCTGGTGACTTGGGCTGGCCAGTCTGGTGCTGGGATGTCCTGGCAGGGACCTGCCTGGGAATCTCTGCTGGAGAAATTGTCTCTTGATCTCAAAGCACCTGGTCTGGAGAGGGGTGATATGGTCATGGTGGAAGCTGCAGAAACTTAATTTTAGACTCTAGTCCAAACTGTTTACTTTCGAAATGGTTTTAAAATATTCTGCATGTCTGACCAGAGCCCCCCTTTAGATGCAGTGTATTTTCTTACTACATTGGAAAGAATACATGATTTTTTTTTTCTCTGAGTAGCTTAGCAATTCAAATATGCAGAGCTTAGGGCTTTTAGAAGTCTTAAGGTGCCCGTTAGCTGTCAAAAGCAAGGCAAATGTCATTTGTGAAAATATCTTCTGCATTGAAGGGAAAAAAGTCTTTCCTTTTTGTTGCCTAAAATTACTCTTTTGTTTACATAGCTTGGACTATAGCTGTACCACATTGTGAAACTCCTGAATGCTGCCAGATGTGCTGCTTTGCTTCATACATGGCAACATGTCTTCAGCCTCTGTTCTAGATCAGGAAGTCATTGAACAGGACGTTTGAAACTGGATTGCAAAACACTGTGATGAATGCTGTGGATCTGATGTACTCATGTACTCAAGTAATGTGTGGCTTTAGGTACTCAGGAGGGATTTTCTTATTTCCCAGGGAGTTTCACAGCAGCTGCAGGCATCACCACACTTGGTGATTTCACCTTGAATTCCTGTGTACACCTCATGTTTCGTGTGTTTTGCTCTGGTGCTGGTCCCATCCTGCAGTGCTGGGGACTCCAGGGCCATGCTCAGCCCAGGGAGGGGCACGGCTGCAGGATGCTCTGCTGCCAGGGATCAGGTCAAGGACAGCCTGGAGGGGCCTGGAGCAACTTGGGTGGGTGGGAGGTGTCCCTGCCCACGGCAGGGGGTGGCTTTAAGGTCCCTTCAGACCCAAACCATTCTACGAACCCACGAGCTGCTCTACAGCCCTTCACTTACCATCTTTTCCCCTCCTCTCTGCTCTCCCTGGTGTCTCCCCAAAGCCTCGGAGCCCCCCGGCAGAGCCAGCCTGGGGCCAGTGGTGCTGCTGGTGACAGTGGCAGTGCCAGTCTGTGTCCTCTCACTGGTGGCCGTGCTGGTGGCCTTCACCTGCAGGGGGGGGCACTGTGCCCACCGCCGGGCCAAGCCCCCCAACGTGGAGGAGCCCCTCTCTGAGAGCAACCTGGTCAGCTCTGGGAAGACCCTGAAGGATCTCATCTACGACATGACGACCTCCGGCTCCGGCTCTGGTAGGGTTGTTGCTTTGTATGGTTTGGGGCTGGGTTGAGGTTTTTTGTTTTGGCTTTTGTTTTGGTTTTGTTTGTTTTGTTTTTTTAAATTTTATTTGGGATTAGGGAGGTAGAGTTCGGGGAAAGAAAGGTACCTGTGTCATGTGGGTGAGGAGGCCTCACTGGAAAACCTATCTGTGCTTAGAGGGGTGGGATGGGGAGAGTGAGCTGGGGAGAGCAGCCACCTCTGGGCTCTGCAGGTGATGGGTGAGCTGTTTCACAAAGTTCTGCCTCTTCTTTTTAAACCAGGTTTACCTCTGCTCGTGCAAAGGACCATTGCCAGGACCATTGTCCTGCAGGAAATCGTAGGGAAAGGCCGGTTTGGTGAAGTCTGGCGTGGGAAGTGGTGTGGGGAGGATGTAGCTGTGAAAATCTTCTCCTCCAGAGACGAACGGTCCTGGTTCCGGGAGGCTGAGATTTACCAGACAGTGATGCTGAGGCACGAGAACATCCTGGGCTTTATTGCTGCTGACAACAAGGGTATGTGGCCAGCTGTCACCACCACCCCAGGGCTGTCCCAGAATGGCTTTGGCTCCCTCCTGGAACCCCCTGGGAGCCTGGTGGCCATGCCCAGCTCTGTTGGGAGCTGCCTGTGAAATGGGGGGGGGGGTCGTTTGCACACATCTGAACAGCCTTGCTTCCTCTGGGCAGATAATGGGACGTGGACTCAGCTCTGGCTTGTCTCCGAGTACCACGAGCAGGGCTCCCTGTTTGACTACCTGAACAGAGGGACGGTGACAGTGCAGGGCATGGTCAGGCTGGCACTGTCAGTGGCCAGTGGCCTGGCCCACCTCCACATGGAGATCGTCGGCACACAAGGTGAGTGCCCCCCTCCCGGGGCTGTCAGGAGCTGCAGGGGTGTCTCTGCAGGGGTGTTGATGGGTGAGGTGGTACAGTGAGGTGTTTCACAAGTGTCCTCCTGCAGGAGGCAGTGCTAGTGAGCAGGAACAGATGGGCACAGCACCTGTCTGCTTCCACCCCTGACCCCTCCCTGCCCTTTGAGGGTGCTGAGGGGAGTGCTAACCAAGGGTTTGCTACAAGGATGAACTCAGAGTTTCCCTTTTTGTGTTTTACTCCTGGAATGCAGATGTTGGAACAAAAATGACCTCAGGGTCGTGGGGCTTTTTCCCCTAATTTGATGGCATTCAGCAGAGCTTTCCATGGTGCGAAATAGGCTTCAGTGAGTTTTTACAGGGTTCAGTTAAAAGCTGAATAAAACTGCTGTGGTTTCCCTGCTTGTTATGCTAAAATCAATACCATGGTTATCAAAGCTGGTGGCTCTGTCCCTCTCTGTGACCAGGCAAGCCTGCCATCGCCCACCGAGACCTGAAATCCAAGAACATCCTGGTGAAGAGGAATGAGAGCTGTGCCATCGCTGACCTGGGACTGGCGGTGAAGCACGACTCAGTGCTCAACACCATTGACATCCCCCAGAACCCCAGGGTGGGGACACGGAGGTGGGTGATGGGGGCTGCCCGCCACTCCCTGGCCCGTTCCTGCTGTCCCTTGAGACCCAGCACAGCTGACGGCTCCTGTACAAAATGCCTCTGGCAAACTGGCTTCTGTGCTTTGAAGGTACATGGCTCCTGAGATCCTGGATGACGTGATGAACACCAGCATCTTTGAGTCCTTCAAGCGTGCAGACATCTACTCTCTGGGGCTGGTGTACTGGGAGATCGCCCGGAGATGCTCAGTTGGAGGTGAGGTCCTGGCCCTTTCGTTCTGCACTCCAGGCTGTCTTTATCATGAACAATCCCAGACCAGTTAAAGGGTCTGTGTCCCTCCCTGCCTGCTCAGTTCCCTCAGCAGTGTGTGGCCATGGAGACGTGTGGTGGAGCAATGGTTCAAGGTGGTCCCAAACGTCCCTCTGTTCCTCCTTGTTGCCAACAAGCAACCATCAGAGCTGATTCTGGAGCAGCTACTGTGGATCTTGTGTTCTCTGCACAATAAATCTTTCCTAGGAATCACAGAGGAATACCAGCTGCCTTACTACGACGTGGTACCTTCTGATCCCTCGATAGAAGACATGAGAAGGGTGGTTTGTGAGCAGAAGCTCAGGCCAAATATCCCGAACCAGTGGCAAAGCTGTGAGGTAATCGCAGTTTTCCAGTTCACTACAAAGCTCATTAAAATTAAAATTAAATTAAATTTAAACGAGACAGATCTTTGTGGCGGGAGGAGGGGAGACGGATGCTCAGCCTCTCTTGAGCTGCGTGTCGGGTGTCTGTCTCTCCTCCAGCTCCCAGCTCAGCAGAGGGAAGCCGTGCCGGGTGCTGGGGTGCTGCCGGTCCCCGGGTGGGTTTCTGATGCGCTGTCGCCCCCCGCAGGCGCTGCGGGCCATGGGCCGGGTGATGCGGGAGTGCTGGCACGGCAGCGGGGCCGCCCGCCTCACCGCCCTGCGCGTCAAGAAAACCATCTCCCAGCTCTGCCTGCAGACCCACGGCAAGGCCTGACCCTGACAGCCTCCAGCCCTGCTGCTCACCCTCCAACACGGGACACAATCTTCATTTTCTCTCTACCTCACCTAACGCTGCTCCGCGGGTAAGCGCCAGACCCACGGTACCGGCAGCTCCCTCCGCGTCCGGCCACTGAAGGGGCAGCTCTTGAGCACGCAGTGTGTGCTCTGCACACCAAGTCAAGGTCTTGCTTTGGTTTCCTGAAGCAAATCGAACCCCAGGATAAGTGCAGAGAGAGCTTCGGACACCCCGGCAGTGTAACAGTGCCCTGTGCCATCGGGCTCCCTGTCACAGACACCCGAGGGCTGCTCCTGGTTAGAGGCTGCTTGCAAGAGGAACCTCGTGGTTTGTACTCAAACCAAGAAAAAGACCAAATATAATCCATCTTTTTTTTTTTTTTTTTACACAGGAATCTGAAAAGGGGCTGTCAGCAAAATGCATTTTTAAATATTATATTTATCATATTTATCATCACTTAAACAAGTAAAAAAGATGGAAACTCTATTGAGCATTTGTATGGGGAACAAAATCATCAGTTTTTGTGAACTTTTATTGTCTTGATTCCACAGACAGTATTATAGTTAGGATTTGGAGTTATTTTACTCCATTCATTTGTTAATGATCACATCAGCCAAAGGACAATTTTTCTTTTTAACAGCTAGTAGGAAAATAATAGCATTGCCAATAGACACGTAAGGATGGAATGGGAAAGATTCTACCTAAACTGAGAAAGTATATATTTTTAAACAACATCTTGCCAATCTGTCACTGGTAACATTTTTTTTAGTGCCTTTCGATGTTTCAGGGGGAACCTTTAACAAAATTAACTCTGGGAAAGCAGCTGAAGCCTGGCAGAAAGTCTGTTTTCTCCTTGCAGCCCCCCCTGCTCTGATGCAGAGGCTTCACATGGGTGTCTGTAAGAGCTGCTGAGCAGTCTGAACATTTCTGGTTGTAGTTCCATGGTACTGCAAGCCATGAGAAGTGGGGGGACTTTTCCAAAATTCAGTGAGGCTCTGGTATTTAGTGAATCCTGCCCCCCACCCCTGGCCCACACGTTTGAATGTACTATTCTGGCGTTCTTCAGAGCCAAAATCATACATTTCATAATCATATGGTTCTTTAAATGTTTCTAAACTGAGTCGGTCCATGGAAATGAAGCCCAGAGGTGACTGCAGAGCTGGCAAAGCTGTGTAAGAATGGGCTGTAGCACAAGTCAGCTATTCCAGCTCTTGGGATCAATCTGTGACATGGAACCTCTTGAACTGGGGCTCCGATGGGGAAGGCTGGGTTAAACTTTTACTGAGCATTCTCAGTGCTCCATGTTCCATCCTGACACACACTCAGGACACCATGGGATCTTTATGGATGTTAATTGCCCTGTAGATAGGCCCTGGTGCAATTTCCCTGTTTGCATAGCTTCTGCTCACTCCTGCCTGTGTTCAATAACGCAAGTCTGAGCATCGTCTGTCAGCTGAGTGCTGGAGAACATCTCTGCTAGTTTGCTGGTGGATTTTTCTCCATTATGCTTTCTGAGATGCAGTAATTTTATAGCTTGAGTTGTCATGTGCACAGCCTCCGCCAGGGAGCTCTACAGCTGGGTCCTCCTAACCTGTTTCAGGGCTGATTGTTGCAGCTGAACGACCTGAAGTGTGATGCTTGAGTATCAAAAGGTTTGCAAATGTAATATCCAGCACTTGTTCTTGTAGGACATGACTTGAAAAGAATCCCTATGTTAAAAAGGAAAAATCAAAGATCAGGTTTTTTTTAAGTGGGAAAAGGAAATGCTTTGTCCATTGAGATCACCTCTTAGTGAATTTGCAGAATGAGGTGTCTGAAATCAACAGTAATGAAACAAAAGAAATTTTAAACTGTATTCAGGTTTAGACCTGTTCGTGCAAAACTCTTCGAACTGCGCAGGGAGGGTGAATCCTGCAAAGGGCAAAATGTTTGCAGCAGTCTCAGTGCACTGAGACTCATTAGTGAGCACTTGATCAGTTGCTGTACAAAGTGCAAGATGAACACAGGACACCATTAGCTTCTCTTGTGCCACTTCTAAAACGTTTGTTTTTTTTTTTCCCCCAAAATGGAGGCATTCTTCACTGAGAGAGTGATCAGGATGCTCTTTGGGAATTTTTCTTCCACTCTAAATGCACTTTTTAACTGTTTTATCCCTTAGAAGTACCTGTGCCCTTGAGGTCTATCTGGTAGCTGTCTCTGGGGCTTCTTTCCCTGTGAACTGGGCTGCAGGGTGTAGGAACGTGGTGTTGGGGCAGAAGCTCCTCTGGTCAGGAGCTGTGCTGGGTTAGAGCCGTGCTGTGAAATCCAAAACAATTCAATATTTTTTGGCGTGAGGCACTTTGGTGACCCGCTTTGGTCAGTCTGGCATGGTGCTGGAGTTTTAGGCTGTGAGTGTGGTGGCAGCAGGACAGTCCTGGTGCTGGTGAGAGGTGTGCCAGGAGGGTGCTCTGCAGGTCACAGCTCCAGCCCTGCCCATGCCTCCTGCCATGAGGTGTTACAGTCTGCTTGCCTCAGCTTGACACTTAGATCAATATTTTTGCACTGGTTTTGGGTTTTTTTGGTTTGGTTGTGTCTGTTTTTTGGGGTGTTTTTTTTGTTTTAGGGGGTTTTTTTTTGGGGGTTGTTTTTTGTTGTTTGTTTGGTTTTTTTGTTTCCCTGTTGCTGCAGAGAGATAAAAGTGTGTTTAACTCCAGCAAACTGGAGTTAAAGATGACTGAGCCAAGGGGCTGGTGTTGCTGTGCTGGGCTTTAAGACATTTGTGAGCTGCACTTTCCTTTAAAAAAAAACCCCAGCCCCCTTGTTTTAGCGGCCTTTTCCCTCAATGTAGATCTGTTCTGTTCCAGTTTCAGAACAGAGGTTATGCTGAGATGGGTTTAGGGAGCTTAGGTTTCTTGAGAGGTTACTAATGTTCCTTCTAATCTTCATTTAAAGCACAAGTTCTTAAACTCGTAGAAATTTTCAAGCTCAAGGATACTCAAGACCAATCACCACATTTAGCCTCTCCTAATTGATGCTTCTAGTTTAGGGGAGTTACTAATTTTTTTTTTTTAGCTGCCTTCTAATAACAATGTAAAACTACATGGAATATGAACTGAAAGGGACAGTCAATTAACATTTTCTCTAGCACCTAATTTTATTTTTTTTTTGTGTCCTTAACTGCTCCCCCAAATACCCCTTGAGAAATTCAAGCTGTAATTTCTTTTGCACTTTGCTACTTTTAAAGTAATTTGCACATAACCAAGATCATTCCCTCATGCAACCCTATAACAAATCCTGGAGTATTTTTGTTGTTGTCATGTCAGTTCTGTTTTCGATAATAGATTCAGGAATTATAAATGAATTTGTTAGAAAATATATCTTGCCCCTACAAGGGGTCTGAAGATGGAAGGGAGGGAGGTCCCCTGGCTGCCTGGATTCCCCCCCAAGGCACTGCTGGGCTCAGGGGTGTCCCCAGCTTATCCTTGGTGATGGGAGGGACTTTCCTGTGGAGACAAAGGAAAAAAGAGGTGTATTTGTCAGCGGGGCTCTGCCCTGGGTGTGAGGGGTGTGAGGATGCTGTCACTCCCCTGGGCAGATCCCAGCCGTACCCCCGGGTCAGTCTTCCCCTTGCAGAGAGCTGTCCCCCCTCTGCCTCCAGCTTTTAGGGAAAAAACACCCATGTTCCCGTCCCACAGGATGCACGATTTGTGAATGTACGGGGAGATCAGCTTTATGAGGTACAAGGTATTTCTCCCACATCTCAGAAGTGTGCAATAAGTTGTAACCAAAGGCTCTGAATGTATTTTTGGCATAAATAGACTGAATGTATTTTGAATGTAGCTACTATATTTGTGTCTAAATCTGCTGTGATTTTTAAGTCCCCAAAGAGGAATGTGTAGTGTTTTGTCATTCTACAAAGTTGTCTGTTATTTTTTTTGAAGAGCATTGATATTTTTCCTGGAAGTACTGTAATATTTTAGAACTTAGTGTAGCAGTGCAGTGCTAAAATTCAGCCTTCAGATTGTGAAATGCCTAATCCAGTGTACACTGCAGAAGTTATTTTTAAGACTGTTGCTAAAGTCATGGCATGATATTGCAGCTGCTCTGGGTGTAAATAATTGGTTCAAATGTTGTATTTTGTATGCACGTTTTACATACCAGTATACTTTTGAGAAGACATGGTGATTTTAATAAATTAAGCACACCCTGCCACTGCATCCCTGTGAAGTGCAAACTAGATCTTTATGTTCACGTTGAGAGGGGAAAAGGGTTTGAGGGCTGTTTGGGGGAACTCACAGATACAGGAGGTTTCAGACGGGACCCAAAGCTCTCCAGCTGAGCCCCAGCCCCTGGTGCCTCCCTGTCTGGGAAGTGCCAGCTTCTCTCCCGGGCTGGAGAGCAATTCCTGAGGGAAGGGCTTGAAGCTTTGTCCCTTCAGGCTCTGGCAGCTGGCTGGGCAGCAGCGGGGCTGGTGGCTGGAAAGAAAGGAGTGGCCCTGGAGCTGTTCCCCAGCCCATCCCCTGCCCAGTGCTCTGCCAGGCTCCATCTCCGTGGGAGCAGCATCCTGAGGCATTCCTGCTCCTTGGAGACCCCTCTTCCCAGCACAAGTGGCAGGAGGAGCAGCTCACCAGGGGAGCCAGGTGGATCCTGACCCCACCAGCTGTGTCCCAGCTTAGGGACAGGAGCTTGGCAGGCTGGTGAAGCTCCACTGGGGGGGAAGGTGTCCAGGAGAAACTGCTTGGGGGGGGGGATTGGGTCTCACAGAGGATAATGCTTTGTTTTCTTGAATTCAGGTTAACCAATTCCACAGCAGTCCACAGGAGTCCTGGGTACAAACCTGGTGGCAAAGGAGAAGAGCTGCTCACGAGCCCCTGGAGGGATGGGGTCGTGTCCTGCTGAGGGTGACTTCTTGCTCGTTCCTTCTGCTCTGGTGATGTGAGTGTGGCAGAAACCCTGCTGGCATCTCCCTGAGCAGGGGGGCTGCTTTGGAGGTGGGGGGCTTTGCTCCCAGGAAAGCTTCCCAGCACTTTGTGTGCACTTCAGAGTTGGTTCAGGTGAGCTCAAACCCTCAGCCTTGCTGAGCCACGGGTGCTGAGCTCTGTGTAAGGCTGAGACTCCTCGCTGAGCTCCAGAGCTGGTGTTGCCTGGCTGTGTCTATCCTGCCTTGAGCTGAATTCACAGGTCAGTTCCTTGTGGTCTGAGGGCTGGCCTTCCTCTGGAGATGGGAGCAAGGCACTGTTTTTTAAGGTCCAGTCCTTTTAATATTAGAGAATTTACTTTTGATACTGCTATCCTTAATGCCAGGGTGAGCACAGGGTGATCAGCAGCTGTGGGGTGATGCTCATCTGAGTACCCAAAGCTGTATCCTGAGTCAGTGCATGGGTCACCACCTGCCCCTCAAATGGAAAAGCTGGGAGGACCAAGGACTAGGTGCTTAAAGCAGCTGGTGTGGGCTGTCTGAGTGTTAAGGTGTGATAATACAAATCCCTACTAAAAAAATACAGAGAGACTGTTTGAAACCACACAGCAGGTTTCAGCACAGCCTCAGGGAGGGTTTATACCCCCTCATAAAATGAGTCTGTATCACCATGCTCCGTGAGGAGTTACTCAGGTCAGACCAGCTCACAGGGACATCTGACGTGAAGGGACACCAGGACTGGAGATACTGCTGAGAAATGGGATGCCTGTGAAGGAGCTGGGAGATTTGGGGTGGGGGGGACAGAGATGGGGATCAACTGAGGACTAGATGCCTGTGGAGGAGCAAAGGAGCAGCTCTGAGAGGGCTGAAGATGGAAGATGAGGATTTTCTGCTTTTCCTCCACAGAAACTGGTAGGAGGAAAGGAGACCCCTCAGGATGTGTTCTCTCTGCTCTTCAGCCCTCCCCAAGCTGGTGTCCATCAGCATGGAGGGATCAGCACCATGTGTGTGCCCAGGCTGTGCTGGCACCACGGGCATGTTGGAGGAGATCCAAGGGGTGAGAGGCTGGTGTGTTCACAGCCACATCACTGGCCTGCCAGCAGGGTGCTAGAGAGGTTTGAAGTGCAAGATAAACACCATCTGGCAGTGCTGCCGGGCTCCTGTGTGGAGGAGCATCCTTTGTGATCTCCTGGGACACGGGTGAGCAGCCAGCCAGGGCAGCAGGGTCTGACTTGTGCTCCCATTTGGCTCCCTGCAGCTCTGGGTCTGGCCAGAGAGACAGCAGCAGGTCTGGGATGGGTGGGGAGGGGGTGTCAGAGGTGCAGAGCTGGGACAGGGCCATAGCATCACCCCTCCCTGCTGTTGGAGGGAGTTTTAATTTGTTTCTCCTCTCAGCTTGTTTGGAGATGAGTCACTGGGTTTCAGACACGTAAAAGAGGGTTGCCTGAGGAACTGAAATGCACTTTGTTTGTTTTCGAAGGCACTTGGCAGGGTGACTGTGAGCAGGAAAAGGAGAAGAGGTTTTGAGTCACTGCTGTCCCACATTACCCAGTGAGCTGCAGCAGAGGCCACCTGAGATGCAGCTTGCTTTTCTTAGGAAAGAGGGGATTTTTTTCCTGCTGCACATTGCTTTTTAAACAACTTATTTTTTAAATAAGTTTTGTTTGTTTTGTTTTTGTTATGTGAGCAAGCACAATGGAGAAGGTGGGAGAGACACAAACTGTGAGCAGGGTCACTGCTCCCCCTGGACCCCATTGAGGGCCCTGGGACCCCAGCTGGTTGGGCTGGGGAGGGGGGAGGCAGCTCAGCTCCTCCCTGGGGCCCTGACACCCAGCTGGGCTGGGCCAAGAGGGGAAGGAAAATGAACTTACTGTGTTAGAAATGTTATTAAATTAGCCATGAAAAAGTAGCAAACAAAAACCTCCTGTGCTGGGAGTCAAATTTTATTTATCTGTCAGTCAAACTGCCCGTCCCACCAGGCTCCCAGTTCTATAAACCCCATGTTTCTGCTGAGGTCGTGGTGTGAACCGTAGTGCTCTGCAGCCCCAGACAGGACTTTTTTCCAGTTAAGAGGAGAACAGGTTTCTTTTTTCAAATGATGCTCATTTAAAAACCTCATCCTGCTGCTTTCGCAATCCCTTACTGAAACACTTTCCTGTGGGTGCTGCCCCAGCCACAGCCCGACCCCCGCCCTGCTCTTCCCCTCCTTGCCAAGAGGGAACCTGAGCAGGGCGGGGGATGCTGAGCAAGCTGGAATCCAGCTGAAGCAAGCGGTGCTTTGAGGACAAATTGCTGCCGAGAGCAGAGAGCTGTTCAGCGGGGATTGTTGTGTGCAAGAATGCAAAAAATTAAGGAGATTTCTTTAAATGCCAACCCTAATTCTTAACTCTCCCATGAGCACAGCACACGCCGAGCCCCTGGTGCTGTGCCGGGAGAGCTCTGGGTACCGCGCACCAAAACCGCAGCCCACGTGGGGCCCTTCCTGTCCCCAGCCCCAGCCCCAGCCCCGCCTGTCCGGACCCTCCCCTGACAGGGCTCTGCGGTGCCCGGGCCAGCAGGACCGTGTCGGGGCCGGGGGACAGCCGGGTGTCCCCATGGATGGTGCCAGGATCCAGGTCCTGGCCGGGATGGTGACGCTGCCCCGCGGGCGCAGGCAGGTATGGGGGCTGGGGCTGGGGGCTTGGGGGACCGGGGGGCTCGGGGCTGGGGGGGTGCGGACTTGGGAGGTGCTGGGGACTTGGGAGGTGCTGGGGGGCCGGGGGGCTGGAGGCCGGGGGGCTCTTCCCTTCTCTTGCTGCCCGGGTGTTCATCCTGCACTCACCTCAGGGCAGTGCCCGGCTTTCCTGTCCTTTGTCCTGCCCTGCTGACAGAAAGCACCTGCCCTGAGCTGTGTCCATCCAGACTGTGGAGTGTTTTGATGGGACTGGCTGGGCTCTGCCCCAGCACAGCACACCTGGTGCACCCCAAAGCCCGGTGGTGCTCCTGACCCTTTGCCTCTCCAACTTGTGGTTGCAGCTTGCCGTAGCCAGGTCCAGCTCCTTGGGTGACCCCTCCAGGCCACAGAGGTATGAAGAGGTTCTCCTATGGTCACTGATGCTTCCTGCATAAAGCCTGTCTCCTGGGAATCTTCCCATGGAGCAGCCCTGGTGGGGTAAGGTGTGAGGCTGAAGGTGGCACCAACGCCTGGGACGGGCGGGTGACACTGGGACACTGAGCTGGAGCAAGGACAGAGCAAGTGCCACCTCTGAGGAGAGGGAGGAAGGATGGGGACACTGCTAAGGTGGTGAGAATCAGCATGCACCCGGGGCATTCATCTCTGTGCTCTTCTTGCAGACGCCTCGTGGCCATATTAAAAGAAGACAAAGAGGCATTTGGGTTTGAAATCCAGGTAAGGTTTAAATGACCTTTAAAAATAAAGTATGGCACAACCTCTGAAGTCCTCAAAACCAGGTTAAGGCAGCACGGAGCAGAGAAAGATATCTGTTCCTTGTGAAGTTCAGAGAGCTTTGGTAATGATATGGAAATAGGATGTGCTTCCAAGGATTGTTTTCATAGGGAAGGTCACAGCTGAGAACTTCTGGCCTTCTCTCAAGTTAGAGCATTGAATGTAGGAGAAAGCTCATACAAGTCCAGATATGAAGCAGTGGCAGTTTTTACCCCCCAAAAGTCAATATTTTTGGGGAGAACTGTAAAGGGGAATATTTTCATATAAAAGAAAAGAGATCAAAAAACTCTCCATAGGATACCTTGAACCAGCATGTTGCTGCCTCCTTTCACTTATACAGACATACATGTTTCTGAGGTAGGTGTATGCTATTGGTAAGTTTTTTAATAATCAGCTGTTAAGTGTGACTTTTTGGGGTCTGATTGACACAGAAAGGAATTCTGTTAGATGTAGATGTCAGTAAATCATCAGAGGAAAGCCAGAATCTTGCTGTGAGCAAAGTCTTGCTAATGGGAGATGTTTGTTCTGCAGATTTTTGTGAGAAAGGTAACTCCTGGGTCAGCAGGTCTGCTCAGGACCTTGCTATAAACACCAAATAACCCCAGGAACATCTGTGGCAGTGGGGGCTGTGACTGTGCCACGGGGCTCTGTCCCCAGACCCCTGCTCACCCCTCTGTCCCCTGTGCTGTGACACAGGGTGTCTGCCAGGGGCTGCCCCTCTGTCCCTGCGTGATGGGAAAACGGGATTTTCAGTGAAATTAGCATACTAGGGAAAGCTGAACTGCTTCAGAGTTGGCTCTGTGACTAATGAGCAGGGAAGCGTTCAGCTCATCAACAGTGGAGAGCTTTCAGAATGGAGGATAATTGAGTCAATTACTGGGCTTTTATACAAATTGTCAAGGCATATTTTCATTATATGTGACATTCTGATTAAAAATAATTGTTCTTGGCATTTTTTCTCTCTTGAACATACATGCAGTTTGAGCACTTGACTAGAAAGTCCAGGCTGTGGCAGGGCAGCATCCTTCTGATCCTGAGGAAAAGCCACTATTCAGAAGCTGAGATTTCATCACTATATGTTGAATTTAGGCAAACCAGAACAAGATGATGTGAAACTTGAAGTCTACCATCTGCAGGGAGCTCATGAGAACTGCAGTGATGGCAGAACTCCAGAGCTTCTCCTGTGGTTTTTCTGCTTCTTCCACTTCTCACTTGCAGAGCAGAGCCTGGGGGTGAGATGGGTGGCCTGAAGCTCTCAACATGCCCAGATGTCTGCAGAGCAAGTTCTCTGGTAGCACATCTCTCCTCTCACCTAAAAGCCAGGTGACCCCTCCAAAACCAGGGGGTCATCATCTACTCCAGCCATTTTCTGTGGTCCATGAGCACAGGAAGGTAGCTGAGAGGGAAGCCCACCCTGCTGGTTGGAGTGTTGCTCTTGAGGCCACCTGGAGATGTCAATGGCTTTGATGGGGATGCTGGGGATGAGGTGTGACAGAGCCCATCCTGCTCATCCAGCTTGTGTCACTTAAGCTGTGACTTTCAGGTCGGTAGGTGAGACCTATCACTATGAAACAGATAAAATAAACAAACAAACCAAAACAAAGAGATCAGAACGTGTGACCTGCAGCAGCATGTCCCTTATGTTTCACTTGGCCCTCGTAGTTTAGGGACAGATTTTCCAGTGGGTCTGCTGCTGGCTGAATCATGTCACTGGTGTGACTGGGACAGATAAGCTCTGACCTCATCTGGGCTCCATCCTGATGTGTTCCTCACTGATTGAGAAACCTGGGGGCCTCTCACTGCTTCTGGTATCTGGCTCAGATGTGGCTGCCACAGGAAATTCAGCTTCAGTCTTACATTTTGGTAGGAAGAGGTGTCTCAATGCTGATATTTGCACATACCCAAGAAGACATTTCCTGTCATCACAGGGTCTGGTCAGGTGGCACCACCTACTTCTGCACTTTTCTGAAGCCATGTCAGCACTGCTGATCACATGAGGGATTTGTGCTCAGAATTACTTCATGTGCAAACCAAGAACAAAGTCCTCACTTGTGTGACAATGTACCCTGCTCACCACAGCCTTCTCATGTTAAAAGTGTGTAAAAAGACTGTTTTTAAACTGTTTGCCTGGCTTTCCAACCACTAACACTGTCCCTTTGGTACTGACAGACTCTGAGATTTCCACACCAAAATGATTACTGCCTGGAGGTCTGTACTTGTGTCTGCAAAGTTCAAGAAGAAAGTCCTGCCCATCTCTCTGGCCTTCAAATGGGTAACTCCTCAGGGCTGGCCCTGCTGTGGGTGGCCTTGTTTTGCTTTTCTCTGGCTGAGTTTTACTGCAGAGTGGGTGGCTTCAGGTGCTCATTCCCCCCTCACCCATGTGTCTCTGCCAGGTGATATCCTCACCAGCATCAACGGGGTCAGCACTGATGGCTTTTGTCACAAGCAAATTGTCAACTTGATAAAGTCTTCAGGGAACTATTTAAGGTAGGCAATACCCCCTCAAATGGGTTTTAGATGAACAGTCTCCCTGCTGGAAACCTGGGAAGTGTCTTGTGATGGTGGTGGCTGTGCCCCCCCAGATCCCAGGGGTGCCAACCTCTCCCCTTGGGTGCCAACATGACTGGTCCTCCACAGGTTAGAGACCATCAATGGGGCCATGTTCCTGCGGAAAATGGAGCTGGAGACCAAACTGCAGCTGCTGAAGGTAACATGGTTAATTTGTTAATCCTCTGTCCCACAGGGGGGCTGCTGTGGAGCTGCTGCTGGCAGGGCAGGGGGTGTTGGAGGGGCATGGGCACTGCAAGGGCCAGGGCTCGCCACTGCTGGGACCCCAGCACCTGCAGTGAGGGGCTTTTCCTCAAGGCAGCTCCATGCCAAGACCCTCTGCACACGGGTATGGCACTTAAAAAGTGCATTAAAATTAATCTGGGTGCGATCAACCTGGTGCCAGTGCTCCCCATTCCCTGTTCTCTGAAGGGGTGGGTGGGGAGGGCTCCTGGGGGTGGGAGCAGCCGGGGTGGGGGGCCCGACCCCTGAGGCATCTCTGGTGGTCCCTGCAGCAGCCCCCGCGGTGGGTGGGTGGGCTCAGACCTTTGCTAAACTCCAGGGAAACCGACTCGCTAAGGAGAGCCCATCCGCGCATCCTGCGGTGCTTCCCCAGCGTGCCGGTGTCGGCAGCGGTGTCCCGGGCTCCTGTGACATCCCGTGCCTGACGGAACCCCCCTCTTTCCCTCTCTCTGCCCCCAGCACAGGCTGCAGCAGCGGCGGGGGGAGCTGCGCTCGCTGCTCCTGCGGGAGCGGCACTTGCTGCACGGTAGGTGCGGGAGGGACCGCAGCGCTGCCCCAGCACAAAAACCTAATTCTTTACTCTCGTTTTCATTTCCTTTCTTCCCCCCTCCGTTAATGCAGGCACAGGGCTGGCCCTGGGAAAGATTTTTCTCCCGGGATTAACGAACCGGGCTGCTGCTGGGCTCCCTCCCGCAGGCTCTTTTGCCTGGGCAGCAGTGGGTGGGGGTCGCAAAGGTTTTTTTCCCGTTTTTATTTCGGGCTGATCAGGGGAGGGGTTTGTCTGGTTGGGGTTTTTATGAGTTGCCCAGCTTTGAGTCTGCACGAGGGGGGAGGCAGGGGTGGACAGCGCCCGGGGCCGGTTCACAGAGGGAGGGGAAGGGGCTGCTCCTGCGTGGGGATCCTGGGCACGACCCTCTCTGTGCCACCAGGGCACGAGTGTCCCGCTCGCCATCCCTCAGCTGTGACACGGACTCCTCTTGGGCTGTTGTTTCCAGGGGAGGTGAAGGATACAGCTATTCAGGACGCGCTGGAGCTGGAGGAGCCCGGCTTGCTGGAGGGCTGCAGCCCCCCGGGGCCCCTGCGGGTGCAGTCCCGCATCTCCAGCAGCAGCAGCTCCCGCAGCCGGCTCAGCTCCATCACGCTGGGCAGTGAGGACAGCTGCTACCAGAGCGGTGCCTTCGAGGACTGGGCCGGGGAGGGCCTGAGCTGCCAGTCCAGCCTGGAGGACGACTGCGTCTTCCCCGGGGAGGGGGACGGTGCCTCGGTGCGCTCCTGCCTGCGGAGGAACCGCAGCATCAGCAGCGGGTCCGGGTCCTCGCTCTGGGAAGGCGGCAGCTGCACCAGCAGTTTTGGGACCCTCCCGCGGAAAAGCAGGAGATCCAGCGTGCGAAAGCATCTGTTGAAATTCATCCCGGGCCTCCAGCAGGCACTGGAAGAGGAGGAAAGTCGGGTGTGACATTGCACGCGTTGTCCTTGCTGTCGGGCTCTGCCACCACCCTCTGGTACCGAAGGCAGCAGCTCTCCGAGAGCACGTGGTGAGTGAAACGTGGTGGCACTGCACTTTTCCTCTCCTCAAACAACCTTACGACAGGACTGATGGCATTTAAAATACTCTGGGTTTTTAAATTATTTTAATTTTTAATCAGAGCACACTGTGGACCTCCTCATTAACGTGAAAAATGACTGACTCTGAAACGTGAAGAACATTTGCAGAACTTCCCCAGCATACTTCATTGCTAATAACAATTTTTAATTGAATGCAAACTGACTTTTTAGCTATTTATTTCCTGTTACCAAAGTCACTATCTTCCAAAGGTCTTTAATAAAGCAAGTGCTTCTACTGAGAGCACTTCTGCATTCTGGCCAGCCACCATATAAGCCTGCAATAACCTGGTGTATCAGCTGTGATCTGGCCATGGAATCACAGAATTGTTGAGATTGTTCAGAAGGGACCTTTAAGATCCTCCAGTCCAACCATTAACCCATGTCCCTGAGACCATCTCTGCTGGTAGCCGTTATCCCATGTCTTGCCAGATGTGCCTTATCCCAGGGGGTCTGGAGCAGAAAGGACCCTCCTGAGGACCCCCCCAGCCCTGAGCCAGCACAGGGGAAGCTGGTGATGGCAGGTGACACCCTGGGGACCCCCTCAGAGGTCTGTGCTGGGGACCTCTGTGGCCCCAGGGGTGGCAGAAGATCCCCTTGGCAGGAGGGTCATTGCCTGTTCACCTCTCCAGGCAGTGAGATGAACTTGGTAGCTGACATGAGTGATTTGGTACTTATGGACTTGAATGTGAAGGAAAAAAAGCTTTGATTTCTTCTCAGGCAATGCAGAATTAGGCTGTTCCTTCATCCCAAGTGACCCAGTTGTGTTTTTCAAATCCAAAAGGAAGAATTTTCAGTGTAACTGAAAGACCTGATGTGACTCATAGATGGGGGCAGATAGTTGTTTACCACTCAGGTGCTGCTGCTGCTGCTGCAGGATTTCCTGTTCTTCTCAGAAACCTCAGACTCAATGCAGTAGCTTCCCTCAGAGATGAAAACCCAAATAAAAACAACCTGTTCCCAATACTTTTCTAATTAATGACTGTTGCTAAGCCAGTAGGATCTGTGCCAGTGTCCATCATGTCTCTTAAATGGATTGAGTAGATGTTACTGCAGCAAGTGTCCAGGAGAGCTGAAGGGTGGTCAGGAGACCAGCTCACCAGGGATTTGCACGTGGGAATGATGTGTGGGCCACGCTGCTGAGCACAACACTCAATTATTTTCATCTGGACAAGCTGGAGTTAAGGGCAGATACATGGGTGTCCAGCAGTGACTGTGGACACAGATCTGGTGAGGATTGTCTTCGTGTTCCAAAGAGAACAAAGAGCTCCAGCACTCAGAAAGGGGCCTTAAACTCAGTCAGATTTTGCAGTCAGGACAGTGGCAGAGGTGGGGCTGGACAGGGTGACTTGGCCACAGCCCATCATCCTCTACCGCGTTTTGTAGGGGGGGGGAAGGTATTTTAAACACTGCATAGACTCTACTGTGTCTCTGGTGGAAATTAATGCAGTTTTGTGATCCAAAGCAGTGATTCCTTGTGGCACAGAAAGTTGATTTGACATACCTTGGGAGACAGGTGCTTGCTTTTAGTTTGGAGAGGCTGGCTGAGCCTGGACAAGTTTAAGACAGGCCTTAAAACAAAACAAACCAACCCCCAAATAAACGATGCTCCTCCAGTGGGGGTGAGAGCATGCTCTGGTTGCTACCAGAGGACGTGAGACGTTCAGAGCTGTGTCAAAACCAGGATGTGGGCTACAGGCGGGTGCTGTGGGGTGGGGACCAGCGTGCCCCAGGGAAGGGGAGACCTGAGGGCTCTCCTAATGTGTCCTTTCTGCTTGCAGAGGGTGGCCCGGGGCTGTCCCTGTGCCGGGGCAGGAGGAGGGTGGGTGATGCTCTGGGGGATGCTGTTGTTCGCAGGCTGGGGCTCCCAGTGAGGGCTCTGGACCTCTAGGATCACTGAAGGGTTTGCTTGGTTGCCTCATGGCCCGGGGGTCACCTTTTCTTGTTGCTTTGTTCCGTTGTACTCAGTGGTTCCTTCACCCATCACTTCTCTGTGCACTCCCCAGGGATGGCTGTGCTGCTGCCTCTCCCCCTCAGCCCCGCTCTGCTGCTTTCTCACCCCACATTTCCTTTCTGGTGCAGCTCCTTCAGAGGCTCTGCTGTGCAGCAGCTGGGGGCACACAGCTCTCCGAGCGCTGAACAGAAAACCATGAAACGTCGTGATTGTGGGTGGCTGAGCCTGCCCTGCCTGCCCCTGCCAGGCGAGGACATGGATACAGCTGAGGATGTCTTCTGGTGCTGCACACCCCTGCCTGGCACTGCTGTCTGCATAAAGCCGTGGCTGTGCCGGGCTGTGCTCCCAGGAGCTCGAGTAAAGCCATCTGGCTGCGGTGGCTCTGCTGCCATCGGCACTGCCGGGCTGGTGGCACCGCTGGGGACAGGGCTGGCGGTGTCCGGAGCTGCCGGGGGCTGCTCTGCTCCTGGCAGCAGCCCCAGCCTCAGCTCCTTCCAGACTTTCTCTTTTCCTAAGAGCTTCAAGAGGCAGAAACCAGACCACCCAGGTTTGTGCAAACGCAATGTTTTCCCATCCTTGAGAGGTGGTTTTGCCCCTCTGTGCCCTGCTGCCTGAAGTGAGAGGAACTCCCAACCACCTCTCCTTTTTTCCCAGCTCAGCTCTGAATTCCGCCTGCTAAAATCCCCCCGAGGACGCTGCAGCATCCCAGCGGCTCCCAGGCTCAGTCCCCGGGGTGATCTGGAGGTGACAGATGGCCCTAGGGACAGCCTGGGGAGAACAACCTGTGCAGGAAAATACCTTTGAGCACACGGGAGCTGCTCTCCTCTCACCAGCCATCCCTCCGGGCTCCTTGCCCAGGGCTTGCCAGCAGGAAAGCAGCAGCTTTTGAAAACACAACTCTGTCCAAATTGGGATGGTTCTACAAGTGCCCATGGCTTGTCAGTAGCGTGTTCTCACTGCCATCCCTCTGGCACGGATCCTGCTCCTGCAAATCCCTGCAAGCAGGACCTGCCACGGCCACCACTCCCTCTTTCTGCAGCGACTCTGGACCGCTGTGGCTCTCATGATCCACCTCACCGACTTCCACATCCCTGCTGTGCCTCAGTGTCTCTGGCATCCCAGGTGCAGTTTCAGGACAGCTCTAACCGGGGTTTCCTACTGCAGAGGTCCCGCTGGAAGCGGCTCATGTTGGATTAGTGCAAACCGTGCTCCACCAGCCTGGGAGAATGTGAGTTGTCGGGAATCGGTCGTGCAACCAATAGGTGGCACCAGGAATTGTCTGAATATGTTTCAGTGTGGTTTTGGAACCAAGAAATCAGGCGGGCGGGGAGGTGGTCCTGCCCCCCATCCCTGTCCCCATGGGAGCAGGCACAGCTCAGCAGGGCTCCCCAGGTTTGGGGGGCTGATAATGTGAAGCCTGGATGGGCGTTTGCCCCTCACCTCTACACCAAGAGAAACCCTGGGGACAGGAGCTGTCAAACGGGGAATCACCTGAAGGGTCCCTTTGGATTATCTGGGGGATAACTTGGCAAGAGCAGAAGGTGACCTTGCCCTCGCCAGCCATCAGCCTGGGATGGGCACCAGCCTCTCCTCCTGAGGGCACCTGCAGCTGAGTGGTGTCAGCTTGCTTTCCAACCTCACGATCTGTTTGTCTTTCACCATCCTTTCCCAGCAAAAGGTTGATTTTATAAATAATTTTAAACCAAATTCATTTTCATAACATCGATGAAAAGTTTTTACTTTTAATGATGCAAGTTCACAGGTGAACAAAACCAGTAGAAAGGCTTTGGGTCTATTTCTAATTAAGGTCTGAATTCAACAAGAGAATCTCCAAATCCTAAAGCCCAAAGATGTCAAAAATGTTGTATTGTGTGGGCACAAGAAGTCATTCACAGCAGGAGATTATATTCTTACATAAACCTGGCTTTGGGCTCCAGGGTTTAGATGAGTTCAGCTATGGTCAGAAAGTGCTGAGGGGCTGCTTGGGTGAGCCTCCTGCTTCCTTCTGTAAAACCCTCCCCTGTTGCTCCTCTTCACTCTAGGTCTGGCTAATAATTACTGATGGAAGTGCTAATTGTATCGTCTTTTATGCTTCTTTAAAGAGAGTTTCTACTGCTGCTCTTGCAGGAGGATGTTGTGCTGGGGATGTCCCATGAGGGACAGGCTTGGCCTCAGGGAACTTGTCACCTGTCACCTCTCAGTGGATCTGATTTGTGCTCTGGGTTTCATCTTCCAGCTCTGCTCCCTGAGGGCCAAGCCCTGGAGATGCCTTTCACCAAGAAACCTGCTCTTGGTGAGCTGCTTTAGAGGGGGGCTGGCTGGGCTAAACAAGCTCCAGAGGTCCCTTCCAGCTCCCTTCCTTCTGGGCTGCTGGGATGTTTGGATGTTGGGGTGCTGGGATGTTGGATTGCTGCGGTGCTGGAATGCTGGGAGGTTGGGATGTTGGGATGCTGGGATGTTTGGATGTTGGGGTGCTGGGATGTTGGATTGCTGCGGTGCTGGAATGCTGGGAGGTTGGGATGCTGGGACGCTGGGACGCTGGGGTGCTGGGATGTGCAGATGCTTGTCTCCACCAGGACGTGGACCCTGTGTGTCTGGGTGGAAGCTGTGTAGCACAGAGCATGGGCCTTCCCACCCAGCCCCTCGGTTCCCTGACAAGTGCAGAATGTGCCCATTGTCTGCCCGGCAGCACAGGGAGGTTCATGGCACACGAACCCACGGGGAATGTTAAGCGGGTTAGGTGGCAGGGTGCTGGGGAAGGTGGTCACCCTCTGGGGATTAGGGGCAGGAACAATCGGTGTCCCTGTGAGCAGGCAGGGACACAAAGAGCCATTGTGCCCCGGGGACAACATCCCTGTTTGTTACCGCGGGGCTGACATGCTGAAAGACCCGCTCTCCACGCCAGCACAAAAGCTTCCTTGCCTCAGATTGTTTGTTTATGTAAATTAAAATGGTGAATTTAATTATGCAACGGGCCGAGCCCCAGCAACAAGCGAGGTGCTGATTGGGTCACCCCGTGGCCAGAGCCGGCAGGCAAGCCCTTGGCACATCTGATGGTGCCACCAGGGACCCGCTCGGCTGCAGGGGAGACGCCGTGACCGAGCAGGGGAGCAGGATCTGGGGGCAGGGGGGTGAGGAGCGGCGCTCCCCACCCCGGGGTGCAGGACCGAGGGCCTGCTGAGCACAGCCTGGCTGGTGGGCAGGGCACACAGCATGACAGAAGAAGTCCCAGCAGGATCCACCATGCCCGAGTGCAACGGGAGCATCCCCCCGGAGAAGGGCCCGCACCAGGTCGTTGGTGTCATCGATGAAATAACAAAATCTGTTGAGACGGTGCCTTATGTGAATGCAGAAACCAGCCCTGAGCCTCAACCTGGAAAAGAAAATCAGGAGGAAAATAGAAATTCGTTGGCAGAGGACGTAACACGTGGCGATTTTGTTGCCGAGAAGCAACGTGAAGGTAACGTGCAAGGCTGCCTTTGTGTGGGTGCTTGGGAAGCAGAGCTCTGTTTTGTGTGTGGCCTTAGGAACAGCAGGAGGGACTGTGACATTAGGGAGAGTTTCCAGCCTCTGGTAGTTCTAACAGTAGCTCAGAGTAATTCAGAGTTTAGGGACAAATTAGAACCAGTGGTTACAGAGGACCCGATGGAAAGTGTCTGAGTAAAGAAACGAGAGCTCAGTCTGCTCTGAAAAATCTGCTGCCAGGCTGCAACCTGGTTACCCTCACTAACTGCTCGATTGCCCATTCCTTGTGCTTTGTATTTCCTAAAGAAAAGCCAGAGGGAAGCGATGGGACACTACAGCCAGGGCCAGCTGCTGCCCAGGACACGGGGACCGACGGACAGGAATCGGAGGGAGGTAATGGATGATGCTGTGTGATGTGAGGTTTCCCCAGAGCATGGTGATGAGTAGCCCTCGAGGGCTGGTTATTATTAGTTTTTTTTAACTCAGTCAGACCCATATATTCTGGAGAGCAGTGGCTCATTTCTCAGCAGCAGAGATGCCACCTCTTAGCAAACACAACTGGTATTTTTCTTCCTGAGGTTTGTGTGTGCCCCTTACCATGGGCAAGTTAAAATGTGGTGAATATATGCACACACAGACAAAAATATTCAATTAAGCTGTGTAAAATGCAGCCCCTCCTCCCTAAAGCAGGAATATTTTATTATTACTAAAGGGGGAAGCTATGTCTCTCCATGGGTGGGCTTTTGCTTGTTGTGTCACTGCCCTCCCACAGGCTTTTGCCTGGCTGGTTTTGGACAAGGGATGGCTGAGCTGTAGGCTAGTGATGTTCCCTCCAGTTAGGGGGATGATGTTCCCAGTCTGGTGAAGAGCTGGCAGCTCTGCCCCTCTCCCCAGCACCCTGCTGCTGTGGTGCTGGACCCCTCCTGCCATTTACACACCACCAGGATGCAGCAAGTTGGTATTTTCTATATGTCAGCTGCCCCATAAATATGAGACCCCTCCTTGGAGAAGAGCAAATTAACAACTCAGAGTAGCCATTGTGGCACTGGCAAAGCTGGTGCTGGTGAACGTAGCTCTAAAAGATGTATGGGCCATGCCTTATGAACAGAAACTGTAAAGGGAGAAAAAAAATGAACCTTTGTCATGGGCAAAATAATATTTCATAGCAGGTGCAGAGGCTGCAAGGAGGTGAATCATGCTGGAGGCTTTCCCACTTAGAGCTGACATCCATATTCCAGCTGTGTTGCTTTATGAGTGCACAATAAAACCTATTAAACGATCTCGCACAGCCCCCTGCTCCCCCCCACCCCAGCCACAAGCACTTTATCTCTAAATTGCAGGCAGCTTTTTAGTGCCCAACCAATTTACTCTAATTAATACTCAGGACCCCACAGGCAAAATGTTGAATAGGCCATTTGTTGGATACTGAAGCATCATTGAAGGCAGCAGGACACAGAGGAGATGGCCATCTCAGCCTGGTTGGCCACCTCTGATGGAGGGACAGGTCACAGGAGGGCTCTGCCAGGTCCTGCTGTACCCCAGCCCCGAGGAGATGAGACCCTGTGGTCCCATGGCAGGGTCAGCAGCTCCAGAGTGAGGAGGTTTGAGCCCCAGGACACAGGCAGGGAGCCCTGGGAAAGTGTCTGGGAAAGGTGCTGTGCAGGGTTCTGCCATGGGGTGTTCTCCAGCTGTGGTGGGGAGGGCAGGAGCAGAGCTGTGGGTGCAGGAGGCACGGTGCCTCTCCGTGGGCTGGGCCCCTGGCACCAGTGTCCCCTCTCCTGGTACCCAAGGGCAGTGGGAGGGTTCTGTAGGGAAGGGGGTGCAAAAAGGGATGGGCAGTGAAAACCACCAAGGCAGCTGAATCAGAGAGTCCCAAAATGGATTTGGGTTGGAGGGATCCAAAAGCTTATCAAGACTCACCCACCCACCAGCTGGAAACTCCCCCTCCTTGTCCCATCCCTCCATGCCCCTGTCCAAAGTCCCTCCCCTGCTTTCCTGGAGCCCCTCAGGCAGGCGTCCCTAAGGAAAGAGTTTGGGATGCTGGGAGCCTTTCTAAATAAATTACTTGGTGTCTAGGGCTGGGGCTGGTGGCAGGAGCTGGTACAGGGCAGGCAGGATGGGTGCTGTCCCCATCCTCATCCATCCCTCTGTGTTGCTGCAGGGCTGGGCAGGGCTGTGGGCAGTGGGCAGCCAGAGCCAGGGGCAGCCGGGACCCCCACGTCTGACAGCACAGGGGATGCCCAGGAGGAGGCAGAGGATGATGATGAGGAGGAGGAGGAGGACACCGAAGAGGATGAAGTTCAGGTGATCGAAATGAAGAAGGAGAACAGCGAGGCGCCCCACCTAAAGCAGCAAGACAGCAGCAAGGAGGCATCTTCCCCCACCAGCCCAGGCTGTGACACCCAGCCCGAGAAACCCGGGGAGCTGCCCAGCCTGGGGAAAAAAAATGATATCTCCAGACACAGCTACTCCCGATACAACACAATCTCCTACAGGAGGATCAGGAAAGGAAACACCAAACAGCGGATCGACGAGTTCGAGTCCATGATGCACTTATGAACTGAGCTGCACAAGGGTGTCATCAGCCCAGCCTTCACTCTGGTTTTGTTTTTCTTTTTTTGTCCCCTCTCTCCAAGACGTGTCTCTTCACACAGCACGGGGGCACTGCTTTCTTCCCTGGTTTTGTATGATTTCGTAATTCACTGTGGAGATTTAACACCTTTGCTTTGGCAGCGGGCAGAGGCACCCGTAGCACAGGAGAATAAATAATCAGTTTGCTAAAGATAATGCTACTTGGCTTAAAATTTATCCTCACATTTTTCTATCCAACTTTTGTGATCATATTCAAACAATAGGATGTCTTGAAGGGGCTGGGGCTGCTGGCACCAGGTGACCCCATGCTGTCAGCCCTGCTGGTCATGAGCTGGCAGGGACACTGCCTGGGGCAGTGTGAGCAATAAAAGCCAGGGCTTTTATGGGGGTTGGCATTTGTGGGCAGCTGTGCAGGGATGAGCAATGAGGAGAGGGCATTGAGGACCCTCTCAGGATGTGGCACCAGGTCCTGGTGCCATCTCCAGTGTCACAGTCAGAGCTGGAGGGCAGCGGAGGCACCCGGCATGGCACAAGCCTGGCAGATGAGTTCAGGTGCAAAATCTTAAAGCTGTCTTTTTTTTTTTTTTTTTTTTTTTTTTTTTTTTCCCCCCAAAGCAGGTCAGTTTCATGCACAATTTGTTTTTCTGAACACTTTTCTCCATTTTTAAAAAAGGCTTTGTTGTAAATACAGTGTTGTTGATGCAGTTTTTCTTTTAACTCTTTTTACAGACAGATTTGTCTTGAGTTGGGACTAAGCTTTGCAAATGTCATCCCAGAAAGCATCTGGGAAAGTTGAGAGCAGCTGACAAAGGGAGAGGAGGTAAGGATGAAACTAGGCTCTGACTCCAGCTGCTGTGGCCTGGGTCTGCCACAAGGGTTTTTTTTAAGGATTAGTTTTACATCTCCAGCAGCACTGAACATCGCTTCGACTTTTCTTGTTCTACATAAAGGCAATTATTTATTGGCAACATGAAAATAATAAATGTCAGTTCTGTATTGTACTGCCCGGACACAGCCCTCATTGTGCCATTCAGACATTGTTTGTTTGCTCCCTGGCTGGTGGAAGTTGAGAGCTTTGCTTGTATGAACTGATACTGTGGGTTTGTTTGCCTGCTGCCAGCTGCCCCGCGCCGCGGGTCCCCTCGGGGTGACACCACATGGCTGTGGGTGCCAAAGTGCTGCTGGGAGACACAGCCCCGGGGCTCTGCACTGCCCAGGTGGGGCTTTCTTCTCCTTTTGTTGTATATTTAACGTTCAGCTATTCTTTGGGGTAGCAGGGCTGAGATGCTGGGTGTGCAGTTCCTGGGCAGGGAGCTGGGGCTCACCCAGGCTCCCAGTAACCTTGGAGGAGGGTCAAGGTTGGTCAGAAACTGTCAACACACGGGGCTCAGAGGAAGAAAGGAGGAAGATCATTTATTCCCTTCTTTTAAAACATTTTTTTTTTAACCAAACCAAACAGGGCCTCCAGCTGTGGGCAGTTCAGTTCAGGGTCCTCACTGGTGGGAGCAGAGCATGCTGCGCCGTGTCCCTCTCGTCACAGGGGACATTTGCTCTTCCTTGGTCAGGCTGTGCCTGTTCCCTGCTGCTGGCACTGCAGGAACCAAACCCCCTAACACCCCGAGGTGGGATGCACGCCCAGGTACCACCGGTGGAGGTGGTGACAGGGGCGGGTGGCTTGTGGCTGTGTCCTGCTGGGGAGGGGACACACGGCGGTGGCAGCAGGGACAGGCTGGCCTGTGCCCCCCACATCTGCAGAGTGTGCTGGGGAAAAAATGCTCTTGTTTCTGGTAGAGTGGTCCAGTCTGGAGGCATCTCACCATGGGTACAACAGCAGAGCCTGAGCCCCCGGGGCAGGCAGTGCCTGAGCAAAGGACACTGAGGTGGAAGTGAGCATTTACCCAGGCAGGGAGCAGCCTGCGAGTGACAAGCCTGGCAATGGGATGTGACCGTGACATGAGACCATGTGGTGCCTGCTCGGTGACAGGGGCTGAATGTCAGCAAGCAGGATTTGATGAAATCCATGCTCTGATCAAAGATGACTGCACAAACAACATCTGTGTCACTTTCCTGATGGTGACTGCAGGCTAGCTGTGCTGAAGGAGGGGAGAAAATCGGGAAGACAGCTGGAATGGGAGCCAACTGGGAAAATCTGCTGGGCCAGTCAGCATCTTGGCAGCTCCCTGCAGTGGGAACATCCTAATCGAAACAGGGGAAGAAACCCAGCCTGGGACACGCTGGTGTCACAGACCCCAGATCTCTGTCACAGCAGAACTTATTCTCCTGTCAAATCTGTCCCTTCAAAAACCTGCCGATGGCTTTTGGAGATAAAAGGTTTCACAGCAAGAAAAAAAAATTCCCACAACAGCTAGTTCAGAGAGAATTTTGGGGTGCAGAGCCTGACCCCCCTGTGCAGCCTGGGATGTTGGTCCCAAGCCAGGTCTGGGCACCCTGCAGCCCCCCATGCACCACACATGTGCAAACACACAGTGATGCTCTGCACCCCCTTTTTTTCCCTGCCTGGAGCTGCAAGCCTGCTCCTCACTTCTTTCACAGCCCCCAGTTTAACTCACCCCCGGGGCAGCTTATTGACTCCCCTTTGCCTCCCGTTACTCCAAGAAGGGTTTTTCAATAAACAATCAATTCCTAGCGGAGCTCTGACACTGCTCTGCCAGAGGCAGAGGCTCCCAGGGGGCAGCCTCCTGCGGCCAGACCCAGCACGGGCACATCCAATGGATTTTTTTTTTAATGCTTTGGTCAATAAACTGCCATTTTCTCTGGAAGAATCGGCAGCCCAATTTGCTGTTTTCAGACTGCAGTGCCCTGGCAGTCTGTCTGCAGCTTGGGCTGCTGTCCAGGGGCAAGCATTGAAAGGTTCGCTCATAGTAGGAGATGGGAGGGCTTCAGAAAATATTTGCATTTAATAATGCAGAAAACCAGCCGAGTTTTTGCCAAAGTCTCCCCCAGTGAGGGAGAAGCAGGGCGGTCTGGTACAGATGCTGCTCCACCAGATGTGCTGCTCTTGGTATTCTGAGCCCACAATGTGTGGTTTAAATGATGGATTTCAGTTACCCTTTGGAAATGAACTTCCAGTTCTGTAATCACTGCCACAAGTCACACAGATGCCCTCGCTGGATCCACAAGATGAGAACACAGCGTTCCTGCTCAGTCTGCATAGTAATTGCCAAACTGCCACTTTTGATAAGGATTCCCGGAGTCGCAGGCATTTACCCTCAGGGCTTTGTGTGAGGGATCCACTTCCAAGCACGCTGGCTGCTGGAGGTGCTGGGAGATGAGGTGGTGGCTCTGCAGGGGAGACAGACAGGCTGTGCCAGTGAAAAAGCTCCATTCTCTACGTGGTCTGCCCTTTTTTTTTTGGTTTTGTTGTTTTTTCATGTTTCCCTAACAGGTAAGATCTCTTTGCTGACTTACAAGGACTTGTGGTGATCACCATGCCCAGGGGATCCCTCCAGAGGGTATTTGCAATACAAGGGAAGGCAGGGTCAGCTACACAGGATTTAGTGTTGAGGAGTTTCTCCAAGCACATTTACTGTGCTGTAATTCAGCAATGAAGTTCAAGATGCTGCCTGCACTCCCAAGCAGATGACAGTTTTCCTGCATTTCCCACCAAACACCCTGGCCTTTGAGAGCCTTGGGGCTGCAGTGCTCCAGCTTTCAAAGTCTGATTATTTCAGACTAAAAAAAGGAATGGGAGATGGTTGATCTGATGAGTGTATAATTTGCATCATATTTTCTATCTTAAATTATGAGCATTTCTTCCCTGAGCACAAAATATGCTATTTCAGATGATTTTGGACAAGTACTTACACCAGGCTGACAGAGGTACAGTCACAGCTCTTTGCCTTCTGCAGAGCAGGTAACATAAGCAGCTGTTCCTCTTTGTTCATAAATGCTTTCTTTTAAAAAAGCCCTGTGAGCTGATTGCCAGTCGATATCAAGTAATCTCCGTGTAAGGGCTATTGATGGTTTCTATGTAAATCTGAGATGTTTTGTGATTGCTGTGCAGGAGCAGATGCCTTGGCATGGCCAGCATCTCCCCAGCCCCAGGACATGGGATGCACCTCATCTGGACCTGTTCAGATAACAGCAGGGGCTGCTCTCTGCCTGGTTGTGCCAGGGGAGGTTTAGGTTGGAGCTGGGGAAGAATTTCTCCCTGGAAAGGGTTGTCAGGGCCTGGCCCAGGCTGCCCAGGGCAGGGCTGGAGTCCCCATCATCCCTGGAGGGGTTTCGGAGCCCTGGGGATGTGGGGATGAGGGACATGGGGTGGGGGTGGCCTGGACAGTGCTGAGTTAATGGTTGGACTGAGTGATCTTAAAGGTCTTTTCCAACCCCAATGGTTCTGTGGTTCTATCCCCATAGGGAAAGGCAGCAGCACTGAGAGACCAGCACTGAATTGGAGGTGACAAGGTGGCTTTGGCAGAGCCCATTCCAGCAGGCTGGGGTACACCCCACACCCTGCCAGGCTCAGCTGCCCCCCAGTCTGCAGGAACCCTGAGCAGGGACCCCAACCCCGAGCAGGGACCCCAACCGCATGCAGGGGTCCCGGGCTCCCTCAACATCCCCCCACTCACCAGCTGGGTCCGGGGGGCAGCCAGGGACCGGTGCAGCCAGGTCTGTCCATGTCCCCATCCCAGGCAGTGGCTCAGGCCCGGGGCTCCGTGGGGACCACTGGGATCCAGGCAGAGCTCTCTGTGCTGGATCAGCCTCAGCCAGGTATAGTTGAACTGCTGGTGCTGTGGGGAGATGGGGGAGCTGTGATCCCACACACTTCCATCATCAGGCAGTGCAGGACAGAGCCCAGGATGGTACTGAAACGTTTCCATTTTCATGTGCAGGCTCAGGGCTTTATCAAAGTTTCTGATTCCAGCTGGATTTGCTGATTCTGGGGTGGTTGCTTGGCTACAGGCTTTGCAAACAGAGGTGATTCCTGCCCCCCAGCATCATCTGGCTGTGTCCCCTGGTGGGCACGAGCTCCTGGGGGATTCGTGTCCCCCGTGGGGAGCTCTGTGAGCTCTACACCACACACTAAACCCGTTGTTAGGTACTCGGGACACAGGGTCTCCTCACCTCCTTGCTGTCATCACACGCCTCCAGAGCGAGGGTGCTGTTCTCCACAGTGATGCATCTGGACGTGGCTGTGTTCACCAGCTAGAAAACAGCACCAGAAGAGCCAAGTCAGACACACCTTCCCGGGACAGGGGAGGCTGGCACACGGTGGTGCAGCTGCTGGACTCTCAGGACACAGATTAAAAAGCAGAGACCACGTCCCTCGTTCCCGGGAGGGGTGTGCAAATGTACACGTGGTCTGCTGGGAATGTTTTCCTACAGAGAAAAGCCTGAAACTTGCTCTGTCCAGAGCCATTCCAGGCTGGATGAGATATTCTTTTTCTGGACATAGCTAATATTCCTGTCCTGCAAATCCCCCAACCAGCAACTCCCAGCAATAACAACTTGCAGCCTTGCAAGAACTGATCCTGCTCCTTCCTCCAGAATTTCTAGAGAACTTATGAATTAATCCTGGTAAATAAACAGGCTATTCAGAAAACAGGTCCCAAGTCACTCTGGATGGTGGTTCAGTGCAGCTGGAATTTGCAGAGCTAGCTAAAACCCAGATTTTCTGCCCTATTAAATGGTGAGAATGAAGATATAAGAGTGATTCAGGTGGCCTGAATCAGGAAAATGCAAGGCAACATCTTGAAAAGTTTCACAAACACCTCTGAAAAGCTGAGGTTTTGGTCCAGTTGAAACAAAGGGCTCTCTGTATGGCCTGGCTGCTTTGCACTGAAATTGACATGAGGCTTCATTACCCCAACTGAAACTAAAGAGCTGAAAAAGTAACTATTTTTCAAGCAATTTCAATTTTTTCTTTTAATGTTCTCCAGATTATTCTGCCAATTCTTTTTTTTTTTTTTTTTTTTTTTTTTTTTTTTTTTTTTTTTTTTTTTTACCGTAACTTGAAGAAATGTTTCACTGCATTCACTGCAGCCCTCTGGCTAACCCAAAACAGTGGCTTTGGGGACAGGAGAGCCTCAGCCCTGGCACCCCTTCCATGGCTCTGACAAACCTGCTATCTTACGTTTCTTATAGCAGCTATAACTCGATTGCAATCAATCTTGTACCTTGCCTGGGCAGAATGTCTGAGCCTCCAAAGCCCGCAGCTGAGGCTCCAGCTGGGGCTGGATTCGGAACCAAGTTTTAGCCGGGTTTAACTCACCAGGATGTTGGTGAAGCCTGCGCGGAGGAGAAGCAGATTGCTGCTGCGCTCTGCTGGTGGCACAGCACCGTGACATCCCCTCCTGCACCGTGACATCCCTTCCTGCATCCCTACAGCCCCTGTCTGCACCGTGACATCCCCTCCTGCATCCCTACAGCCCCTCCTGCATCCCTACGGCCCCTCCTGCATCCCTACGGCCCCTCCTGCATCCCTACAGCCCCTGCCTGCATCCCTACATCCCTTTCTGCATCCCTACAGCCCCTCCTGCATCCCTACATCCCTTTCTGCATCCCTACAGCCCCTCCTGCATCCCTACAGCCCCTGCCTGCACCCCTACAGCCCCTCCTGCACCCCTACAGCCCCTGCCTGCACCCCTACAGCCCCTGCCTGCACCCCTACAGCCCCTGGGGTACATACCAGCCCACTGGCTTTCACCAGGGGAGCTTCCAGGTCTGGGTAGACATTCTCCAGGTACCACTTGAAGTTCTTGCACTGAAGCTTCTCCCGCAGTTGGATTTGCTGAGTCAGGTCACCCACGTCCAGGTTCTTCAGGACTAAGTGGTAGGCATGGCCATAGAACAGCTCCTTGTACTCATCCAGCCAGACCTCTGCAACACGGGCCAGGTTCCTCTCCACTGTCCTCACCCGATCTCTCGGGAAGGAGTAGGGATTGTCATTCCTGAAAATGTGCCCGACTCTGGAGCATGGAACGATCTCCACCTCTCCTCCACACATCCAGACCTGAGAAACAGAGGTCACTTGGACACAAGCACAGCCAAACGTGGGGTGATGGCTTTCTGCAAGCCAGAAGAGAAGCAGCAGAGTAAGCAAAGTGCTGAGGGGACTGTCCCTGGGAGCCCCAGCCTGGCCCCAAGGCTGTCAGGGACACTGGCGTGGGGGGCAGCTGCTGAGAGCAACGTACCTTGAATGAAAGCTCCATATTTTCACCTCCCCAAACATCCAGTCCTGGGTCATACGTTCCCAGCTCAAAAAAATACTTCTTGTCAATGGAAAAGAGGCCACCAGCCATGACTGGGCACCTGGGAGCAGAGAAGAACATGGCACTGTCACCTGGTGGGGAAGTGACCACTCTGTCCCTTGTTGTCATTGCAAGCAAAGGAACATCTGCCCTCAAAAGAGCCTTTGTTGCTAAATTATTAACCAAGGAACAGGCTGGTCCACAAAGCTCTCACATTTGCTTTTTTTTTTTTTTTTTTTACCTTATTATATCGGTTTCCTTGATTTTATTTTTCTTGATGACCTCCTGTGGAATCTGCCTCCATCCAAAATTCATTGGCCACGTAAAAATCCCACGCTGAAAGTTGTCCACGGTCATGTAACTAAACAGAGAAAAGATGAGGATGACTAATTCTGAGTCACATTCCTGATTGAAATGTCACCCTTAATGAGTGAAGATGAGTATCTGTATGTAATTAAACCAAGATTTTAACAAATTTCATCAGGAATCCTCTTCATGTACTAAAAGTCACAAAAAAGGGAAAAGTTGTGTGCAACAAACTCAGGGGGCACCGCTGATATCAGCTCTGGTGCTCAGCTTGGGAAACGCTGCCGAGGGCCCACGGGGGATCCGGTCCCCTGGCACCCTGCGACCGATGTGGCCCCAGGAAGAGGTTTTGGTGAAGCAAACGTTGGGTTTGGGGGGCAGGAGCTGCCTTACCTCATGTCCTTGTCACTGATGACCTCGATGACGGGGCAGGCGACCTTGGTGCGGCTCAGGAGGATCCTCTCCAGCAGCGGCTCCAGCCAGCCCACGTTGCACTCCACGTGTGAGTCCAGGAAGGTCAGGACAGCACCTGGGGCAGAGGACAAAACTGGAGAGGGTCTGCTGGTCACCTGGGGGTGCAGACAGGGCAGCAGGATGGCTCTGTCCTACCTCTGGCCATCTCTGCTCCCGCCAGGCGGGCGCGGATCAGGCCGTGCCGCTCCTGCAGACGGAGGATCTTCACCTTTGGGAACTGGGACATGTACCTGTCCAGAGGCTCCTTCAGGTACTCTGCAGAGAGGGAGAGGGTGAGGATGACTTGCACATTTCACACCTCCTTTCAGGGGTGAAAAGCAGCGGGAAGACTTTCCCTGGCAGCGTCTCCAGGACGCACCCTGTGTGTGAACATCTGGGCACAGCTGCACAGCACTGGGGCTGAGCCTGCTCTGCCCTGCTCTCCTCTCATTGAAAGAGAGGGACAGCAGGTCAAGGATGATGTTCACAGAACCCTAGGCTGCTTTGGGTGGGAAGGGACCTTAAAGATCCTCTTGTTCCATCTCCCTGCCAAGGGCAGGCTGAGGAATATAAAAATCTCTGCTGTGTCTCCTCTACTCTGTGGTGGGTGGGGGTTTGGTCCCAAGGTCTCTCCAGGGGCTCTCCTGGATCTGACCCTGCAAATGGTGGTGGCACCAATTGATGCAAACCTCCTGGATACAGGAAAGGCAGATCCATACCTGGTGCTGGGCAGGGACCCTCTGCATGCAGGAGGTGTGGGAAGTGGAGAGCAGCAAGTGTGGGGCTTTTGGTGAGAAGGCAACAAGCTAAATCCCAGCAGCCTGACTGGGGCAGTTCATGACCCAAATCAGGTGTTGTTCAAAGACTCCAACATGTTGGGGTATTTTTCATCATTACACTATAATTGCAATTAAAATCTGGTTATAAGTTGTTCTCCTTCGACTAAAATTTTTTTTTTGCTCTACAAACTTCATTGATACTCTGATTGTCTCTAGGAGAACACAACAGTTGCATTCCAGGAGCCAGTTAAAAGCTTTGAAAGGCTCCAAAGTTGGTGAAGCACTTGTGGACACACTTGCAGGATGCTGCTGGGGCTGCAGCAAAGCTGAGCAGAGCTCTCCCTGAGCCACCCACACTCAGGAGGCTCCTGGTGCAAACCCAGCCCCTGCCCACCATCAGGTGCCAAAGGGGAGACACAGGGAGAAAGTAAAGAGGAAACTCAAAAAGCTGTTTTTCAGGGGGTATAAACATGTTTTAATGCTTATTTTTAAAATGAGCAAACTTGGTCCTTTTCCTTTTTTTTTTTTTTTTGCACCTATTGTCTTGTTCCATTGTGGGCTCTTTGCATGCATGGCCTGAGCTGTGAAGCTCAGCTGAAATAGAACTTTTCCTGAAGAACTAGCAGTTGGAAAATTATATAATTCCTAAATTTTTAAGGGCTGAGGTCCATAGAGGGCCAAAGCATTAGACAGCAGAGGTTTGGCATCACCCAACCCGCCACACGCAGAATTGGATTAGAGAGAACAAATCACATTTTGGGCTTGAGCTATATTAGTTTCATAAAAGGCAGGAGAAGCTGCACCTACCTTTAGTGCTAAAGTCATCCACCAAAATGACTTCTTCAATCAGGTGGGGAGGAGATCTGCCCAGGACGCTGTGGACGGAGCGCAGGAGGGTGGACCACACTTCATCCACAAAGCACATGATGATGGTGGTGGTTGGGAGCTCATCGTGGACCTGCTGCTCAGAGCACCTGCAATGGCAACACGGGCTGGGAAATTGCTGGGAAAATGTGCAGGGAGGGGAAATACTGAATGTGAGACCTGGGGCAAAGCTCTGCAGAGGGATTGTGTTGGGAGAGGGAGCGGAGGGGTGAGGAACTCCCCAGACTGCCCTGGGGTCCCTCTCTTGGGCAGCTCTAGGGGCAGGACACACTCCTTTCTAACAAGGACCTCTTTTTATCTCCCTGTCCCCAGGTGATGATTTCTCCTTTCTGTGAGCAAACAGGGCGACAGTGCAAAGGGAGAGAGGCTGCTCCCAGCTCTGCACCACTGGCCTCAGGGCTCTTGTTGGGAAAGGATCCTGTGATGCCCTGAGCACCTGCAGGGGTCCCAGGCTGTGTGAGATGGCCCTGCTGGGAAGAAAAAAAAATTGTAATTATGTCCAAAATGAAGGGAAATGGCCAGCCCCACAAAAGGGTGCTCAGCACAGCAACTTGACAGACATGCAGGCAGAGAGGAAGTGTCACACAGTCCAACTTCTGCACCTCTCTCAGGGGACTGTGGAGGATGGGAGAACATTCAGGCATCCGAATTCCATGTATGAGGGTACTGTTGGGTCTGCTCCCTGACCACCTGAGCACTCATCCTCCCCAGGGACACCCCATCCCATCCAGCCATGTCCCCAGCCCACCCACAGGGTGGGTGCAAACAGCCAGTGGCACCATCACCTGAAACGAGGAGTGATACAATTTCTCCCATGTCTGTTGGTTTGTAATTTTTTTTTCTGTGATGGCCAAAAATGCAATAGCAAGGTCAGTCCTGTGCCTTTAGCATTCAAATGAGAGGTCAGTGAGCAGCTTTTCTCTGTTTCCACCTCCAATTCCAGCACAGCTCCTATTTCCAAGTGGATCTCCAGGCCTGCAGGACACCTGGCAGATCTCCTGTCCCCACAACAAGCCAGCTTATCCCAGAGTGCTCAGGAATTCCTGGGACTTTCTCTCTCTCTCTCGTTACTAAGCTGAAGCCTGACAATAGGTTTTTCCCTCTGGTCCTTCCAGAGCAGCCCCATCCCTCCCCACGCCTGCTGGCACGGGTGCCCACTCACCCACACTGTGCCATGCAGCAGGTGACTTTGTTCTTGGCAGCTCAGGAAATCCGGGTCCCTGCCTAAACCTGAATAACTTGATTGTACCAGAGAAGCTGTAATGGGAGGTAGCCTGGGGAGGGGCCAGAGGCACGCAGGGATGATCCTCCTGCCTTCTCCTGAGCTTAAGCATCTCCTCCTTGGAGCCAGCACAATGAGCAAAGCTCAGAGCACAGCAAGCACTGCAGGTGACAGACAGACTGAAGGATGTGACAGGACATATTTCCTCTTGGCCAGATTTCAGTGGTCTCGTCCAGCACTCCAGCAAGGATCAAGAGAGGAACTGGGATCTGAGCTGGGAGAGACCAGAAGGATCCAGCAAAAAGGCAATGTGCCACCTGATCCCCAGCAGCTGCCAACAGCTGTTGCCAGGGGCTGGACCTGACAGCCTGATTTCTGCAGTGCCAACAGGCTGGGGGCAGAGCCTGCACAGGATCAGGCCAGCACCAGGGTGCTCAGAGCAGGTTCTGGTGGCCCTGTGCCCCGACATGGTGGCACACACACACCTCAGGGACACAACCCTGTTTGGCCAAGGCATTCCTGGTGACGGCAAAGCCGTCTGTTCCCGGGCAGGACCTCACTCCCCAGAGCCCAACGGGTTCTCCTGGGGGTGGTTTCTGCTCCACAGCTCCAGGGCTTTGCTGCATGGTGCTGCCTTTGGGCCACCATGGCTCTTTTCTGTGCATAGGTGGCTTCTGTAGCCAGCAACCAGAAAGCAGCCCTGTACCCTCCATCAGCGTGGTGCTGACCACACCGTGCCCTCCTCCATGGGGGCTCTGGGTTGTACAATACCGGGACACATGCAGGACCAGCTACACCTTCCACGTGTGCAGCTACAACTGAACACAGGTTTTCCAAACCAAAGCTCTGCACCCCTCCCCACGTGTGCCCAGGGGCTCGGGTCCCCCCCAGCTGCCCTGGCAGAGCGGGCACCAATGTCACTGCTCTGCAGCAGAGGGGCAGCCGTGACACCCGTCTGCTGAGGGACACGGGCAGCAGGGCTCACTGGGTTAAGACAATCTGCAAACTTTACCCAGTTTGGTGTTTCATAAGAAGCTGGGAAGACAAAGCAGCCTCGGGGTGCCCTCAGCAGCCCTCCCAGCCGGTTCCCCGGGGCACGGAGCAGGGTGCTGGGCAGGGGAAGCAGATCTTACCCGGCAGGCCTGGTGTCTGCTATGGCTCGGTCGACGGGGATCAAATCGCTGAGGTAGACATTGAAGTTTCCTTCTTTCCATCTACTTTTTGCTTCTTCTTTTTTATCATCAGGGACTGCAACAGCGTGTCCAAACTGGCCGGGAGCCTGGGGGTCTCTCGGGACAAGTGTCACATCCACCGACAGGACCTTGTGCATTCCCAGCCTGTGGCCACCTGCCTGCTCCTCGCCGGTGGCCCCGGGAGATGCTCCTCGTGTCCCGCTCGGTGCCACAGCCCCGGTGGTGGCAGCCTGGTCAGCACCGTCGCCTTTTCCATCTGGGAGCTGCTGCTCTGGGCTCTTTTCTGGGCTCCTCGTGAAGTTCCTGGCAGAGTCGGGCCCGGGCCGTGGGGCTGGGGTGCTGCCGGGCTTCGTCCCCTCTTTGCTAATTGGGATGAAGTGATCTGGGGACAAAGTTTCTTTCTTTGCCCCTTCTGTTCGCTCCTGCCCGGGCAGGGCTCGCCGGGGCGGCAGACTGGCAGCGAGCTGTCGGCTTTCGTCAGCGTTGGGGAGCCCGGGTGCCCCCCGCCCCGTCCCCCCGCCCCCGGCCCGCTGTGCCGGCCCGGAGAGCCCGGCAGCCGGCGGGGCCGGAGAGGGGGGCCGGTGGTGAAGGGTCCGGGACGGCGATGCCCTCCGCAGCCCGGTTCTGTTGCCCGCGGGCTCTATCACAAACTCCCCCGCTACCTTCGACGGGGCTCCGCTCGCTGCCGCCGCAGCCCCCGCAGCGGTGACCGTCGTCGGGGCCCTCCGCCACCCCGGGGACTGCCCGCCCTGCCCTGCCCGCCTCCCCCAGCCCGCGGGGATGGAGGGCGGGGGTCCCGGCGGTCGGGGGGGCTCCCGGCGTCCCCCCGCCCCCTTGCGCCGGCCGCGGCGGAGCCCGGGGAGATCGGGCCGGGGGCTGCCGGCGGGGGGCTGGGGTCCGCGCCTTAGCCCTGCCCGCAGCCCTGCCCGCTCCTGCCCGCCCTCCGCCGCCTCCCGCAGCAGCCGCCCGCCGGCCTCGCCCAGGGAGAGGCGGAGCGCGGCCATGTCGAAGAGCAGCCAGACGACGGAGGCGGCGAAGACGAAGGCCAGGGCCCGGCCGCTGCCGCCCAGCAGCCGCCGCAGCCCGCTCATCCCCGGTGGCCGCACGCCCTGCCCGCAGCAGCAACAGGCGGGCCCAGCAGGGCCGGGGCTGCTCTGGCCCCACCCGCCCTGAAACCCAACACCGGAGGAGGCCTCGGCCCGATCCGCACCCCCGCCCCGCCCTGCCTTTAACCCTTGGGGCGGCGGCACCACCTCCCGCCCGCCGGACCGGCACCCCGCCGGCATGGACCCCGGGACACCGCAGAGGGGCTGGGAGGGGTGCACGAAGAGGGTGCCGAGTGCCTGCGTGGGCTGGTTCGGAAGATGCGGGTGTCGGGGAAGCCCGGGGGATCGGGTTAAGGGAACCCCATCGGTGCCCCGGTGGGTGCTGTACCCTGCGGATGCCGCTGGGCGAAGCCTCCGCGGGGTGCGGGGATGCTCCTCACCTCCGCACCTCGGTGCGGGCACGGGAGACACGGCGGGACGGCCATGGGCAAGCGGCTAGCACCGCAGGCTGGCGGCAGCCGAGCCATCCCGGGTTAACCACCCCCTGCTCCGGGGCTGGGGGGCCGCTGGGACGTGGCGGATTTGCGGGGTGTCCGGGCTGTCCTGGCCATCTGGCAGGTGAGAGCCAGGGCTACCTGCAGGGACCATGATATGGCCCGGGCATCCCGGTGCAGCCCCACTGTGCCCGGCCGGGTCTGTTTGGCTGTGGCTGTGGGTTAACCTGGGTGCAGTGACCCCACGGGTGTCCCCCGGTGTCGGGGTGGAAGGCTGTGAGAGGGACAAACCCAGTTAATGGTCATCAGAAGCTGTTCCCTCCGCCATCCCACCAGTGCCAGCTGCCTTTCAGCAGAGACCTGGTCACCGGGGACTTTTAAAAGGAAAAGAGATGCGTGGAAAGAAATTGCATTCCCATTCGTTCTTTTATAAGGATGGTAATTTCAAAGCCCAGCCTATGGTTATGCTGTGAGATTGAAAGCATGTCTTTTTAAAATAAATGGCAGTTCTGTTGTTTTTCCAAGGCTTTCTTTGTAAAGGAAACTCCCCGCAGACGTGGCAGCCGGCTCTGATTTCAGGGAGGTTTGCATGTGTGCGCGGTGCTCGCTTCAGGACTGCCGGTGAGAGGGAGCAAAGGATAGGGTGCAAAAGGACTGTGAAAAGGGCAAAAATGAGCAGCTGTTTGAGACAGGGCATCTTGGAGTCAAGATTAAACTTAAATGAAATAATATCCTTGCTTTAGAGATAAAACTTGCAGAGAAACGGCGAATGGTGTGTTCATTCACCACACGGGCTCTGTTTTATCCTTTTTTAGTTTGGTTTCTTCCCCAGCCACTCCCGACTGTCTGCCCCAGCAGTGAGAGCACCTGAGGGGCTGCTCCAGCACCCTTCCCAGCAGGGCGGGCAGAGGGACCCCAGATGTGTTCAGAGAAAGCCATTGCTGTTTTGGGGTGGTCAGGCATTCCCTCTAACTCTGTGCCTTGGCTCTCCTCCTTGGCAAGTGTAAATGTTCCAGATAGTTGAACAGATTCCTTGACACAAGACAGCTGCTTTTGTAGGGAGGAATTAATTTAATCAAGGCTACTCCGTCATTGAAATCATCTGAAGTGTCAGATGGAAAAGCACAGAAGGAAGATGACTTGAGGATGAAAACCCAACACTTTTCCCAGCCAGAAGTGTCCCAGATGATGGGGTAACATTACAATAAGTCACTCTAGGTCCCCACATATTTTAGTAATGTAAAAAAAATATAACCCACAGAGAAATCATGAAGGAATGATCTCTTGCTGAAGTCCATCTGGCTTGATAAGTTTTGTTTCTCTGGAGCTTAAGAGGCTGTCCAGAGCCAACAACACCACCATGGCCCACTGAGGGCAAGATTAGACCTCTGTGGCTGATCTAGCCAGGCTGAATACAAGGGCTCTTTGGGCAGAAAACAGCAGAAAATAGTGTAAACGAGAAGAGCAGGTACCAGACCTGCTCCTCAGTGCAATCCACAACTCTCCATTAAATGATTTTCCAGATAAATGTTGTTAACGCAGTGAAGGAGTGGGTATGTGCACCACAGAAACACAGATGTGTCCCACAGCGTGCTGGCAGGTCCCAGCTGAGCCTTCAGGGTTGCTAACTGTGTCTCCCTGGTGGGATATCTTATTTCCCTTTCTGTGGAAAGCCAGTCAGTAAAAACTTGGCACACACAGGACTTTGAATCCCCCGATAATTCATTTGGGATGCTGGCATATGAGGAGATTTTCCCGAAGCCTCCACGCACAGCAAATATGCAGCCAGATGAGGATGGAAACTTGGGCTTTGGAGGAAGTTTATGGCCCCGTTCCACAGGAAAACCGCAGAGCTGTAGGGTTGGAAAGCTGGGGAGTGTTGGGCAGTTGTGTGTTGGACCCTTGAGGATTCAAAGATCAAGAAACTGCAGCGTACCTTTCTATTTTGGAAGTTTTCTGGGTTTTCAGGCTGACCTCGTTCTACTGGGGGCGGGGTGGTTTTTGGTGTAAGACGTCGACAAAGCTCTATTTTTAGATGGCTGCCTGCACGTCGAGAGCAGCTCCCCCCCAAACCCCATCTGGTTACGTAACACAGGATTAGAGTAGCCGTTTGTGTTTATTTTTTGTTATAAACAGTGACCCAGATTCACCACGGCAGTGGTGACACCCGCGTGCTGTGCCACGGGAGGGTGGGAGGGTGCCTGCACGGGTGGCCGGGGTACCCACGGGAGGGGGGAGTGGGCTGGAGGATTGGGAATGGAAATAGCAGCAGGGCTGGGTGATTTGCATAGAGGTCATGTTTTGCTAATATGTGTCTTGTAGAAGCAGACAGCATGTAAAAGAGGATGGTTAAAACCTGACCCAGCGATGTTTTTAAATTTCAAATTATGCATAAAGTATGCATTAAATTAATTAGAGAATTCATTAAGAAAAGGAGGAGAGTAAAGAAACTAGTTAGCAGTGTGCAACATTTAGTAATGCAAGCCATTTTCTATAATTGTTATATATAATTTGTCTCATAACATTATCCTTTGATAAATTATTGCAGCATAATATGATATATGTAGCTTATTAACAGTTTCATTAATTACTATTAGAGAAAGACACTCTGAAATCTGGTACACATAAGAACAAATGTTGAAGCAGATGGTTGAAATTAGTGAAATGCAATCGGTTGCTGAACCCTTTTACCTAATTACATTATTACATCAAAATAGTTAAACTAAATTTGTCAGGTTGTCGGCAAAGCACTGGGATGTTTGGAGCTGCTGCCATGGTGTGGGGATCACCCCTGGACCTCAGCTCTCCCCCATCTTCTCTTGACACAACCCTGAGATTTCCTTTTTTTTTTTTTTTTTTTTTTTTTTTTTGACCAGGAGCCACAGAAGAAAGTTTGGAAGGTGCAACAGAAGGTGGGTGTTAGGACTGCAGCTGCATATTCGTGTGTGCAGCAGGACAGGCAGGACACTGCACAGGGACAGAAGGGCTGATCTGTCAGAATGTGATCCATTCCAGCCCCTGGAATGATTGACTGAACTCTTCCCTTTGAGTTACCTGCTTCATCTGTCCTGGAAGACACCAGGCAGCACACGCTCCATAACCCCAGTTGCTCAGGAAATGTGCTAACATTTTAAAAATACTGTAACTGGAAAAGAAAATTTATGTTCTTTATGTAATATTTTAAATGGATTAGTCTAAAAAAACCTACCATGAAATGCAGGGTAACCAGGCAGTCACTGTGCTCAGCAGCCCTGTCCTGAGGATGAGTGGCAGTGTTCTGGTAGCTGGATGGCCATGAAATGATCTGTCATGTACAGACATCAGGCTGGCTGCAAGGCAGTCTGTCAGTGCCTCTCTGAGCAGTTCCCATGCATCATGCATGAAAAAGTAAGAATAATCAGTAATCTATTGCAAACCAGGGAGAGGAACCAGTAATATGTAATGTACTCTCTTTGGGCTTGCCCATCCAAATCGTTTCCCAAGCGATTTCAAAAGACCATAGGTTATTTAAAAACACATTCCTGGTCTTGTTCTTGTGTCCAACATCAAATCCCAGGTGTCCCATCCCACACTGGTGCCTGCAGGGAGAAACAGGCAAGTCAGGCTGCCAGCCCTGCTGCTTAGAAAGCTTCCTTTCCCTTTCTCTTTTTCCTTTTTCCTTTCTCCTTTCTCCTTTCTCCTTTCTCCTTTCTCCTTTCTCCTTTCTCCTTTTTCTTCTCTCCTTTCTCCTTTCTCCTTTTCCCTTTCTTTTTCTTCTCTCCTTTTTCCTTTCTCCTTTTTCCCTTTTCCTTTCTCCTTTTTCCTTTCTCCTTTCTCCTTTCTCCTTCTTCCTTTTCCCTTCCCCTTTCCCTTCCCCTCCTCCTCCCCCTTCCCCTTCCCGCTGCCGCCGGGGGGAGCCTTTGCCCGCCGGATCTCCCCTCCGATGGGAGAGGGGGGGACCTGGGGGCGACGTGAGCCCTTTCAGGGATCGACAACGTGGAAGAAGTTGATGACCCCGAGGAGAGACTTCCAAAAACACTTGAGAAGATCCCGGAGCAGGAGACCTGTTGCGAGGCGGGGTGCACGGAGCATGAGCAGACAGCACAGGTCGAGTTTCAATGAAAGAGGAAGAAGAGTTCGGGGCCCTAAGCCATACAGCGCTCGGCAAGCCCTGTCCTACACGGGCAGGTTTCTCAAAGACCTGAGAGTGATCTGACCCATAAGTGACTTAAAACTTCACTCGGACAAGCGTTCCTAGTGCTGCCTCCAGTGCTCGGGGCTGGTGAGCACGGTGAGGAGCTGCCCACCATCCCAAATCTGCTGCCACATCCCCACGTCTCTGTCCCCTCCCCAGGCTTCCTAAAAGTTCCCAACTTTGCATCTGTTGGAAAGGAGCCAGGTGGAGTGAGCACCTTGAGTGAAACCAAGCATTTCAGCTGTCAGGGCTGGGGGCTTTTCTGGAGTACACGTGCATTAAAATGCTCAGCTTTCAAACCAAAAGGGAAGGCTGGGAGTGTGTGGCTTAATGAGGGATTTGCAGGTGGGCATTTGCTCTGTTTTCCACCTGAATAAAGTTAAAGGCCCAGCTGAAATTAACATGTCACATCTTCATTTGAAACATAAGCTAGTGCCATGGCGATGCCATCGGGTCCATTAATAATCAGAACCTGACACTTCTGCCACTAATTCAGAGTCGTGGTGCTCAGCTTGCTTCACAGCAGTTCTGGGGACAAAGGCATGGGGCTGTTGACAGCAGATCTTTTATATCAATTCAAACAGATTTGTTTAACACTTCCTTGATTAAAGCCAATATGATTTAGAGTCTTGGCTCCCTTTTCTTCCTTTGGAAAAGTTTTCCTTTAAATATACTGTTAGGTCCATCATAGAGTCTGCCTACATGGCCACTGATATAATAGAACTGAAGTTCTACTGGAGTATCTCAGAGCATTTCTTTCTTCTCCTCCTCTGTGCTCTGGCTGTTCTCCCAGAGCAGCCACAAGGGACTGAGGGCATGGCTGGTCTGCTTGCTGGCTGGAGGAGTCAGGCAGCACCTCCCTGTGTGTCATCTTCCCAGGTTCTCCAGGAGACCCAAGAGAAGGCTCCTGGTGAAGCTCTACCACCCAATTGCTCAGCACCAGATGACACAAACCTGGGGGATTTGTGAGCTACTTCACCAGGCAGATGGGAGGAGGGCTGAGCAGAGAATGCACAGTTATTCCACAGAAGTCCACCAAAACCATGCAGACCATAACTCACAATAAATCTCAGCTCTGCTCTGAACCCTGCACCAGTTAATTAAGTGATCTCTCAATTTTTAAAAGAAGCCTGTACCCACTGGGCAAAGTAATTGTCTTAAAAATGTCACTGTGCTGCTGTGAGTCTCCTCTCCAGAAGGGAGAGCCCAGATAGCTGAAAGCATCTTCAGCAGGTTTGCAGACTGGAGGTGGCCTCAGATGGGCAGAACGAGAGAGAAAACACAGAGCATGACAACCCCCTAAATGCTTAACTTCTCCCTGAGCGTCAGAAGGCGAGTAGGAGGAGGGTGGGAGCGTGTGGACTGAGTCACCCAGCAGAGTTCCGTGTGTTTGGGTTTTATTTTAATTATCCACACTGGGAGCCTTCAGGAAACCTCCCACCTTTGTGCTCCTCCCCGTGCTCCCCTGCAGGCACCAGCCCTCAGCAAGAGCCCTGGGCTGGCATCTCTCCAGGCTCAGAGAACCAGTGGGAGATGTGGAGGAGACCAACAGCTCCCGGAGAGGGGAGGCAGGATGACATCTGAATTTGGAGGAGCTGAGCTGCAGGGGAGGAACGGTGCTGTTGTGCAAAACCCATCACTGGAAAAGCCAGAGGAATAGTTCTTTCAGGTTGAAGAGTCCAAAACTTTAAACTTTGGAAGCAGCAGTTACTTTGCCTCCTGCCGGGTGACCACCAGGGTATATGTAACTCATTTGAGGGCTGGGGAAAGGAAAAAATCATTGCTTGGGATCTGGAGTTCTGGGGAGAGACTGGGAAATTTGTACAAAGAGGCAGCACGAGGGATTATCAGCTGGGATTATCAGCTCCAAAATGGTCTCATTCAGGGTACTTGGGAGGTCTGGGAACATATTCAGACTTGGCAGGGTTCAGAAAACATCTAAAAACACAGATGAGAATCCAATACCTTCACATAATCCTTGCAGCAGAAGCATCTGATGTCTGAGCTGTGCTCCCGGCTGGAGGGCGGTGGCTGAGGGGCAGGTTTGGTGCTGAGTTATCCCTTGTGTCCCCCGAGGTCCCAAAGCCAGCCACAGCTCCTCTCTCTCAGCAGCCCTAGCTGAGGGTCGTGGTTTTGCTGCCTGGTGCCCCTGCCAGCAGGAGGGTGGCACAGGGTGGCTGTGGCTGCCCACGGAGCTGCTGCCAGCTGCCTCCCAGTGGGGAACCAGGGAGCCATATGGTGAGTAGGGATGAGAGCATCCGAGCAGGGTGGTGGGCAGCAAGGAGGGACCACCTCTGCTCAGCCCAGGAGCTTGGGAGAGGAAGGATTCCAGGCCTGGAACACGGGGTGCAGTGCTGTCCTGAGCTTGTGGCATATGGCAGAGGACTTCATGCACAATGGTGAGTCACTGAGAAATGAAATAAAAATAGGTTCTGCGACTATGTAAGAAAATAGCAGGTACTAATTAATCAGCGTGCTGGATATGGCCCCGGGGGAGTGGCGTGGAGGGGCTGACAGGCAGGGTTCTTCCTCAGCTGCTGTGAGGGGCTCCCAGCACTGCCGTGTCCAGGGAGCCAGCAGAAAGCCTGGGAAACCTGGGATGATTTCAGCTGAAAGGCTCTTCAGATATTTGCTAATGCTATTTGTAATGCATATGCAACTGAGCAGACACTTTTTTTTTTTTTTTTTTTTTTTTTCCTATTTCAGAGGAATTAAATTAATTTTAGAAATGGCACTATAACTATTTTCCTGCCTCAGGGACCATTTGTTTTAAAATCATTAAAGATTTTTATATGACACTGCACTGACATTTGATGTGAATAAATTAAGGGAATTAGTCTAAAACTGCGTTCTTTCTTTGTAGCCTTCCCGGCAGAGATCTGCAGACACGAACCTTTGGCCAGGGCCGGCGGAAAGTCAGCGAGAGGGGAATGGAGCCCCGTGCCTGCACAGCTCCCCCGCCCCAGGCTGGAACCGGGGGCCTGGAGCCACCAAACAACCCCGGGACCTGTCTGGGGCTGGGACACACCCCAGGGAGATGCTCCAAGGGAGGGAGGAGCAGGACACACCCCAGGGTGCCAAGCAGACCGTGTTCCCAGCCCCACACTGCTGAGGGCACGGGCGGCCTCAGGGCTGGGTGCGGGGGACAAGGGGCAAGGTGCGAGATGCAGAGTGCGGGGTGAAGGGTGAAGGATGCAGGGTGCAAAAGTGCAGGGTGTAGGTTGAAAGAGGGCAGGATTCGGGATGCAAGAGTGCAGGGTGCAGGGAATGTGCAGGGTGCAGGGAATGTGCAGGGTGCAGGGAACGTGCAAGGTGCAGGGTCCGGGCCATCCCACGGGCCATCCCATGACCCACAGCCCCGGTGCCGTGTCGGGACGGTGTCTCGCACCCCGCAGAGGGCCGGAGCCGGGGCTGTCCCGGGCAGTACCCGCGGTGCCCGCTCCCCTCGCCACCCCGAGGTCCCGGCAGATCCGGACAGCAGGGAGGGGAGGGACGGAGGGAGTGAGGGAGGGAGGGAGGGAGGGAGGAGAGCTCGTCAGGCTCCCTGCTGTCACCTCACACTTGTACAGCAAAGTACTGTTAATAATAATTTAAATGCTTTGGTTGTCAGTCACTGCTCTTTCTTTGTAAATGTTACTCATTTCATAAATAAATCAAAACCTGCAGACCCTAGGTTTTCAGAAACTTGAATGCTTTTGTTAAAATTGTATGAAGCAAATTCACAAACACATGATTTATATTATCTCAGCATAGCACAGGAGATGATAGAATATACTATTTAAATTAACTTCTCTCCCAACAAATGAAATCAATTCTGTTCTTGGGTTACTTTTCATCTGCCTTTTGTCTTGTTGCTGAATCTTTTCTATTTCTTTCACTCATTCATCTATTGTGCCCTTTCCTTGATCTGATAGCATTAAACATATAATTAAGTCATAAAGGAGGGAACTGATGAGTATAGCAGATGGTAATTGCTTCCTACATTTGAATGAAATGATATGCATTGCTACAATTTACAGCTCTCGCCTCATATTTTATTCAGGAACCTTTTATCTCTTTTCCTGCAGAATTATTCTGCAATAAATTTAGACATCTTATCAATAGCTTGGGTGATAGTAGCAGAAACAGGGAAAAACTGAACTTTGTGCATCTTAATGTCTAAAACAATTTTATGCAATAATTGAATTATCTACCAGCAAGTATCATATATGGAGCCTGTCTGACTTGGCTGTTTTCTGTTTAAAAGCTCACCCCACAATTAAAGAGGAAGATTGTCTTGTATAATTACAACTTTGTGAACTAGAAAGGTTCTGGGAACCCAATCAAGCCTTATCTCTTTTGGGGGAGTTTTATCTTTCAAGACTCTGAGGCTGCTGCTGAGTCCAAGGTGAGTTCAGGGTGCACTCCATATTCCTCCACACTTAGAACTAAAGAAAAGAAAAAAACCAGTAAAAACTTATTTCCTCTGCAAACTAAGACCACCAGGCAGCTGAAAGCTCTGTCCCTGCAGGGCCTGTGGGTGCTCTGCCATGAGCACCAGCAGCCCTCAGCCCTTAGAAGAGGCTTTTTAGAAGCTGGCTTTTTGTTTTTAATTCTAACTTCAGGGCTCAGAGTCCTTAGTTCCATTGCTTCAAAATTTGCAGGGAAAAAATGGTTCTATCTTTCTTTTGTCATAAGTGATGGGGTGGAGATCATACCACTATCCTTGGGGTAGTCCAGCTGTGAAACAGCCCAGGAGGAGACCCCTGGGTTGGGGATGGTCAGGAGGAGCTCAGCAGGGGAGGCAGGAGAGTTGAAGGATGATCCTGGAGCAAGACAGGTCCCAGGGGGGCAAGGCAGTGTTTCTGCTGACACTTCCCAGGGTGGGAATAGATGTGGCCACACGTGCTCATGTTCTTTTTTTCACAGAAGACTTATAATAATATGAAGTGCAGCAATATTGTCAGGAAACTGCTCTTTATGTAATTTCCTCTGTTGCCTCTTATATTGGGTTAAAAGCTTGATGGATAAAATCAACTCCCTGGTGCTCAGGGTCTTGGCTGAGGCCCGGGCAGGGGTCACCACACTGGGCAGCAAACCCATGAGCTGGCATCACACGAAGCTCCTTAACTCCCCATGGCTCTCCTCCAGAGGAGCCAGGCAAGGCAGAGCTGTCAGTAATCATTTCTTGAGTGATTTTTAGGAACCCCTGACTCCCTCCCTGACTGGTTTTAATAAAGAGTCACCACTCCCTGAGCTTGCTTGGGAAATTGTCACCACCAGTGAGACAGGCAACAAACATCTGAGCTATTGACAGCACTGGGGATGAAGGCCCTCGTAGTGGCTATTAGAGACAAGTGTTAGCTTTTTCCCCTGAAATTCAGGGTTTTTTTGCTCATGGGTGTGCAGGCACATCTGTGGGACCCCTCCAGAGAGCCCAGGTGGGGACTGGTGACACCCCCACACTGCCACATGGCCATCACCAGGCAGATGGGGTTGAGCACGACACAAAGGATACACAGCCTTTGATGAAACTTCACTTTTCTTAACCTCCAGCTCAGGAAAAATCTAATCATAACAGTGAGTCCCCCGTTAGCAGAGCAAGGGGGGGACCAGAGTAATTCAGATTTGGGGAGCTGCCAGGCTAAGTGCACAGCTGAGTGTGGTCAAGCTGCTATCGATGCCTGAGAGTTTCCAATTGCTGGTAATAGACTGGGGAAAAAAGATAATGTGTTTGATCGACCAGCAGGGACAAATTTCATTTAGGGGATCAATAACAGTTTATTCTTGACAGAGCGGAGGGACCGCATTTATTTTTTTCGCTTTGATTGAATAAATGTTTTCAATGAGGCTGCAGATGTGAAGCAATCCTGCCCGTGTCCTACCTGGGGGCCCAGGTTGTGCTGCCTGTGTCCAAACCCTGGCCCAGAGCCAGGGGCTGGAGCTGCAGACAGAAACTGAAGTGCAGTTTGTTACCCCAGCAGGCATGGGAAGGGCATGGGCTGGTTTCCTGACTCCCAGCAATGTGAAATGCCAGAGCAAGACATCTCTTGGGCACATTTTTCAAGGGTGGGTAGAAAACGGAAGATTTTTTTCCTTTTTTTTTTTTTTTTTTTTTTTTTATTCCCCCTGTATCAAGCATAGTTCCTTCCAGTCCCTGAGAAGATCTGTGGGAGGGTAAACACGCAAGAGGAAACAGCTCCAACTCCACTAACATATGTTGCCTCCTCTCCCAAGCAGCCACCACATCTCCCCACTCCCCTGCAGCAGCAGGAGGGACTGAGGGCAGGCTGGGAGGCTCTGCAGGTACCCATGGCCCTTGCAGGGGCTCCTGCCATCAAGGGGGGGTCACACTGGGTGAACTGGTGGCATCCCACCTTGTCCAACCTACCCACCACCAAGGGGATGCCATCTCAAAGCCATCTGACTCTTCTGCCAGGTTGTGCTCCAGGATCTTCAAAATCCTCATTAGTTCCCCCCTGGAGCAGACCCACCCTCTGGTGGAAAGGGCAGAGCTGGTGCCTGCCTGTTCCCAGTCCCTCACCAGACCCATTTCAGGAACATCATATGGGTGTTACTGGAGAATTGCTGGGTTGTCACAGACCCAGAGGGTCAGCATAGTGACCACAGCTCTCTGGGGGTTTGAACTTCTGCAAGAGAAGCTTTTAATTAGCTGGATGGTGCGGGGCAGCCACAGCAACAGATCAGAGACTCACCCAATGGTTTTTGGTGTGGAGAGACCTTAAAGCTCCCCCAGTGCCACCCCTGCCATGCTCAGGGACCCCTCCCACAGCCCAGGGTGCTCCAAGCCCCATCCAGCCTTCAACACTGCCAGGGATGGGGCAGCCACAGCTTCTCTGGGAACCTGGGCCAGGGGCTCAGCACCCCCACACTAAAGAATTTCTTCCTCAGATCTCCTCTCCATCTCCCCTCTTGCAGCTGGAAACCCTTCCCCCTCATCCCATCCCTCCAGGCCCTTGTCCAAAGCCCCTCCCCAGCTTTCCTGGAGCCTTTTCAGGCACTGGAAGGTGCTCTAAAGTCACACTTACCTGGCTTTTTTTTTTTTTTTAAATCCTGAATTCGCCCCCCTTCTCCCCCATTCTGTTGGTGTGTTTTATGAACTCTCTCTATGAGAGGCTTAAAAATCAAATTTGGCTGGTGGCAAATAGTAATTAAGTTCCAGATGACGCAGGTGATGACTTTCCCTTGCAATATGGAGCAAATGCCAATAATAAATGCAGCTAGGTTCTGGCTCCAGATGCAGTGAGTGGTTTTGTTAGCTGACTGGCTCCCCGAGGCAGGGGAACTGCAGTGGGGAGGACCCAGCTCCAGGGAGGGGTCTGCAGCCCCACCACTCTTTTCTGCACGCAGTTTGGGGTTGTTTGAAATGCATATTGTCTGTGTACGTTTCAATAAGGCAAATGCCAAGCAGGAGTGCCGTGGGGCTCCTCCTCTGCCGGATGATTAAGTCCTCAAGACTGGCAGCCAGAGGGTCATTATCAGTGGTACTTCCAGGTCAGCATCTGCGCAGCGGAGTTGGAGGCGGTGGTTGCCCTTCTGACAGCCCCACAGGGCACCAGAGCTTCCTGCCACAGAAATAACCGTGGCTGGTTTGGGGTTTTAATTTTTTTTTTTTTTTTTTTCTTTTCGAGGGGTATTTGTTTTAAAATGCAAATGTATTATAACATATGTGACTTCAGGATATTCAGATGGGAAAGCAGAACGCATTTCCTCCGTTCTTTTTACCCAGCGAATTTCCAGCTTAAAAGCTTCATGAGGAGAAAGGGAAGGCATGGAATAAACAGGATGGAATTAACAATAATAGTGATGAAGATGTCTTACCTTTTCCTTTCTGTGATGGTCTGCTAACTTTCTGTCAATGACAGGTTTGATGCAACGAGTCTTCTTGCGACTGGATCAAGTTGGTGGTGCTAACAAAACCCATGCAGTAAACTGCTTGGTGGCTTTGTTTCATGGCATGCCTGATGTCTAGCATAAAAATAATGCTATATGACTATAATTTTGTACATAAGGTACTGCAGCACACCCAAAACTGTGAAGCTTTTGAGAGTCTTCTTTCTTTCGCCTTCAATAAATTGTAAAAAAAAAAAAAAGACCTTTTAAAATCCTGCCTATTGCACCTTGTGGTGACCTGACTTAAATGCAGAAGCCACTGGTTGACTTTATTTTCATCCTTGCAGGAAGAGCAGTTGTTTATAAAACTCAACAAGCATAAAACAGTGTGCTTCAGGATCGTAAATAGCATTTGAAAAGGTTTTGAGATTACACACTACTGCCTGAAATACTACAGGGCAAAATTCTTCATCTTTATTCAGGTAAATGAGGAGTTTTGATCAAGGAATGACAGTCAGAGCTCCAGGATGTGGCTGATAATAACTCAATAAATCAGCAGTGCTGTGAGCTGGTGGTGCTCAGCTTCCTCCCAGCACACACTCAGTGAGCATTTAACTGGGAGAGGCTGTGGTTCTGTGACACCCCCGTCCCCATCTCCCCGGCGGGGGCTGTCACCAGCAGCAAGACATCAACCTGCAGCTGGTCACACTGGGGCAATGCTCCTGCGGGCTCGTGGGTGCCTGAGCACTCGTTTGAAGTGCTGTCTGGAGCCCTAAATGCACTCAGCGGGCAGAACAGAAAGTGCAGCTGTTTATGTGTGTGTTTATGGAGAGATTTGGGAAACTGGACCTGAAGCTGTGGGAGCTGAGTGCGTGTCAAAGCGCGGTGCTGGAGGAGCTGGGGAAGGGGGGGGTCTGTCTCCATGCACCACTCACCAAGGGGTTGGCTGTGGTTGTGTAAGATGTCTTCCTGCAGCAGATGGTGTGCTATTTTGGAGCCTGTATCCTTATTTCTGGTCCATTTTTCCGCTGTGGCTCCCGGTGATATTTTTACACGTTCCTGGGTGCAGCAGGAGCTGACACCCTCAGCCTGTGCTGGGCCCTGTGAGTACCTGGGGTGGGTGAGCAGGGGAGAAGGGAAGGTGCTTAGGGGTGGCCCAGGGTGATTTTGTTACCAGGGGGTTTGATCCCATGGTTAACGGAGCAGGAGAAGAGAGGTTCCCAGCCATGGGCATCCATGGGCAGTGGGCATGTGGAGGGTGCTCAGCCCCAAGGAGGCAGAGGTGGCATCTGTTGGTAGGGTTACTGCTGATCCCCTCAGCTCTGCCCTCCTAAGATGAGAAGAAACATAGATTGGATGTGCTGACCCAGCCTGGTGAGGGCTGTGCCCAGCCTGGAAAGTGCTTGACTTCCCTCTGGCCATGGGGCTCCACGTCACACGGAGAAAGAGCCAGGCTGGCAGGAACCTTCTGCTCAGCATCCAGAGGGGCACCAGCTGCTCCCCAGCCACCCTGCACGGGGTGAAGGCTGTGGTGGCCGTGCCTGCTTCAATGACCAGCAAAGGGCTCTTCTCTTGTTCCTCTGTGTCCCCCAGCACCCCGTGCTGGCACAGGGACACCCTGAGGGGACAGGGGAGGGACGTGCTGCCCCTCCAAAGGAGATGCAAACATGCCAGGGGAAAAGGAGCATCTGCCATTTTGTGGGCACCCTGGAAATTGCTGTGGCATTTGGGTGACATTTTCCTTTGTGCTGTGACCCCTCACCCCTTACCTGCTCACGTCAGGCAGTGGTGGTGCTGATGCTACAGACCTCGGGACAACCCGGGAAACACAACGTGCAGACCCCTTCCTTTTCCAGCTCTGAGCCCACCATGGGAAGAGGACTGGCTCCCCACACTGTGGAGTTGTCCCTTGTTCCCTCCTGCCACATTCCCCTGGTCACCCTGCCCTGGGTTTATTTTTTCTTTTTTTTGTTGTGAAACGAGAAGCAGCTTGAAATCTTTCATGAGTGAGGAAGGCGGTTTGATCACTGGCTTTATTGCACTAGGAAAAAAAAAACAAAAAAACAAACAACCCCTGCATTCTGTTAATGTTATGAATTAGCAGAAATTAAAAAATCGGGTTGTCTACACGTTGCTTGGAAATTGTTTATGGCAAATAATGAAGAAAGCAGAGCGGGCTGCCTGGGGCTGGCTGCTGAGGCACGGGATCGCCTTATTAATTAAAATACAAGTCAGCTTTTCCCAGCACTTGTAGCCCGTGGCTATCCAATGTACTCCACTTGATTGAATCAGGTAGTGGCAGCACAGGCATTTTTTATTTTGTGCTGCAAGGGATAAGAAAAAATGTAAAGCTGTTTTCTGCTGCTTCATTTGAAAAAATATTATTTTGGGATGAAGGTGAGGGAGGCAGAGCATTGGGGTGGGGGTGCAGGAGGCTGCGGGGTCTGCAGAGGGGCTGTGTCCCCTGTGCTGTCCCTTTGTGTCACCCCAGCCTGCAAAACCTCCCCGAGACACTGAGTAGCCCCAAATGTGACCTGAGCTCCTTTGTACCTGCACTCTGGTGGGGACTGTGGCTCCCACCCGATCCCCCAGCACTGCCAGGACCACCCCATGTCCCTCATCCCCACATCCCCAGGCTCTGAAACCCCTCCAGGGATGATGGGGACTCCAGCCCTGCCCTGGGCAGCCTGGGCCAGGCCCTGACAACCCTTTCTAGGGAGAAATTCTTCCCCAGCTCCAATGCAGGGTGGCAGAGGGAGGGAGGAGGAAGATGGGGGCAGCAGCACTCCAGCACCTTCCCAGGGCTGGTTTGGAGCTGTTATCCTGCAATAAAAATGCAGAATTATCAGGGTGAGCAGACACCTCTCTGTCCCCAGCACGCTGTTTCGTCAAAACTTGGGTTTACCTTTCCAAAACCTTTTTGTCAGACTTGTCCACATTCGTAGGGACACCTGGAAGGGTCTCCTAGCAGACTTGTTTCAATATTGCTGAAGTACCCACAGTATCTTAATATTGCTTATTTAATTGCTTGTTATTGATTAATATTTACCATTAAAGTATACAGAAGAGCACACAGGGTAGGTGATGTGTCACCTCAGCATCAGTGGAGCAACCCCAAGTTATGGAATTTCCTGACTTTTAAATGCTTGATCTTGCAACATTAACATTGCATTAACACTGGGGGGGGGGGTTGCATTTCATTTTATAAAGGCCAGGGGGGAAATAAGCTATTTCCCTGCTGCCCATATTTGAAATCCATGCTCAAGTGAACACTGGGTCAGCCCCTAACCAGATGTAAGTACACAGCTGAGTTATTGGATTTCTTGATGATGAATAGAGATCAGGAACTGCACCTGTCTGCCTGCCGAGAGATTTGCATAAAAATGAAGATTCCGTACACCTGCAGATGGAAAATGTTGATGAATGGCACCGAGCCTGTGCCTGTGAACCCCACAACTCCAGCTTGCAGACAACGTGCTGCAGAGTTGTTCCAAACCCACGTGTCCCCTCCGTGGGAGAAGAGCAAGAGGAGAAGCTGGCAGCCTGGTCCTCCTTAGCTGATCCCATTCCCTGGCACAGAAATCTGCTGGGAAGTTTCAGCAGCTCTGCCACCGGGTTCAGGATGAGGCCACAAAGTGTGCTGATTGCTGCTTATCTGCTGCTCCACATCCAAGAGACTTCAGCTGTGCAGAGCTTCAGAGTGGGTCACTGCAGCAGGGCAGATTTCTTCATTCTGGGGAAGAAATTGTTCCCAGTCTCCAACCTAAACCTCTCCTGGCACAACGTGGGGCTGCTTCCCCTTGTTCCTTGGAGGAGACCGATCTCCCCTGGCTTCAGCCTCCTTTCAGGGAGCTGTAGAGAGTGAGCTTTCCCCTCCAGGCTTTCTCTCAGCCCCATGACCCTTCTCTGGACATACTCTGGCCCCTCCATGTCCTTGTGGTGGGTCTGGCAGCTGGAGAAGAAGCAGTGAAGGGAGCAGGACCAGCCCCAGGGCCACTCTCCCCTCGGCTTTTTTATTGCTGGTGCCCCTCAGAGAGAGACCCCCTGCCCCCCAGCTGTCCCACTGCCATCATGAGCCATAACCACACTTGTGGGTTCTCTTTTCCTTGCTAATATTGCTTGGCTTGGAATTTTGTTCTACCCAAGAGGGGAATGTTTCCAAGTTGATTTCTCACCGGTTTTTATATTCCCTTTAATTTAGAAAAACACATATAAATAGCAGAAGGTATATTTCGTGTGTACACAGCCACTTTTCCAATGGCTTCATTATTGTGTGGGAAAGGAAAATAACATATTGGTGGTAATTTTAGCCTCCTTGGTTGTTAGGGAACTCGGCAAGTGCTGCGAGATGTGTTGATCCTCAGCTTGGTGTGGACACAGGGAAGAGGGGCAGTGGCTGGGGGGCTGAGGAGAGGCTCACCTCCCCATCCAGGGGCCCTTGGAGGCTCTGCCAGCAGCAGGATTGAGCACACAGAAGAATTATGAATAATTAAACATTATTCTTAAATAAACTTCTCCTGCATCAGGGCAGCCCCATGCCATGGCAATGAAGCCTTCCCCACTGCTCCTCCTCCAATATTCCTTCCCAGGAATGAGCCCTGCTGCACTGATAGTGGGGAGTGGGGTGGTGCTGGGGTGCCTGGCATGGTCCCCTGGGCCACAGGCAGCCTGTATGGGAGAGAAAGTGCAGAGTGCATGGGGACCTTACAAAAGTAGGCTGGCAAATACTAGTGATAACTATTTTAATTCATCTCCTCTGACATGAATAGGAACTTTCTCTTACAACTGAATATAAATAGAAGTTGGACATAGCGTTACTATATGAATAAATGAATTAATCAATCAATGACAAAAACATACTATGTAATCAAAAGATTTTTCATGTTAAGATTAATTTAGTGTAATACATGCCTAAATATTACATAAGCCCCCTTGACATTGAATTATAGGGCTCGGGGAGGGGGAGGGGTGAGCTGGGCGGTGCGGGAAGGTGGGACAGAGCTGGGAAGCAGGAGGCCAGCATGGATTTTTTGTCTGTGTTCTGTGTGGGATGAAGGAAAAATTATATATGTGCATTTATGCTGCAAACAGGGACCACGGATTCTGGACTTTGCCCTTGCAAGCCCATGGGAGTCTGAATATTCCTGCAGGATCGGGTGCTCCCCCTCCCTGGGAAGTGATGGCAGCTGAGGGCTCTCAGCCCCTCCAGAGCTGGCACGTAAGGCTTCGCCTGCACAAGTTAATTAATCTAATGAGGCAGCTTCTCTTGATACGTTATGTGTTCTGTATGCTTTCTCCCAGCAAATGATCACACATCCTAAAAATATAATCTTCATTCTCCACTCGGAGTTGTGCTTGGAAGCTGAGGTTAGACAAATTCAGCCTTGAAAGGAAATGCAATTTCCCAGCAGCCAGCGTGGTTAAACATACGGAGCAGTTCCTGGGGAGTGGGCACACCCCCGGGGCTCAGTCATTAAAACCAGATTACAAATCTACCCGACAGATCCACCCTCACCCAGCTTGGTGCTGGACCCTGGTACCACGGCACTGCCCGCCTGGGCAGCACAGAAACACAGGTCCTGGGGAGCCACTGGTCCTTACCCACCTGCTGGGGATGTGCAGTGCTGCAGGGGCCCTGGAGCACTCCTGTCTCCATGGGGCTCCAGCACAGAGCAGCAGTCACTGCTCCTGCTCTCCTCCCACCCACCTGCCTGGAGACAGCAGGGCAGCCCCGGGGAGGTGATGGGGCTGGGGAGCAGTAAAGATGATGTGGGGTTTATTTGTTCGGTGCCGGTAAGATGAGACCATCAGGGGAAGAACCTTTTGATTTTGCATTTATGTTGTGTATTGATTTCCTTTAGAGCAGTGACACGGGCTGCTGCTAATCCCTGCCTCGTTAAACTCCGCGGCAGCTCCGCGCTGCAGCCAACGAGGCAGCGCTACGTGTCGGGAAAGAGACTCCTGAGCGCCTGGGCCCCTGCTTGCTGATGCTTTATTTCTAATAAATAATGCAGTGATGAGGATCAGATTCCCCGTGCAATGGGCTCTTGGCTGAGGTCAGGCTGGCTCTGCGGGTGCTGCAGGAGGCAAAGGGCTCTCCCAAGTGCCCACATTTTAGAGGGACCGTAACAGCAACTAAACTTTTTCTTTTTCTTTTTCTTTTTCTTCTTCTTTTTCTTCTTCTTTTTCTTTTTTTCACCCCACAACACTTTCCCCCACAATGTTATCCGCAGCACGACGCTCCCCCGAAAACTGAAAAGGAAGCTGAGATTTTTATCTGGTCCAAAGTCAGGCAAGCGAGATCTGCGGAGGTGCTCTGCTGCTCTTGAACACGGGGGATGCTCAGCCCCAGCGATGCCCCACAGCACACAGGGTCCCCCCGCCTGGCTGCTGCCCCTGGGGACCGTGCGGGTGGCAGCAGGGTGGGCAAGGGCGTGGGGAAGACGGTGGCCAGGGACTAGGGCAGGGGTAGCCCGGGCAGGCACGGCTGCAGTCCAGAGCCATGGGGTAACTCTCCAGGCAGCGTTTCCTTCCTGTTCCTGGTCAAACTGAAACTTTTTTTCACTTTTTCTTGCTTGTGAACGTGCCAACACCCATTTGTGATGAACGTGAAATTCTTTTTCCTCTCTGCATTTTTTCTTTTTTTCCCCGAATTCTTTCAGTGCGCTTCAGTTTTTTCAAACTTTTCACGAAGTGAGGGGCGTTTTGGGTACCGACGGGAGGGGACGATAGCTGCGGGGAGGGGATGGAATGACAAGGTTTGATCATGGGAGAGCGGGAGCCGGCGGCTCATGCCGTGAAAGGACGAAACCCGATCAGCCAGGAGGGGGAGGAATTGTTCTGTGCTTGGGGCCGGAGCGGCGGGCGGGCGGCCTGCGGGGAGCGGGCTGGGCTGCGGGCTGGCTGGGGTCCCGCTTGGGGTTCTGCTGGGGTCCGGGCTGGGGTTCAATCGGGGGCTCGGCTGGGGTCCGTGTGAGGTCCGAGCTGAGGGTCCGGAGCCCGGCAGCGGTGCCTCCCCCTGGGGCAGGGGTCTCGCTCCGGGGGAGCCGTGCTGCTCAGAGGGAGCACAGAGCCCCCCTCTGCCCCTGCTCCCCCCGCAGTGTTCCCCTCCTCGCTCACCACGTCACGGGGCTAAGTCACGCGTGTGCAGGGACCTCCAGCCCCTGGCGTGATTCAGGGTGAGGGGCACACGGGCAGGAGTTGCCCCTCCAGGGTTCTTGGCAAGGCCACCCCCATGCTGCAGCTCCAGAGGCTGGGCTGCAGGTTCCCAGCAGGACGCAGGAATTGCACGGCTCAGCCTTGCACCTGCGGGAGGAACCAGCCCCACTCTTCTGTGAATTCACCCCATAACGAGAAACATATGTCAGAGAACATGATTTCCTACAAACCGAGCATTTGCTGCATCGTTTATGGTTAAGTCTGAATGCAGTCACAGCTGTCGTGGGAATTACGGGTTCCTTGGTTTTCATAATTAAAAAGAGAGAGAGGGGAAGAGCGGGGAGAGGAAGCAGGAGCCAGCAGGCTGGTGCCATGGGCCCAGCGGGCGGCTCCGCTGCGGGGTGGAGAAGTTCTCCTGGGGCAAACTGGCTGAAATATTCCCTATCCCGGCAGGTTGTGCAGGGACAACCGTCTGCCTGGCTCGGTGCTTAATTAAATAAGAGATATTCCAAATAAATAATAATAATAATAATTTAAAAATTAGGCTCTGGTTTTGGGCTCTTGGGAAATCATTACTGAGGAGTGACCTCTCTTAACCTGGATCAGGTTCATGCAGGAGATGTCAGAGCGTGAAGCATAGCAAATATCCACGAGCATGTACAATTACAGGTTTATTAAAGGGAAACAAGTGAATACAGTGAATGGAAAACCCTGTTTTATGGACACAGCGAGCAGGTGCTTTCAGAAAGAACCACCCTGGTGTCAGCAGGGGCTGTGCCCCGAGCTCCATCCAAGCTGTCCCACCGGGGTCCAGGCTGTGGAAGAGCTCTGCTGCTCCAGAGTCCTGCCAGCACTGGAGATGTTTCACCTGGGCCTTGTGCAGGGTGGAACTGGGAAGGGATGGGTTACCTCTGCCTGGGGAAGTGCCTGGAGAGAAAGGGCTGGCTCGGGAGGGGGCTGGCTTGTGTGCACCAGCTCAGAGCCAGCACAGAGAGAGGCTTCTCCACCGAGGTCACCATCCCAGCTGCCAGGGCTGGAGGGGTGCAGCATTCCTCTTGCCTTCTGATGCTTCTCTTGCTCTTGATCAGTGCCATAAACTGCAGGAAGCTCCTGGGGACGAAACCCTGGGTAAACACCCTGGGAAATGCCAGACACAACCTTCCTCACCCCTCCGTGGAGCACTTGCTGCTTCTCCCGTGGTACCTCTGCCACAGCATCGCTGCCACCCCCGCCGCCCGCCCGCCTCTCCTCCGGCACTCCCCACAATTACAGCTCCCTGTAATTAATAATGTTTTCATGAAGGGCATTTTCCTTGTATTGGGAAACAACTGCAATCACACTGACTGTATATCAACCAAGATACAAGTCACTTGGGGAATAAAGTGAAGATGTAATTGAGGATCTGCTATTTATCACCCTTTGCAGGGGTACGGAGCACACCGCGCTGGTACTTTTAACACAAGCTCTTCTCCAGCACTTGTTTCATTGTCATCAGATAATTTTTTTTTCTTTTTTTAAAGAAATAAAATATCTAACTACTTTCAGAAGTCTCTTTGACTTTCAATCATGAGCATGCTGCTTATTAGTGAGATGAATTTATAGGTGATGTGCTAGACTTTTATAATCATCCTTTTATAGGCAGACACCATCGGGTTTTCACAAGTAGTGACATTACCCATCGTAGCTTTAAGTAGAACTCAGAGTGCAGAAATGTAAATAACTACTGGATTTTAATGTGTAATTAGTGATGCGAAACCTTCCTTACAATATTTAATTACAAAAAGTGGGTGTTTCACCACACTGGCTCTGAACCAGAGCACTCCAGTCCCCCCAGCAGGGGCAGAGCTCCTAGGGTGGAGGGAATGGTTTGGGGTGTTCCTGCACCTCCCGTTGGGCAGCAGCTCCAGGAGGAGGGAAAGGCAGTGCTCTGCCTTCTCCCTGACCCCATTCCCTGCTGAGGATTTTTAATTTTGCTTGGGTGGATGTAAAAAGGGTGTTTTATGCCAGGTGCAGCAGTGGGGAGTGAGAAGTGTGAGGAGCACAAAATACCTGAGAACAAGGGGTGTCCTTCCCAGGGCTGGGGTGTCCTTCCCAGGGCTGGTGCATCCAGGAGAGGGGCAGGAGGTGGCTGCCCAGCTGTGGATAATATCAGGAGGGAGGGAAAATCAGCAAGGACAGCGAGAGTGAGAGGAAAACCCTCCATGGCTGGGAGGGTCTGGGTGTGTTCCCAGAGTGCTGATCCCTGTTCCTCAAACTTGGGAAGAAGTTGCTGGGACATGAAGAGTTCTTTGACTTTTTTTTAGGGCTGGTAACACCTGACCAAAGGCCAGAATATTAGCTGGGCAAATACAGGCAAAACTCTTTTTGCATAAGAAAAAAGTTGCAAAGCTCCCCAGAACCAGCGGTGGGGAGGCATTCATTGTGTCACCCACATTAATTCAGTTGGCACATTACAATGTTAAACTAAATGACATTATTACAAAGCTGTGCTAAGAAGTGTTGACAGGTCCATATGGTAATTTTACAATGTATAATGAACACACAGACTCCTTTCTTGCAGAAATTTATAGTTCAAATCTATACCCAGGATATCCAGTTTTATTTCCAGAAACTTAAATTGACTTATTACGATGTAGTGAATGTATAAATTAGTTCCAGTAGTTAAACTGAAGCATTTCCCTACAGACTCAATTAGATTCATTAATCTACTGTGTAGACCTGTAAACGGTCCATTGTTCTTTTCCCCCCCAAAATGTCAAAAACTATTTCTCTAACTATAAAATATTTCCTACAAAAACTGTTTTAAATGGTAAGAATCATTTAATATTAGGAACCCAGATCCACAAATTATTTCAGTGCCCTTGTTCTTCAGAAGAAGAAAAATAGGGTTCAGCCCTCACCAGATAATTTAATGGGACGGAGGCTGGGCTCACTCTTCTATTAAACTTCAGTGCTACCAACATAAACCAGATCTGTTTCCACCCTCATCTTGGAGAAAAAAAATGTGTGTAAAGGGGATCCCTGGGTGTTTTTGTAACCCGCAACACATGTTGCTCTCAGTGTTCATGAAAACCTGGATGCTGTCTAGGGTCAGCTGCATGGCAGGGCTGCAACTTCTGCCTGGGCTTCCATCAGGTGTGAGAAAAAAATAAAAATATAAAGTGGGATATAAAAGCAGCCTGGGATGTTCTGTGGGGAAAAGTGAAGAGCTCCATGACATCCCAGAGCATTGGAGCAGGGAGAAGCGGGAGACACCAACACAGAGCACCCGGTTCTGCAGGGATGAGGTCAGGTTTGCAGCAGGAACAGTCATAAAACTTTGTGTCTTTTACCCTCAGCGGATTTTATATGGGAGCTGCTGAGAGAGGATAAATAGGAGCTGCTGGCGGGGGTGGAGAGACAGGAACAGTGCCTGGAAATCAAACCCTGTGAGTCAGAACTTCCGGCATCAGCAGTGCCAGGATGAAAATACCCACTGTGTCCTGCACAGAGCCTGGGGCTGGCACTGGGGAGGGGTGGGATGGGGGGGATGGATTGGGTGGTCCTACTGGGCCCAGGCTTGGTGATGCCCTGGTGATGCTCTAATGATGCTCTGGTGATGTTCTGGTGATGCTCCCACAATGCTGGCACCAACAGAGCCACCGTGCCCAGCATCACTCTCAGCCCCCAGGGCAGGGCCAGGCACCGTCCATCCCCAGGCCCTCTCCAGCACTTGGCATGCTTGGTCCCTGTAGGGACACATCAGTATTTGTTCCTCTGGAACTAAAATTACTCCTGCCATGGCAGGAGCTGAGCGCGGGCGCAGCAGCTCTGAGTCACCCCCGGGATTTCTGTGGAAAGAAAGTGAACATTGATGGAGGGAGCCTGGGGCCTCTGCTGCAGCACAATGGGGAGACTGTGGGGGAAGAATTCCAAAGAAATAATCTGGAAAATATTTAAGATAAATGTGAAGAGTGTGGTGGGGGTTTACACTTGTTTGGTTTTTTGTTGGTGTTTTTTTTTTTTTTTTTCTTTTCTTTTTGTTTTTTTCCTGGGTGAAGCTGTGGAGAGGAGCAAGAGCAGTCGCTGAGCTGCTGGAAGAGCTCATGGCTGCTGGGAGGCTGGAGGGATCCTGGGGGAGATACCAGGGCTGCCAGGGGCAGAGGGACAGGGGCTGACTGCTCTGTTAACAGTGCCTGGGAAAATAAGGTTATTTTATAAATATATCTAGGTACTAATATACAAACATCCAGACATACAAACACACACAAAACCAGATCTGGAGTCAGTCCGGAGGTCACAGAGATACTGGAAGTGCTGGAGCATTCTGGAGCCATGCTGGGAATTGGGGGTGTTGAGGCTGGAGAAGAGAAAATTCCAGGGAGACCTCAGAGCACCTTCCAGTGCCTGAAGGGGCTCCAGGAAAGCTGGGGAGGGACTTGGGACAAGGACAGGGAGGGATGGGATGAGGGGGAAGGGTTTCCAGCTGCAAGAGGGGAGATGGAGAGGAGACCTGAGAGAGAAATTCTTTGGGGTGAGGGTGCTGAGCCCCTGGTTGCCCAGGTTGCCCCCAGAAGCTGTGTCTTTCCCAGCCCTGGCAGTGTCTCAGCCCAGGTTGGATGGGGCTTGGAGCACCCTGGGCTGTGGGAGAGGTCCCTGACCATGGCAGGGGTGGCACTGGGGGAGCTTTAAGGTGTCTTTAACCAGTCCTTAACTCTCTGAAATACACCACACCCCAAGGGAACGTTTTGGTTTCTAGATGTTTGTCCAGCAGTGCCCATGCCTGGGAGATCCCCCACCAGGGTTGGGGTCACCATCTTTTCTGATCTCCCTGCCCCAGGACACATCTTCCAGGTTGACTTGGACCCTCAGAACCAACACAGACCCTTAGGGCTCTTCCACCTGCTTGCTCACAGGAGGCCGTGGGTACGCTCCAGGCTGAACCCTCTCGCAGAAGAGCAGCTCCACGCGTGGCACTCGGAGGGGGAAAGTTTGGAGACCCTCCGGGCACACCCCTCAGCACAGCCCCTGCCCCGGTGGTTCACAAAAACAGCCTGAGCCGGCTGGGCCCTGACGTCAAAGCCAGGGCTTTATCAATGTCACCTTTATGTTAGCAAACAGATTAAACGCCTCTAATATCTCCCATAATGGCATTCTGTATGGTCGAGATCACACCGGCGATAGTATATTTGATACAGTTGTAAACCTTGAAAGAATAAGGGCTGCCTAAGAGAATAGCTTTTTCTAGCTTAAACACATTACAGTTGCGAGTGTAAATCACTTGTCAGTTGATGGCAAATGTAACAGTGTTATAATCGGAGGGGAAAAAAAAAAAAAAAAAAAAGAAAAAAAAAAGAAATAAAGTGCAGATAATCTTTTTCGCCATTTTCCTGGCAGCGGCGGCGTTGGGAGAGTGACAGCCCTTCAGTTGAGTGGCAGGTGTCCTTTCAGGCGCCTCGGAATCACTATCTGTGCAGGCTGTTGAAATGCATATTTCCATCCTTATCGTAAAGGAATGGATGGGCAAGATAGGTGCTGTTAACATTGCAAATAGCTCCAGAATTATTCATTGTCAGCTCCCGGGCAAAGAATAGGGGGGAAAGTTTTATTATTCACGGCGCACAATAGCCGGGTGCTTAATGATTCCCCGTACCTTGGCAGGATTGTCTGCCGACTTCAGGCGCTCGCGGTGGGTGACACAGGTCTGGCCAAGTGTTAGAGCAAGATCATACGTCCCGGGCCCATTTTAATTTCTAATACATTAATCTTTCCCTCGCAGATGCACAATGAATATTCCGCAGCCCCTTGTTTGTCAGGAGCTGTGTGCCTTTCATCTATTCAGGTGGTTTCATTGACTCTGAAAGCGCTCCTCAAAGGCCTGATCACTCAATGACAACCGGGGCACAATAGAGGGATCCAGAACCCCCCCCCCCGTGTCCCCCGGCTCTGGATGGACACGCTGACACCCGCTCCCCGGGGACTCCCGGGCGTTATCGGGGGGGGGCTGGGGCTGCCGGGGGTATCTCTGCTCCCCAGACGCTCCGCACCCCCGCCGGGGGATGCTCTCGGCGTGCCGCTGCTCTACACGCACGCACCATTCAGATTTAGTTTTAATCCTTTGTCTGGGGCTGCTAATTGCCATTGTTTTAAGTTCATTATCCCCAGGTGCGCCTTGTCAGAGCCCGGGTCCCCGCGCTTGTAAGCGCTGTCCCCTCTCCGGCGGGCACAGACCCTGCCATTGTCACACGCGTCCCTGCCGGTGCCCAACACCCTGCTGCGAGTCCCTCCTCGGCTCTCCCTGCTGTGGTCTCAAATTAATTAATGAAGTAGCAACCCCTCAGCTGCCTGGGGGGACCCTCGCCGCGGGCTGTGCTCGTTCTGCCATCCCGTGCCCACCCCGGCCCAGAGCTCGGCCCCGGGCACCACCCAGCACCTGGGACTGGTGTGTCCCACAACCAGCTGAACCAGATCCTGCTGCCCTGGAGGAAAGATGGAGAGCACCCAGAATAGGCTCCAGAGCAGAGCTGCTCCAGCCCTCCCAGTATCCCTGTGGCCTCTGGACTTCCCCCAACAGCTCCATGTCCTTCTTGTGCTGGAGGCTCCAGAAGTAGCTCCAGGTGGGATCTCACTAGAGCGGAGCAGAGGGGGAGAACCCCCCTCAACCTGCCACCCCTCTGCCCTGCCAGAGCCCTGAGCCCTCAGGGCCTGGGACCCCTTCCCTGTGCAGCTAAGCCCAGGACACCAGGGATGTCCCATGTCCCCAGGACACCCAGGATGTCCAGTGTCCCCAGGACACCCGGGATGTCCCATGTCCCCAGGACACCCAGGATGTCCAGTGTCCCCAGAACACCCGGGATGTCCCACGTCCCCAGGACACTGGGAATACCCCCTGGTGCTGCATCTCAGTGTCTCTTCCCCCAGCACACGGGGCTGGCAAACCCCCTGGGCTGCAGGCTGCAGCCAGCCTGGCCTGTGCTCTCAATAAAAGCTCATTAAGAAAAGATTATGAACATATAACAATACATTTTAAGTGCGCTGCAATGATCCATAAAATTGGTGTGGCTAATTAGCAGATCAAATCTCTACGAGAACTGGATCACTTTAATATCCTTGGGTAGTTTAATTCTGTAGGTATTTTACTATCCACACATGTTTAGTGAAATTAAATAACAGTATAAATGTTCGGTGGGATTAAGACAACAGTAAAATGAAACCAAACAAAATGAGTTTATTTTGCTAATAGAATAACAGAGAATCCCAATGTTGATATAACATCACACAAAATCTAGAGCAAACATAGTCTGAATCCCAGTCTCATTTCACATGTAATTAACCTTTCTCAATCAAGCTAAACAGCCCTTATACCTCCTCCACACTGCCTGGGCACCCACTTCTCCTTGGCAGGGAGGAGGGCAGGAGCCAGGGCAGGGATTGTGCTTCCCACTGGGATGGGCCTGAGACCCTCTGAGCCCTGGGAACCCCAGGCAGGAGAAAGCTGGGAATGGTTGGGACACCTGGGAAGTTCCTGAGGAGTTTGGGTCCCCCAGTAGGTATGTTTCTCTTTGGGGAATATAATTTTTTTTCCCTTTCCTTTTTCTACAGTCTCTGAAATGAGCATCTGGACAAAGCTGCTCCCACAGGTGGGTTTGAACCTGCCCTTTTTGCACAGTTCATTACTACAGAAACCTGTCTGGACATCAAAAAGAACCAGGGTCAGTATAATTTTTTTTGCATTTTACTCTGGTTCATTGGAGAAGACACCCTGAACCAATATTTTATAAGAAATCAAGAAAACTGACACACACACCCCCGCTTAGCTTTTCTTCCATTTAAAACTAAAATGCTTAGAACGGTTTTATTTCATTTTGTTTTCAAGGTTTTTGATCCCCCAACTTGTCACTTAAATTGGACTTTTGGCAACTCCAAGAAGAAAATGAATCTCAAGGGGGGCAATCATGTTGTTTCTAATGCCACCAGCTATTGTTGCTGAACAACAACTCAGTGTTTTAGACTCCAATTGCAATTTCAATGAATGAAGGAAACAATCCCAGGGATGAGAGTGTGGGATCTGCACTTAGAGAAGAGCTGGGGCACAGGGAAGGTCTCAGTGTTGTCCCCAGGAGGGGCCTGAGCAATCCTGGGGGACAGGGCTGATCCCCAAAGAGCTTCCATCTCCTCCTCCCACCAGGAGCTTTCCATGGAGCCAGTCTGATGGGATCCATCCCATGGCATCTGATGCACCATTGTGGGTTTTGCTGTCCACTCTTTATCATCATGGCCAACTGGTTTTCTGCTGCTAAGATGGAAAGTCCTGCTAGTAAACAGTTCTATTTATTTAAGAATTTTTTATCCCTGTCTCCTCCCCACCAGCAGCCCTCTGTTTGTGCTGCTGTTTATCAAGAAACACCATGTGAAAGTTAATAATAACATAATTTAGAGCAATAATTACATTTTTATTCAATAGCTATGGGAAAACACTGAGTTGAATAATGAGATAAAAATGAGTGTCTCAGTCCTAACAGGACATTAATCAACATATTAACTGTGTAGGCAAACTGATTTGAGGCTGTTATGGCTTAATTTGTCTCAAAATCATTATTTTTTATGTATTGCATAATGTACTTTAAAATATGTGTTGGAGTGATTATATGTAGGCATCACAGTGGCACAGGATCACTGCAGTGCTTCATTCTGCCATCAATTACAACTTTTTTTATTGTACCCAGCACAAAGTCCACAGTGTTAGGGAGCCAGGCTGGGATCAGGCTAAAATCTCCTACTTTATGGCCTACCCTCAACTGAATATTTTTTTAAGTGTTCCCTCTCCTGAAACCCTTGAATCAGCACATTTTATTTCCCTGGGCAGCCTCCCATTGGGTCTAACATATTTTTTCCCCTCTGGCTTGCTTTCTTGTGAAATTTTTCTTGGTGCTTTTGAACTCTTTGTCCTTAATTTAAAGTTTAGGAATCTGCTGGGATTTTTCCCCCAAGGGGCTGGCATGCCTGGAGCCCACAGGTGTGTTCCAACCATGCTGAGGCCACGCTTAGCAGTGGAATCTGAGATCATCAGGTTTAAGCCTTCTCCCTTGCACATTTTGTCTTTTTCCTCTTCCTTTTCTTTGTCCAGGTGCATTCCAGGAGATTCCTGAGGGGTGTTCAAAGTCTGTCCCAAAGTTGTGTTGTCTCCAGCTTTGGATGAGTTTCATCCATTTCCCACCCCCACTGTGTTTGGAGGCACATCAGGGTGCTGCTGCCTGGGTGGAGCCCTGGGGATGGGGTCTGGGGACCCCTTGGTCTCCAGGGGGTTGGTACTGGCACAGACATCACCCTCAGAGGCCAGTGCCTGCCTGTGGGGATGGGCACTGCCCACATGTCACATCCCTCCTCTTCCCTCCTTCCTGATGAGGCCTCTCCCTCCCTCCCTCCCTCCCTCCCTCCCTCCCTCCCTCCCTCCCTCCCTTCCTCCCTCCCTCTATCCCTTCATTCCTCCATCCATCCATCCCTCCATCCATCCATCCATCCATCCATCCCTCCATCCATCCCTCCATCCATCCCTCCATCCATCCCTCCATCCATCCATCCATCCATCCATCCATCCATCCATCCATCCATGCATGCATCCATCCATCCCTCCATCCATCCATCCATCCATCCCTCCATCCATCCATCCATCCATCCATCCATGCATCCATCCATCCCTCCATCCATCCATCCATCCATCCATCCCTCCATCCATCCATCCCTCCATCCATCCATCCATCCCTCCATCCATCCCTCCATCCATCCATCCCTCCATCCATCCATCCATCCATCCATCCATCCATCCATCCATCCATCCATCCATCTATCCATCCATCCATCCATCCATCCCTCCATCCATCCATCCATCCATCCATCCATCCATCCCTCCATCCATCCATCCATCCATCCATCCCTCCATCCATCCATCCCTCCATCCATCCATCCCTCCACCCACCCATCCATCCCTCCATCCATCCATCCCTCCATCCATCCATCCATCCATCCATCCATCCATCCATCCCTCCATCCATCCCTCCATCCATCCATCCATCCATCCATCCATCCATCCATCCCTCCATCCCTCCATCCATCCATCCATCCATCCATCCATCCATCCATCCATCCATCCATCTCTCCACCCCCCCTACCCTCCCCCCCCTCCCCCCAGCAGGGGACCCCCCAGTGAGCTGCGTGGCCCTGTCGGGACCCCCTGTCTGTGTCAGGTCCCTCCCTGGCTGGCAGGGTGTGACGAGTGATGTGTGACAAATCCAGGCAGTGACAGGAACATGTAAATCTTGGGTGTTATCGGCCCTGGTCCCGACGTCGGTACAAGGAACACAAGTTGAAGGATTAAGTGCTGGAGGAGGTCTGGGAGCAGGGAAGGTGCTGCGGGCTGGCGTGACGTGCTGATTAAGACACTGACAGAGTGCACAAAACCCCATTTGTTGGCGTGACATGTCAGAGGGATGAAGAATCAGTCTTTGTCTGCGCCAGCTCGGTTTTCTTTCAAAAAGCCTTTTAGATCAGCTGCAGGAGAAACAAGGAGGTAAGTAGCCCATTGATTTAATACAAGCAACATGCAAAGTACATAATAATGAAAATCAAAATCCTTTCATGGCATCAGTGAGGGCAGTGAACAATGTGGATTAATGCAAGCTGCCTTCCCCTCAACTTTTACCTCCAGAAGTAGTTTGCATTGTGGAGCTAATTCTCCTTCCACCCATGACTAAATTGTGTACCCAGCTCTACTTTTGTTTGACATCAAAAAGTAAATGATGGAAAATTGGATCCAACAATATGTTCTGATTATTCCTGCACTACAGAGTATTCACCCGATGTGACAAACCATGTTTATCCCACTAGGGAGAGGAGAGGAGGGATCCCTCGGGACTGATCAGCATGTGTGGGGCCATTAAGTTAAGGAGCTGAGTCAGTTTGTAGCACTGACAACGATAGCTTTATTTCTCTTTCTCATTATTATTAAGGTTTTAATTTGTAAAATCTTAACTAAATATAGTTTTGGTATGGGAGAAACAAAAGTTGTTTTGGGGTTGACTGCGTTAGCAGGGGGAATTACTCCAGCCTTCAGGCCCTCCTCCCCCTGTCTTACTATTTACCTCCCCCAGGGTGTTATTTCTCTCTGGTCTCAGAAATTTCCCTTTTTGGTCATTCTGTGTATCAGGCTATAAACTGCCACACAGGAACTGTCACCAACTTCTTCTGTAATTTGCTTAACTCTTCCTTGTGCAGCAGAAACACTATCATGCAACCCCACACCATCGGTTGGGAGGTTTTTCATGTATTCTGCTTTAATTAGTTTTCAGCATGGAGAAGGATGCCAGGTTCCCAGCTACCTTTCTTGCTTTTGCCAGGAAGAGTTGGACCAGATGGTCCTGGAGCTCCCTTCCAACCTGGTGTCCTCTGGTTCTCCTGGGTCACATCAAGTCCCCCTCGAGCAAGGGGACAGCTGGGCCCTGCCTGGTCCCAGGGGGATGCCAGAACAAGCCTTGTCCCTGACATTCCTGCCTGGCAAAGCTTTGGGCTCTCTCTTGCAGGCTGGACCCCCCAGCAGGGACATCCCTGCCAGTGCCTGAATATGCTTGCACACATGCAGCAGCATCCTCTGAAATACAGCCTGTAAAAATATGTATATTATTGTCTTTTAAATAAAGGATTGGGTGCCCAGGTGCCTGGCACCATACACAAGGGAACAGAGTCTTTACCCAGGGCCCTAAAGATCAGTATATAGGAGCTGTGCCTACTGTACTGATCCATTCCTCACCCACACACCCACCCTGTATATTTTATTTGCCTTTCCTTTCCATTTTTTTTTTTGGGGGGGGGGAGGTTTCTGGCCCACAGCCTGATGTGCACATAGGGAAGGATGTGCACATGTACAACAAGGTGATGCTGAGGACCTTTTGAAGGCTCAGCCCCAGGAGGAAGGGGGACTGTGGCCATCCCCAGCTGCTGACACAGGAGCACTCAGTGTTTTATCCAGCCTGGGTGAGGTGATGGTTGCTGGATGTGTGCTGGCAGCTGGGCACTGAAAGGAGGCAGAGACGTGGCCCAGAATACTTCTGCAGTTCAGAGCAGGCAGCCTGGGGGACTGTGGGCAGCGAAGGGGTTATTATGTGGTGGGTTTGCATTCCTCACCTCTTTCTACACAATGAGAAAAAAAAAATTAACGCTGAGAGACTCGGTTTCTGTCTGTGTTCACCCCCCTGTCCAACACAACAGGCAAGTGGAAAAGTTGCTGATGAACACTTGTACAAAACCTGAGCTTTCCCTGCCGGGTCTCCTCTGCTTCCCTGTAACCCCCAAGTGTTCCTCACACCGCGGAGCTGCTCTGCACATCCCCGCGATGTTCCTGCGGGGTTCTCTCTGGCTCTGTAGGTCTCCATCTCTCCAGCCATCTCTCTCGGTGCCGCCCTCCTGCCCGCCCGCTCCGCCAAAAGAGGGCAATGTTGCCGTGCGGAACCGCCGAGCGGGACCCCCGAGATGCTCCAGCTCCGGACTCAGCCCGGGGCCGCGCTCAGGGCCCGCGGGGAACAGGCACATCTCTGGAAATGGATCATCCTGGTGTTCTGCTCCTCTCCCCGGGGAAGGGAAGGTGTCCGTGTGTCCCCCCCCGGGTAAGGGCTGTGGGAGCCGGGCATGGACGGGGTACCCCAGATCCCGGGTTTAGGGGGTGGGGAAGGTTTGAGGCTCCTGTGCCAGCCCAGAGACATCGAGAGGAACCGGGGGAGAAGCGTGCCCGCGGCGGGGGCTTCCAGGGAATCCTATTTAACGTGGATTTCCTTCACCCCGAGCTCTGCTCCTCATTTCTGGAGTCAAAGCTCTTACACCATCCACCTCATTTCTGCTGCCTCCCTGGCACCTGTCAGCAGCTGTACCTGAGGAGGTCTGTTATTAAAGGAATAATAACTGTATCACAGGTTTCTGGATCCAGGGTAATATTTTCTTTCTCAAATATTCATTAAAAATATATAGATTGTGTTTTATTGAAAGTGGCCTTTAATGAACAGTATTCCTGTTTGCGTACAAGGAGGAGCTTCCAGTGCAATTCCCTGACAGTAATTGTGCTCTGAACAGAGGCTGCACAATAACCCAGTGCAGCTAATGGCTATCCTGTGGATTGAGTGCTCCACTTTTGTCATTATCAGGCTACTTTTTAAAATGCAGAAATTAGTTAGGCCAGCAAAGAGTTAATTATGTCCCTGCGACAGGAAACCCTCAGAGCACATTAATTTTGAAAAATTCTTTGTCTTCGTTACAAAGCAGAAATTCGAAAGACCTTGGCAGGTGATATCAGAGAAGTAGTTACTCAGAGCATCGTTTAAAGGGAAAAAAAAAAAAAAAGAAAAAAAAAAAAAAAAAAAAAAAAAAAAAAGAGAAAGGAAGGAAAAAGAAAGAAAGCAGCCACGAGCAGGGGAGGAAACCCTCCTGGTAAGCAAGCTCCTGAAGAGGTCTTGGAGCCAGATCCTGGCTTCTCTGTCGCTGAAAGGAAAAAACAGGCACCTAGACAGAGTCTTTTTGACTGCTCGCTTTCCAGCCTTATTCCTCCTGGCATGCTGCACAGTTTCTAGCTCTCACGCCTTGGCAAAGGAATGTTAAAAAAAAAAAAAAAAAAAAAAAAAAAAGGTTTTGTGAGGGGTAGAGGCAGTGGTGGGGGTGAGGGGCAGAGGGTGCAGAATGCCCCCTCCAGGTGCCTGTCCTGGGTCTGGGCTCAGGGCCAGGCTGTCACACACCCTCCTAATCACCTTCTGAGGTGCCCATCAGCACCCCAAGAGCCAGCCAAGCCCTCCTGGCCTGTGTGCTGGCATTGCCACGGGGCTGGCAGGTGATGGCTGGTGGCTGGGCTGATGCCCAGCAGAGCTCACCAGCACCATCAGTGGCTGTGGCATTAAGTGCAGCATGCAAAAAATAAATGAAACGTGGTCTCAGCACCTCCCCAGAGCTCAGGTGCCAGGAGGGGTTGGATGGGTTCACAGGGCCTGGGTGTTGGGGGTCAGGAGGAAGCTGGGCCAGCCCCTTGGGGTTTGGGTGGGAAGCTGGGCAGCCCATGGCAGCAGCACCATGTCCCAACCTGGTTGAAGTGCAGTTACCAGACACCACGGGCTGTTAACCAGGGTCAGCCTGGCTAAATTGCAAGGGCCCTTGTACACAGACTTCAGATGGAGATGGCACAGACTGGGTCATGGAAGGGCTGTTCAGTAATGGAGCAACCAGCTGCAGCAGCACCCAGAAATTCAGTCCTGCCCCTTTTAATATTAAACAAGACCAAATATGCAAAGAAGCCCCAATCAGTCTTACAAAATAATTCAGCTCCAGAGGCAGCTTGAAAACAAAAATAGAGGAATAAACAACAAATACAACTGCCTCCACGTGGCAGAAATTCCAGGGATTTTTTTCCCCCTTTTGGTCACAGCTTCTTTGGCTGTGTCGCTCCTGTGCAGTCACCAGAGCCCTGACCCTCACGGGTTAACAGAGTGCCAGGGACTGAATTCTCACTGCCTGAAGCCAGAGTCAGGCTCTGATCCCTGCAGCCCATCCCTGGCTGCCAGTGATGTTCAGGGGATGCTGCAGGCTGGGAAGCTGGGCATCAGTGTGGGACAGTGCTAGACTGTCACCTTCAGTCATGGACCAGCAGAACTTTTATTTTCATTAAAACAGTGAGCAACTGTTGGTTTGGGGTTTTTTTGGATGGTTTTGGTTTTGTTTGTTTGTTTTTTGTTTGTTTGTTTTATGCAGCTGTTGGGAAATTTGTCCCAGCTTATTAGTGAATTTAACATAACAATTTGACTAAATCAGGATCAGCTGAATCGTGTAAGGTGCCAAATAGTAGCCCAGGCTTTTCCCATTGCAAATTCTGAATGCACGGCCTCCCATTGGAAGCAGGAGAGCTGATAATAATCACACCTGTGAACACAACCTCTGCAGCAGAGGACAGACTGATCACTGTTCTACTTGGGGTCTGCAGGAAAAAAAAAAAAAACAAAACAACTTGAATGTTTTTGGGGTTTAATTAATTAATTAATTAATTTTACAGAAATGTTTTCCATTTGAATTGAATTAGCCCATGTTAAGTGTTAGTATGGGAGGCCAGTGGGTTCAGGGGTCCCTGTTTGTTCCTCCCAGGATCAGACACAGACACAGGTGGTGATGCTGAGGAGCCAGGGAAGCCCTGGGAGGTCCCAAGGGCTCTTGGGGGGATGTTCCCTACAGCCTGGCTGGTCCCTGGCCTTCCATCAGCATGGGAAGTGCTGGAAATTTCATCTGTCATTCCTGTTCTCTAGTAGAAGATAAACCTGTGTTCCCGGGGAGGATCCTGCTCATCCTGCATGTCAGCTTTTGGGCCTGTGTGAAGGTAAATTTATGCACTGCCAATTGATCTCTGATGTGATTGAGCCTGACAGCGAGTCACGGAGACGTGGTGGAAGTGGAGTGAGGGTGGCTGCTGTGTGTTGAGATACACTGACATCCATAAACACGGGGAGGGAGGGATTGATAGGATCTGTGCCTGTCAGTCTCCCCGGGCAGAGTCCTCAGCCTGGAGACAAAGCCACAGGTGGGCTGGGGCTCTGCCACCCAACCTCCAGCACAGCACAGCAGGGACAGACAGAGACACCCGGGAAGGGTTAAACCCCACTCAGGTCTGGGTAGAACCCAGAATTCACAGGAGGTTTCCCTGCAGTGTTGCTCATGTAATGAGCATTGCTCCTGTGGTCTGGTGCTCCTGGGCAGCTTTCAGACAGAAGCTGTGGTTCTGCTTGGAGACCATGCAGAGGCTGGAGTTAGGTGGCTAACTGGAAACCTGTTGTGATTTTGGGAGTGAATTAGAAGCACCGCACAAGTGTTTGGTGCCAGGATAGTGTTTCCTTCATCCCTGGGCTGGGTGAGCAGTGGCCACCCGAAGCAGCTCACCAGAACAGAACGTGGTGAAGCTGCTGGCACGGGGAGATGAGCAGGCAGAAGCAGTGACATCTCCATGGTGGAGAAGCTGCCCATAGGAAGAAAAAATTGGCCCAAGACTCACCAGTCACACAGGACCCACCAGCACAAGGGAAATGGGCATCACCCACTGTGTGTGGTGCTTCCCTTGAGGGCTGGGCAGAGGTTGGGGATGTTCATAATTTGGGAGGAAACTCTCCAGAAGCTGTGGAAATGTACACCTGATGCCAGCTAAAGCCTTCTCTCTCCCCACTCAGGGAGCTGAAGGGGGGATAAATGGATTGAAGATGTTATCTGAGTTCATCTCCAACCATCTCTTCACTGGAGGAGCCTCCAGTGGTCCTTGTTATCCACATCAGACACAGCTCTGCCTGGTGAATGAAAGGGAGGGAGGTCTCATCACAAATTACACTAGTAATTCTTTTCCAGAACTAATTAACTTAAAAGATACTGTACTGATTGCAGAAAAGGTGTTAACAGAAGCTTAAGAAGTTGAAAAACAAAATGAAGCTGCACATGAGAACAGCTCTCTCTTTAATCTCAGGTTTGTGATGTACGGAATACTCAGAATGGAGCACACTGAAGCAAAGGATGAATTTCATTATTTTATGTTTGAAAAGCCTCTGTATCTGGGAGAGACATGAGAAAGGATATCAACACTTTGTGTCTCCACTCCCACTTGCCACTTTGCTCTTTTCTGCCAAGGAGCCAGGAGTTGCTCCTCATAGTCTGAGGCCCCTCCTGGGAGGGTGTCAGGGGTGGTGACTTTGCCCACATCTTCCCAGAGGAACAAGGAGAGAGGAGTTTTAATGTTTTCCATGAGTCTCTCTTCCCATGTAACAGCCTGGGAGTTTGGAAAAAAAAACCCAAAACATGGCAGTCTTTGAAGATTACTTTCATATAAATTCCTTACAAATCATAAAATCATAGAGTCACAGAATGTTAGGTTGGAAGGGACCTCAAGGATCATCTGATCAAGCCCCATCCCTTTGAATTTGGTATTTCAAGGCACTTTGGATGCTGCTGGTAACTTTTTCTCTTTCATCCCATTCTTTCCCCCTATCCCTGTTCCATCCCTGCTGCTTTGCCCTCTTCCTGCAGCAACGCCCCTGGGCTCTGCCTGTGCCCCCCGAGCTCCAGCCTGGCCCTGGTCTGCACCCAGAGAAGGAAGAAAGCCACAGCCTTGGAGCCAGTGGGTTACATTTTAATGTATAGTGGCTAAAATTAGTTTATACTTTAGGAAGTTAGTGCTTTTTAGCAGCCCTTTTACTCTCAAAGCTGCAAAATCCATGAGCTTGGAGTTAATGATGCATTTCCCTTCAGATCCTGGGTAGGTCTTAATGGGTCAAGGTGGGATCTGTGGGGCCAGAAACACCACTCAGTTCCTCCTGACGTGAGCCAAGAGTGCATTTTCTCCTTTATTTATGGGGATAAATTTCTTGTGGCTTTATTTAGGACCCCAAGCCAGGGGTATCTGCTGGCAGACAGGGTGCTGGCTCTGCTGGGTGTGGGGCAAGGGGCTGAGGGCACTGCTGCTGGGCTGCCTGTACCTGGGCTGCCTGTTTGTATCTGGCTGCCTGTACCTGGGCTGCCTGTTTGTACCTGGGCAGCCTGTACCTGCTGCCTGTTTGCCTCTGGACACCTCTGGGCAAAACCTGCTGGTTCCTGCACAGCCCCCTTGGGCAGGCTCCTAATGAGACACTAATGGGTGGCAAAGGCAGCTGTGCATAAAGATGAGTTTGTTCAAACATTGTGGACCATATACTCAGGAGGAACTGTTTACTGATAAATCAAAAGTAAATTATTGTTTTCTGCTGACATCAGGTAACCCCTGCCAAAAAATTAACCTGTAAACTGTTTGACATCATGGAGTAATATATCAAAATGCTGCCAGCATACTGATCCCTCACTATGCTGCTGCAACAAATCAATTAGGCTACCAATTCTGTTCATTAGAATTCATTTAAATCTCAATTAAAAAGTTAATTAAAAGTAAGAGTGAGAAGGAAATCATGTCTAACATTCTTATTAAACTCAAATCACCAAATTAATTTTAAATCCAAATCAGCAATCAGAAGTGGAGATATAAAGAAAAAGGGAAAAAACCCAATACAGTCTGGTCTGGGAAGAGGGAAGGAGGATGAGCTTCAGTACTCCCAAAGAGAGATTTTCTGGACCATAACGCTGATCAGAGCCCTGTGCCTTGTAGTTCCATCCTATCTTATTTTAAAATATAGTATGTCTGATTTCCCAGATAAATTTGTCTTTGTCAGACCCAGCCTTCAACAACCCCGTGAGTTCAAATAAATCCTGCTCCCACTCTTTTCCTATTAACTCCCTCCAGACTTCCCTGTCTGGGGGATGTTTTGCCTCCCCTCCAGCCTTAGAGAGCTTGTCCAGGGAGAAGGAGCAGGTCACCCTCTTTGGGGTGGGATCCCCCCCCAGATCTCCTGTCCCCTCCAGCGCTGGGGCCAGGGGGACACAGGGCCAGCTCGTGTCTCCCTCCAGCCAAGCTGTGATGAAGCCCCCTGACTCTGAAGAAATTGGTTTTAATTCAGGCATGGAGCTTCCCTTCCTGGCTGGGAGCAGCACGGGCATCTCCTTTGTTTTCCTGTTTCAAAAATAGAGCCCCTTTGGTGGAGAGCATCCTCCTGACAAGCTACAAAAGCCTCAGACTAATTTCCTATGCGGTTCTTGGCACCGGGGTCTGGGTGGAGGTGGGCAGGGTCCACCCAGCCTTTCAGTCTCATTAATCATTTGGCTTTCCCTGGCTGCTTGCAGCATCTTCTGGAGGAACCCTTCTCTTTATTCATTCAGACAACCCTTTGGATTAAACAGAGCCAGCTAAATGTCAAACCAAATCTGAGTCTTGATGCAGATAATCATTTCAATAATATTTCTCCATTTGTGCCCAAACACCAAGGGAATAAAGCTTTTCTGCTGTCAGGTAGTGTAAGACTGCAGTTGGTGTAAATGCTTGACATTGAGCCAGATGGCTTAGCCGTGCTGCAAACATATGTTCAACAAGCAGGCTTGCACACATTGGAATTTTATTATTTTGAACTGGTGAGGCATGCATATTTATTTACTTGACCCCCCTTTGGTGTCACTTTGGTATTAAAACAATCAGTTCTAGAGCATCCCGAGCTGTGGGGCAGCCCTGGTTTCTCCAGCCCTCCCCAGGCCCCCAGCAGCACCGGTGGCATCGTGTCCCTGGGGGGTGGGGAAGGCTGCAGAACCACCCCACAGCCCAGAGGAGTTCCTCTTCTTCCCTGGACAAATCTTTGCTCTGTAATTATACCGGTAATTTTCCAACTTTTTTAAAAGTCAGGATCTCTCGACAGGTGATTTATTAGGCTCTGTCAAGTGCATCCCAAACATCTTGCTGAGATCACTAAATTAGAAAAAAAATATCAGTGCAAAGGGGAAAAAAATGAACAAGATAAAAAATTAAAATCTTTGGTTGGGGAGAGGGGCAGTCAACCACCTGGCTGGGGAAAGCAGGCCTTTTTTTTTAATTTTTTTTTTTTTTTTTTCCCCTGGCTGATATTAAATAACTGGACATAAATCTAAGTAATTTCACAAAACAGCACCAGAATGACCCGGGACCCGATCCAGAACTCGTTAAAAGCTGTCAGAAGGTTTCCTCTGCCTGGCACGTGCTGTGGGTCAGGTTTGGATCCCGGGGATGCTCAGGGATTTAGGGCTCTCACGCAGCCCCAGCCCCAGCGGCAGCAGCAGAGGGTGGGTTTGATGCTTGTCAGGGTGGGTTTGGTGCTTGTGCAGGGGGGTTTGGTGTTTGTCAGGGTGGGTCTGGTGCTTGTCAGGGTGGGTTTGGTGCTTGTGCAGGGGGGTTTGGTGTTTGTCAGGGTGGGTTTGGTGCTTGTCAGGGTGGGTTTGGTGCTTGTGCAGGGGGGTTTGGTGCTTGTGCAGGGGGGTTTGGTGCTTGTCAGGGTGGGTTTGGTGCTTGTGCAGGGGGGTTTGGTGCTTGTCAGGGTGGGTTTGGTGCTTGTGCAGGGCTGTGAGGAACTGTGCTGCCAGCATCCAGATGTGAAATATTTGAGGAGGTTGCCACAGGCTGAGCACACCAGGGCTGAAGGGAGAGAACACTTCCCCCTGCTCCCAGGGCTCAGCCTCTTCCCTTGGGCTGGGTATAAAATGCAGAGTGTCATTCCTGCTGGGCTTGTGCCCTAAATACTAACCCACTGTTTACATTTTTTACTGGTCCTACTGATTAAAATCCATTGGGGGTGAGGCTGCCAACAGCCCTGTGCAAAGAGGGGTGGGCAGAGCCCTGTCGGGGCAGTGTGGGGACACGGGTGATGCCTCCAGCCCGGGTGCCACCTGCAGCTCAGACAGACACCAAATAACTCAAACCCGTGTCCTGCCCTCACCATCAGAGAATATCAGAGGAGAAAACTCTCCGTGCTGGCAGGCAGCAGAGGTCAAGTGCCAGAGCAGATGTGATGATGGTGCAGGCCCATCCTCTGCAGCCCTGCTCGTTGTTGTCAGGGGGAGGTTGTGGTATTTCAGCTTCAGGGGGCAAGCACCATCCATTATTTTTGTCCGTAAAGTGCCGTGCACATCCAGGATGCTCTTTAAATAGTAATAATAATGATAATAATAGCAATAATAACAATAATAATAATAGTAATAGCGTTGCAGCTCCCAACAAAGCTTGTGCCTGTGTCAGAGCTCCAGTGCTGCAGCACATCACTAAGCAACACGAGTGCAGTAGGATCATGGGGCTGCTGCTTCCCCAGCACCCAGTGAGGGGGAAACAGTGATGGGGGCCAAAGACCCCAAAGCCCAAGAGCTGGGCACCAGCTTTCCCCCCTTTCCCTCGAAAGCAGTGATGTCTGTAAAGCAGTGATCTCCCTCTGCTTCCACTCCATGCCTTCAGGACTTGTTCTTTCCCCTTTTCACCCCCTGGTATGCCCAGCTCATCCCTTTATTTCATCCCCAGCAGGATGCAGGAAGATGCTGTGGCTCTTGGTTTGCAGCCACCAGGGCTGGTGATGTCCCCTTCACGCCTGGGGCACCAGGGTGCTGCATCACCTGCAGGAACCAGCCTTCAGGATTATCCTGAAGATGAGATGAAAAATTCTCTTCTTCCCAATTTCTAAACCTTTGGAGGGACTGAAGGGCACAGGCAGATGGGCACAGTGACAGTGAGAGGCGTTGTGGTGGCAGTGGGGACAGATGTGTCATGTTTAGATGTGGCTGTGTTTCCCCAGCACTCGTTTCCAGCTAATCAGCACTGCTAAGCAGTCAGGGTGATTTATATCTGTGGATAAATCATTCCTCCTCAGCACGGTCTGGCTGGGATTCAGTCAGGAGGAGTGGGTTCCTTCAGGAAAGGCAGGGCAAGCAGGAGGATGCTTTGGAGATGGCTCCGGGAACTTCATCAGCGACCTCAGGGATCACTGGGGCTTCTTTTTAATCTGAAAAAGAGTGGATTTATATGAGATCTGAGAGAGAAATTGTTTGGTGTGAGGGTGCTGAGCCCCTGTCCCAGGTTCCCAGAGAAGCTGTGGCTGCCCCATCCCTGGCAGTGTTGAAGGTTGGATGGGGCTTGGAGCAGCCTGGGCTGTGGGAAGTGTCCCATGGCAGTGGGGTTGGAACTGGATGAGTTTTAAGGTTCCTTCCTACCCAAACCAGTCTGTGAGTCTGATTCTCTGCAAGCATCACACACCTTCAAAAGGGACAACAAGAAACTTCAGTGTGGAAATAAAAAAAAACAAACAACAAACCCAGTGAACCATTTCCAGATCCATTTAATCCCAACATCCATCCAGGAATTTGTGTTGCATTAAATCCTAAGTATATTTATTTTCCATTTCCTCAATTTCCCATTCTCCCAGTGGAAAGCTGGTGGGTGTTTGTCTTATTTACCCACCACCATTCCACAGAACCTGACAGTAAGTTGGGGAAGGCTGCTCTGCCTCGGGGAGGTCATCCCTGGCCTTGCTTCTCCCTCACTGCCAGAGCAGCAGGAGCGGCCCGTGGGTTCCTGATGCAGTGGGAGGTGTCCCTGCCCGGGCAGGGGGGTTGGAACAAGATGATCTGTAAGGTCCCTTTCAGCCCAAACCATTCAGTGATTCTAGGCTGGAGGAGGAGGATCATAGAATCATATCATAGAATCCTAGAATCCTAGAACTGGCTGGGTTGGAAGGGACCTCAGAGCTCATCAAGTCCAAGCCTTGCTCCACTCCCCCCGTGGTTCCCAGCCCATGGCACTGAGTGCCACATCCAGGCTCTTTTGAAATATCTCCAGGGATGGAGAATCCACCCCTTCCCTGGGCAGCCCATTCCAATGCCTGATCACCCTCTCAGTAAAGAAATTCTTTCTAATGTCCAACCTAAACCTCCCCTGGCACAACTTGAGACCGTGCCCCCTTAAGATCCCCCCCCTTGCTTGCATCCTGCTAGAAAATGCAGGGTCAATCACCCCTGCCAGGGCTTTTCCTTCAAAAACGATGAAATGGAGCTGGAGTTGACTTAGGATATAGAGCTCTATCCCCTCAGCCATTTTTGTGCTATTTTTTCATAAACTTGGCTGCCTCTCGCTTGCCCTCTGCTTGTGCTCTGCAGGCTCATTTCCCTCCTCTAGCCCTGTGCAAACACCCAGCTGGGGAGCTGCTCTGGATGCAATGCTTCCTGACCTCCACCCATCATTCCCAAACTCCCAACCTCCATTTGAAGAGGGCAGATGGTCCCGGGTGGAAGCTCCAGCATTCCCACCAGGAGGGAATTCCTGCAGCATTGTCCCCATGCTCTGTGCCAGCATGGGAAGGATGGTCCCACAGGACCAGCTCTGACAGGGGTGGGTTGATCCCCACCACCTCCCATGGCCTCTATAGCAATATTCTTCATGAGTGAGGAGGGACCTGATAATTCATGTTCTTAGATCTTCCCTCCTGAGTACAGATAAATGTCATCAGAGGTAGGAGCCAGCAGGTATTCTGTGCAACACAAGTTACCTCCCTACGTTTTGTTCCCCATGTATTTTCTTATTGTTTCTTATTGAGAGGGAGAAATATTTGTAAAAAGCTCATTCAAAATATTTTTTAACGTGCTTATTTTTTATTTTTTTATTTTTTAATTTTTTTATTTTTTTTTTGAGACTCCAAAACAGTAAATCATTGATGACATGCCTGGCACACATCCTATCCTATCTTTTCCCCCAGTTTCCAGCAAAGGCCAACCTTGAGGAGAGGGTGCCAGCTGTGGTTCTCAGCTCCAGTGTCACCCACCAGGTGTGACTGGGCAGCAGGTGACACCCCCAATGTCACAGCAGTGCTGGAGCTGTGCCAGGGTCCCTCCATGCCCCTACCCTGACCCTGGGCTCCCCCAGAGGGGTTCAGTTCTGCCCAGAACCCAGATTTGAGTTTTCAAGAAATCTGTCCCCTATGCATGGTCAATAGAGGCATTGCTGATTTAGCCAAAAGTTCAGTCATTCACAGGAATTGAATTGAGAATTATTTTAACAGAAAACCAGCACAAAAAAAGGCAGAAATGCAAGAGCAGATGATAAACTTTCCTTAATGTCTCCGTAGGTTTTCACAGATTCTCCAGTTTCTTGATGCTGTGTTAAAAAACAGCTTTCCCTAGCAGAGCAATAACATGGAGGACATCTTCACAAGGATTTCCCCAAAAAGGATTTTTCCAAAACGATTTTACAGCTCCAGTGGCTACATCCATGTCATCAAGTGAGAACTGGACTTCCCAGTAAAACAGCAACAGCAGCTCTAAATACCTTTTGTAACATTTCAGTGAATCCAGGAGATTACAAACCTGACAGACAGAGAGTCAAAAAAAACCCTACAGATCCTATTAAATCCATAAAACAGTTTCTCTGGAAAATCCTGGAGACCCTAACATGTCCTTCCTGAGGGGCTGCTTGGCACAAGCCCTGAGCTCCTCGGGGCCACTTTGGTCCCACAGGTGGGGCAGGGTGTGATAAAATCACCTGAGGTCCTGTTGGCACAGCATGGCACAGGAATGCACAGGGTGGCACAGGATGGCATGGCACAGCATGGCATGGCACAGCATGGCATGGCATGGCACAGGAATGCACAGGATGGCATGGCATGGTACAGGATTGCATGGCACTGCATGGCACAGGATGGCATAGCATGGTACAGGATGGGATGGCATGGCACAGGATGGCTGGGCATGGCATGGCACAGCATGGCATGGCACAGGATGGCATAGCATGGTACAGGATGGCACAGGATGGCACTGCATGGCACAGGGTGGCACAGCATGGCACAGGATGGGATGGCATGGCACAGGATGGCTGGGCATGGCATGGCATGGCACAGCATGGCATGGCACCACCTTTAAAACAGAGCATCAGAGCAGGCAGGAGATGAGAGACTCCTGGGTTCACAGCATGGTTTGGGGCTGAAGGGACCTTAAAGCTCTGTTCCTGCCATTTGCCCCTGGCACTTCACCCCATTCCCACTCCAGGTTTCCCACATCCCTCAGGGCCAGGTTGGACACTTATGGAACCCCTGGAGCACCCCTGGGCTCAGCTTCCCTGTGCCCTCAGCCCTGCACAGGGCATGGGGGTGGGCAGGGGTCCCAGAGGTGTCCCCCTGGGGTGCCCATCCCTGAGGGTGGGAGCAGGGCCGGGCCGGGCAGAGCGGTGCCCAGATCCGGGGAGGAAAGTTTGTAAAGAAAGTACTGAACACAGACTTCCTGGGGTATCAGAGGAAAATTTATGCATCGCCTTTGAGTTCAACTTCTCCATTAAAGCTTTTTCCCTATAATCTAGGGAGTTCTTATCTTGGTGACTTATGATGTTATGGAGGGGCTCATGCATGGAAAATGTCAATAGAAATAGTAACTCTAGAAGGGAAGGGCCTCCTAATTAGTCCCCATTTAGATTTTATGATGGCTTTGAGATCTGCTCATCCTGACAGTGCGCACTCTGGTTACATATTGTTCTAGCCTGAGGGAACCATAGGAAAATCCAGATTTATTGTACCTATCATACCAGCATATTTCATTTGCCATTATGAGCAGCCATCTCGCAATGATGCAGGAGTATTTATTACAGATTAAATTGTAGGACCTGGATGGTTTAGTGTGGTTCTTGAGGTATCATTTATGTCATTAACTGGCTCATTATCAGATCTGCAAATCTCAATTCCTTTTTTTTTTTTTTTTTTTTTTTTTTTTGTGCCTCCTGTTTCAGAGCAGGGACCTGGGCTGGGGCTGTGGCAGGCTGTGTGTCCCAGGGGTGCCCAGCCACATGCCTGGGTGCCACGGGCACCAGCCTGCCCCGAGCCAGGGCTGTGGCTCAGTCCCAGGTGGTTCTGATTCCTCCCCATCAAACCACAGCTCCAAAAGGACAATCTGAGAAAGGTGGTGGCAGGAGAGGAGGCAATTTAACTCTAATTATTTAACAAGTCTATTCCAGGCGTAAGCTTATTACCAAAGGATAGTGGCGAAAGGATATGTTGGATTTTTTTCTTTTTTTTTTTTTTTCTCCCTCTCTCTTTTATGCTTTATCTCTACTTGGAGAACTATCTGAAGAGGTTTAATCCAGCCTTGATTGTTGTTGTTAATGGGAAAGGAGAATAGGTTATTCTTCCATGTGCTCGGCTCTCCAGAAAAGTCACAGAGAGAAAGGAGCTCCCAGACACTGCCTCTGCTCTCCCACTTAGTGAGATTATTTGAATTTATTGTTCGATTCGGCTGGCGTGTCCTTCCTTGTTGGTATTTGCCCTATTTACTCTCCTATATTGCTTTTTCATAAAACCAGGGAATGGCATTTAAGTTGTTGTGTTCTTTGGTATTAAAAGGTGGTGGGTACAAGCTGCAGCACATCCTGGGCTGGGGGTTCAGGGCAGGGGCTGCCCCACCACGGGGGTCCCAGAGTGATTAATTCAGGGGGTGGCCAATATCAGTGGGAAATGAAGGCCTGGGACACGGGCAATAATGCATAAAAATTAATTAAAGTTCCCTCCCTCTGCAGGTCTGAGTCAGGGAAAGGGCTCCTGAAGGTGGTTACATTGGTGGGCTGTACCTGAGAGGTATTTTTGTATCAGAAATATTTTGGGGCTTGGAACTCCTCTTGCTGGCAGCCTGAGCTAACCAAGAGGTGGGGGCAGAGACCCTGGGTCCCTTCTGCTGCCCAGGCTCCCACCTGAGGCATCCCCTGCCAGGGTACAGGCACATTTTCACCTCCCAAGTCCATGATGCATTTTGGAGATGTGTAAAAATCAACGCCCCAGAGCTCTTGGTGTGGTGCTACTGATTTCATTTAACATTTTGTACATCTCTTTTAGCAGAGCTGTCTGCTCCAGAGTTAAAATCTGCAAATTGGGCTGGAAATTGAAGGTCTGAGAGCACTCAGATCGTACTTTTTCCTTGCAAAGGATCAGAATCCCCTAAGTGTTAGAAAATGTTTCTATGAGATGCTTCTCTCTGTGCCTTGTAAGTGGCCCTTACCCCTTAATTTAATTTACTTTGCATTTTCTTTTATCACTCTAAAAAAAAGGGACATTTATGAACTAAAAGGAGAAGAACTGTTGGGTATTTATCTCAAACCAGTCTTTTAACACCTGCCTTCAGTGTGCACACCAGGTGAGGAAATCTTGCACAAGAACATAAACACAAGAGGCAATGTGAGGGTGTCTCCAAGAGCATTTTCTGTCCTGAGCAGCTGCAAGGCCAGCAGGTAATGCAGATATTCCACGTGCTTTAAAACTACAACTGCCTCAGTGAGGAAAGCATCTGTAAATAGAGATGGCTTGGATGCTGTTAAGCTGTTCCCTCGGTACGTATTTTAAAATGAAAATGGATTGCAATTATTTAAAAAGAAAAAAATCCCTTTACCTGAGTTGCTACAGAGACTGTGGTGCTAAGGAGCCACCCTACAGGTGCCCTTCAGCACCTCCAGACCTGCTCTGCTATAAATAGGCTCCTTGAAATAGGACTCTTATCAGAGCCTGTTTGTAATGCTGCTCTCCCCAAGCCCCAGCTTTGCACGGTGATCTTAATATTGAGCTTGCTCCTTAATCTCCATCCCTTTTTTTTTAGGGTATTCTCCACTGCTCTGGCAGTGGTGGGGCTGCCTGGGTTGCCGTAGGAACCAGGAATTCAAGTAAATATGCTCATGGAGAAGAAATGTCTACTAATTAAATGTGAATGGCACTGATAAGGTGCCAGATCTGGTAAAGCTTGAACCTTAATGGCCTTCAGTGTAATTTACTCAAATACATTTATATTTATATATATATATATATACATAATATCTGTATGAGAGTCTTGCAAGGCTTGCAGAGGATCCATGCAGCTCTTTGTGGGGAGGGTTACATATGCTGGAGGCTGCAACAAGATTTTTATGTAGAAGTGATAGTTCATGGGGCTTTGCTGCTTTCCAGGCTTTAAATCCTGCAGCCTCAGCCACCTCTCCCCACTCTGCCTGTGTGTGGCAGGCAGAGGTTTGGCTGGGTGCTGGCAGCCCCTCCATCCCTCCCTGCTGGGGCATCACTGCTCTTCCAGCCCCCTGGGAAGGACCACGGGACCTGGGGGGTTGGGGTGTCCCTGTCTGCTGGGAGCTTTTCACAGGAAAAACTTCTTCAGCAGGAGGGCAGTGGGACAATGGCACAGGGTGCCCAGGGAGGGGGTTGTGGTCTCATCCCTGGAGATGTTCAAGGTGAGGTTTGAGGAGGCTCTGAGCACCCTGATCTGGGTGAGGTATCCCTGATACTGCAGGGCTTGGACTGGGTGACCTTGAGATGTCCCTTCCCACCCAAATCATTCTATGGTTCTATGATTCTATGGCTGGTTAGTATGGACTAGTTAGTATGGACTAGTTAGTACTGCACAGCCAGGCAAAGCTGGTAGAGCTGCAACCCAGAGCTCTGCAGCTGAGCTGTCGGGCGAGCAGGCTCCTCAAGGTCAGTGGAAATGTTCTTCCTGGAATAAACCCAAACCTGGGGCTGAACCACAGGCACGTGGGCAGGGTACAAGAATAACAAGGACTCGAGGTGGTGTCCCCAAACCCTCCCACTGCCCCCCGCTTGTGGCTGTCCCAGGGACAAGGGATCCCCCCCCAGCCCTGGCTGTGCCCCCCTTCCTTCCCCTGCACCCACAGGCTCTGTGCACACCAATTCCCATCTCCAATTGCAGTTCAGGTGGTGGGATAAACCCAGGGAGGATCCCACAGAGCAGTCTGTGGTAAGAGCAGCGTGTTCCCTATTTTCCTGATGTCCCCAGTGCTTGCTGGGGGCTTTTACACTTAGTCTTGGCTTTTTCTTTTTTTTTTCCCCACACTTATTGGCTTTTAGGCATCTCCCCAGAGGTGCCTCACTCACTGGAATGGTTTGGGACTTGCTGCTGGTCTCCTGGTCACCTTCTGTCCATCTCCTTCTGTCACCACTTTGGTTTCTCCCATGTGTGGGAAAAAAAAAAAAAAAAAATGCAGATGCCCCCCATTCCCTCTGTGCTTGGGGATGTCCTGCTCGGGATCCTGCCCAGGAGGAATGGTGCCTGCACCCTGCCAGGTGGCAGCTGGCATTACCTGGGTGTCATTACCTGGGTGGAAAAGCAGCTGGGAGACAGGCATGGTGATCCCAGTGCCCCCGACCATTTACAATTTATATGTCCTTGTCAGGTAGGGAGCTTGATGACTCTAATGTCATGTTTGTCCTTCACCTGGAGAAAATCTCCTCTTAAAGATCACCAGCTCATCTCTATTGACAGTATCTGGACAGGTCATGCCATTAACACATGTGGGATTTTCCCAAAATGCTGATCTTTTTTTAAGAGCAGAAAAACAAAACCCTGCACCCCCAGACTGGCCAAGACCCAGACCTGGCTGGGCTGGGGGGAGCAGCAACCTCCTGGCAAGCCTGGTTTGCTCCTCATTTGTCCTGCAGAGTTGTTTTCCACATTCCAGAAAGGCTCTGGGAAACCCCCGGGCTCGTCAGGGGCTGGTGTGATGGGTGGGTCTGCTCAGGCACCATGTCCTGCTCCTCTGGTGGGGACTGGGACAGTCTGGGGACATGAGCACAGTGTCCTCACACCAAGGGACACGTCCAGCCCTCCCTCTGACTCCATCACTTCCATCATGGGGTGATGGCAGTGGGCAAGCCCCGTGTCCTGCTGCTCCAGGGGGTCCCTGAGGGTGGTGGCAGCCTTGTCACTGCACTCAGACCAAGAGCCATCTGACCTCCACCAGAAACCAGGCCTGTGATGGCCACAAACACCAACTGATCACACATAAAGAAACCCTGTTTCTGCCCCATCTGTGTCCCTTACCAGCCCAGTTCCAGGACAACGTGCTCACTTTGCTCATTTTGGAGACAGCTTTGAGTTTGATGTTCTCCCGTGCTCAGCCCAAGCCAGCTGAATTCAGCCTGGGAAATAAAGGAAAGCAGATCAACCAGCAGGGACTGATCCCACTGCTCTGCACTCTGGGGAAGGGCTCTGCCATGTCAGTGTCCCCTGGGCTGGTGGCTCAGCACCGTGCCCCAGGGGCTGCAGTGGGTACCCAGGGCACACATGTAACTCCCATTAATTTAAGGGGAATTATGTGAATTGTAGAGCAAGAGTTGACTATACTCCTGAGTATTGCTGTTATTATGTTTACCATCAATATTCATGAAGCCTTATTTAAAAAAAAAAAAAAAAAAAAAAAAAAAAGCAGCAGGGAAGTGTTGGTGTGCAGCAGAGGAGTGTGCTGTGGTGTCTCCTGGGAACGCCTGTGGAAGCACCATTTGTCCCGATACATTTGCACCGTTTCTGTCTCCGTGTTGTCCCGAGCTGTGAGGACAGACCTGGAATTGCTGTGACACCGCACACCGCTGCTGTGCTTGGCTTCCTCAGGGAGCCCATCGGTCTCCAGTAATGATTTCCTTCCCAGTTTTCCAGCCTGGGCGGCTGCCACCTCTAAGCGAGTGTGAAACTTCAGAGCAGACTCCCCAGCAGCCCATTTCCACTTCCATTTCCCTTTCCGTGGGGCTGTGCTGGGGGGATGCACCAGCACGGTTTGTATCCGGTGCCGACAGACTTTATTTTTTTTTTTCCCCGGCTGTTTTCTCTGTGTAAGTATTTTGCCTTTTACAAGTATTTTGCCTTTTGCTCCTCTCTCAGCACCACTGACTGCCCCCTCCCAGCCAGCACTTTGCTTCCTGCAGCGGGCTCTGAGTGTTTTCCCCCGGGATGCTCTCCAGCCCCGGTGCCCCCAGACCAGGATGGAGCGGGACGGGGCTGCTCTGCCCTGGGGTTAAAGCCAGGAGAGGAGAGAAGAAGGCAGAAGCGAGAGGTGGGGGAGAAAGGTAGGAGTGGGCCCTCCTCGCCTTCTGTCGCTGCCCCCAGCCGCGGCTCGGCAGCAGCCTGCCAACAGGGCACTGCTCTGCCAGTTGTAAATTTTAATTGGCCATCTGGGGAAAGCACAAACCACTGACTAGAGATTAATCAGTAAATTAACCCAGGCATAATACACATTTCCCAGCGGGGCCCGGGCTGCTGGAGGCTGGGGCGGAGCGGGCGGGGCTGCGGGAGGGCTGGTGCGGGGATGCTGCTGTTGTTGCTCACCGCCCCGAACCTTCCCCGTGTCCCCAAATTCCCTGCAGCCTGACCTTGGCGCTGCCCCTGATTTGTATGGCTGCTGCCGAGAGGCTTCCCTGTCAGTGCTCGACACAGATGGCACAGGTACCGCCGGAGGAAGAGCTGATGAATCGGTGGAGGTGACACCTTCCCTCTGCTGGCTGCCTGTGCCCCTGCCTGGGACCGGGGCATGGGGATAAATGCCTCCCCCCGGGCATCCCCCAGCCTGCAGACAGGGATGGGGATAAATGCCCCAGCCTGGGCACCCCCCAGCCTGCGAACAGGGATGGGGATAAATGCCCCAGCTTGGGCACCCCCCAGCCTGCAGACAGGGATGGAAGATGCACCACCAGCTCCGTGGAGGACAAGCTTTCCCTCCTGTTTTTTGTTATTCCTCACCCTGAAGGAGGGTTTTCAGCATCCTTTGCCTATCAGGAACATCACTCCTGGCTTGAACACCCCTGCCTGAGGTCCTGTGCAGCTGCAGAGCCCTGCTGGGACAGGCTGTGGTCCCCTGATGGGCTGAATGTCCCACACTGGGGCAGCAGCAGTGGGGAGAGCAGGAGGGCAAACACTGGCTGGGTTTATACCAGCCCTCCTGTCCCCTTCACATGCCCCATAACAAGGGTATCTCCTGGAAGATTTACACTCAGATGGGGGAGAAATTCTGCTCTGCTTTCCCTCTGCACAGCCCTGCCTGAGCCTGTGACACCCTGGGGACACAGCATGGCCCCATGGCCACCCCCATTGCCAGCAGCACCAGTGCATCTCCTCTGCTGGACCTGCTGGTTTGGGGTGAAGTCCTGCAGGATGTTTCAGCTCCTTGGTCCCTCGGGCTGACCCTGCCCAGCAGTTCTCCTGGGAAGCAGCTCCTCAGCTGTGACTCCGTGGGTGCACGGGGGTATCAGGGCTGTGATTTTGCATTTCCCCCTCTCTCTTCTGTCTGACATGATAATAAGCTATGTGTAAAACCAGAAAAAATAGCAATTTTCTCCTGAGGTTAATTTCTGTGGATCACCCACCTGAAGTGGGGAGCTACATATAAATTCTAATTTGTACTGAAGGGGAGAAGACTGAGTTGGCTTTCTTGGCAGAGCTGATCAGTGCAAACCTGCACTGACGTGCTGGGGGTTGTGTTCCCTCCTCCTAGCCAGGGCCTTTGTAAGCCACTGAAATTAACCCCAGGTTTTGGATTGCTGGGTGCCTATTCCAGCAGGGAGCAGCCCCTCTGGGGTCCCCTGTGGTGGGACCTGCCTGGGTTGGGACACTGAGCCTGGAAAAAGGCACCAGGGTGTCCCTGGAGTGGAGCCACCCATGTCACTGGGATGGGGACAACAACAACCCTGGATGCCCTCACCTCATCACTCTGGACATTGCCCTGTTCCTTCCTGCAGCAGCAGCAGCCACACACCCCCAGCATCCCCCAGCATCCCCCAGCACCCCCCAGCACCCCCCAGCATCCCCCAGCATCCCCCAGCCTGGCACAGACAGACAACAACGCTGCCTTCTTTTTTTTTTTTTTTTTTTTTTTTTTACTGTGTTGTGATTAATATGTAAAACTACTAATTAATGATGGGTCTCATAGCAGAATGCATAAGTAATTCTTTTGTATTTGATAACAGGGTGTATTTGAGGGGCTCTACACCTAATTATCACATACCAATTTCCTGAAAGGGTGGGCAGCCCCTCTGTCCTGACAGCACCCGAAAGAGGCACTTAACTACGTGGGAAAAACCTCTTAAGGGACAAGGGAAAAGGATCCGGGCTGAGGAACATTCTTTACCCTTACCAAGAAGTGGAAATGGTGGTGACCAAGCACCACAACGTTCCTGTTGGTGGCTGGGAAAGATCCTGCCCTTCCTCAGAGAGGGGCCGAGGGCTTTGGTGGAGCAACTTCTGTTTTAATAGTTGGAATTGTTAAAGTCTGACCAGAGCGACTGGAAAAAGGAAGGAAAGGAAGGCTGATGGCTCAGGACCTGGGCTGTGTGTCTCCAGGGGGATGTGACCCTTGGGGACCTCCTGGGTAAGGGTTTGGGGGGGAGGGCACCGGTTCTCACTGCCCCTGCAGCCAGGGAGGGTTCTCAGGAGGGCTCTCACTTGGGGAAAACCTTTCACCAGGAGGACAGTCAGACACTGGAATGGTCTCCCAGGGGAAGTGGTGGATTACACCACTTTGGAAAGTTTAAAGTCTGCTGAGACATCTCATGTAAACAAGGATATCAGAAGGGTGAGACCAGATGATCCTTGTGGTCCCTTCCGACCTGACATTATAGGATTCTATGGTTTTGGGGAGTAAAAGTTTGTGCACTGAGGAGGGCCAGGCAGACTGGTGTGTGCCTGCTGGGCATGGCTGTGAACAACATATGGTTTCATTTAATGCAGGAGACTTTGTAGATTATAATTGAGTAGATAATTGAGGAAGGATGAGAATTGTTTATGAGAGGGAGGGATTTAGTAATTATTCAAAGCTGATTTAAAAGACTTGCAAATACCCCTTGATAAAGGCCCAGGAGGGGCCAAGCACTGGCTGGATCTTTCTCCACTCTCTCCAGGACTGATGTTCCATCCTGTTTGAGAACCAGTGACCAGGTACAGCAGGGTGCTGGTGGCACGGGGTGGGGGGGGGCTGTGGTCCCTGTGCTCAGCTTCGTGTCCCCACCAACTTTTCCCAGCTCCAGGGAGCCTGCTGGGCACAGGGATGTGCAAAACCAGTTGTGAAACCTCCTCAGAAGGTGCTCAAAAGGTGCCTGAGCAGCAGACCTTGGCAGGGACACCCCGTGGCTGAGCCACAGCCCTGTCCCCTGCCCTGCAGAGGGGACACTGGCATCAACTGGCTGAAATCCCAGGCTGCCAAAATACAGGTGAATAAACAGCTCTGAGCAGGCAAACAGCACTCATGTACACCAAATATTTCTTCTCTTCAGCAGGCCTCTCCAGAAACACCCAGACGTGTGTATCTAAAATAATTAGATTTTGTTCAGTAATCAAACTCAATCAGATGGATTCTCTGTGAACTCCTTTTACACCCACAATGAGGAATGTGTGCCGTTTGCTCGGCATTTGCATATTTTTCCATAAACCTAAAACCAATCAATTTTGAAGAGTTATGATAATATAAAGAATCTGAAGCAATTACATGTCTTTTAAAAAGGGATTGGGGATGCATTGGGCTGACAGACTGAAAACAGTCAAAACTTGTGTAACCCTTTCAGCCCTGTCTTGCTGATGGCCAGAGGAGCTGCCCAGGGCTGTTAATTACCCCTGGCTGTTAATTGCCCCAGCAGGAATCGGGGTGGAGCTGGCAGGGAGCTGCTGGGGACCCATCCCAGGGGTGGGCAGGAAAATGATCTGTGCCAGGTCTGCCACAGCCATTATGCCAACTCTCACGTCAGCCACCATATGGGCTCCAGCACAGCCTTCTCGGGGATTTCATTTTCATAAACAGAGAGGAATTATGCAAAGTGCCATAGGTAGGGCTTAGAAATGCTTTTTTAAAACATCCGTTTGGTGGAAATGACTTTTTAATGATTTTTCCCCCCCCCCCCCCCCTCTGTTGTTACTCCTGCCCACTGCCTCCTGCTCCCTGCTTGTTGAGCAGTTTGAACTTCTCCTTGTGGGATGGAGCAGGAAAAGCTCCTTTGGGAGCCTGAGCTCCCACCCACCCAGTGCAGGGGGGACCTGGCCCTAAGCCTGTGGTAAGCACCCACGGAAAGGGAACTTTTCTCAGTGTATTTGTGTCCCTGATGCACCTCCAGGAGCCTGCAGCATCCTGCAGAGCCTGTGCCCAAGGGATGGGGCAGCTCCACAGCACTTCACCCTGCCTGAAATACTCCATTTTTCAGAATCCTCTGCTTCAAAAGTCACGACTAAAGGAAATATTTTGTCAGTGAAATCCGTGTGTGAAAATGAAAGGTTTCATGGTACCAAACCACCTGGGCCACGGCAGAGATGTTTCATAGCTCTGCATTAGAGGGTTTGGTTTCAGCTGGAAGGCCTTCCACCACACCTGGGGAATGTTCCACCAGAAGAGAGAACTCTGTTTTCTACAAACAGCTCAAAAGAGTTTATTTTTAATGAGAGATACAGGATTGGAGGCTGATGTTGGGGAAAAAAGAGGCATTAAATCAGCCAGCACACCAAAAAGACCAACAGCTCACTGCTGGTGAGTCACAGGACTTTTGAGATTTCTTTAAGTGTACCAGGAAGTTGTTTCGTAAAAATAAAAAGCTCTCGGAAATAATTTTTTTTGGGAGAAAAAAAGCCACATTAAAGTTATTTTAAAAGGCCTGTTAAAATGTCACATTCTTCCCTGTTAGTAACAGTGGTGTCAGCAATGGATAGAGCAGCTTGCTGGGGGACAGGAGACCCAAACCACTGACTCTGCTGGGCCAGAGGAAGGGAGATGAAAGACCTGCATGTATCCAAGGAAATGCTCGTTTGGGAAAGACCAGGTGGAGAAAGAAGATATCTACAGCACGCCTGACAGGGAGGGAAGAGTGTTTGCTCAGAATATATTGGAGACCCAGATTCGGAGGAGGTCATGCTTGTGAAAATATTACTGCTGTAATATTGGCAAGGTCATGTCTGAAGGCAGGATTGGGCTGTGCAGGAGCTGCCATGTTAAATATGAGCAGGAGCAGCACACCTGGAGCACCCCCCCCTCCCACATCAGCCTTCCCCCTTCTGCACCCGAGTTAATGGGAGCTGATACATTTCCCTGGATGTGCCTCCAACTTCCCCGTGGCTGTTGGATCCCTAATCCACCCCGGACCCCCCTATTCCTCTCCAGACCTTTGTGGACTGCACGTCCCCCCCAGAGCCTCCCCTTCCCCCAAAGGACACTGCACACCCAGGTGCAAATCTGCAGTGGCACAGGGGGGGCTGTGAGGTTCTGCTGCAGGAGCCTCTTGCTCAGCTGCCAAAGTCAGGGTGTTGGCCTCAGCTCTGGAGTTTGGTGGCTGTGGCAGCACAGGGAAGATGTTGGGATGCCTGTCCCAGGAGAGCAGGAGAGAGGGGGGTCCCTGGAGCAGGCAGGAAAACACAGGGCTGGGGCAGCAGGAGGCAACAGAGCCCAGTGAGGGGCTCTCCAGAGCCTGTCCCTGGGCAGGAAGATTGCACTGCCAAAAACTGCATAGAACAACCCAAAAAAATAGCACCCTGGTGTGGGGCCAGAGTGGTGGCAGAACAGGAAGCAGCTTGGGGCAGACCCTGCCTTCCTGTAAATTCAGATTTCTTCACTGTGTCTTTCTTCTGAAAAGGGGGGGGGAAATCCATCCTGCCTCGCTGTCATCTGTTTCCCTGGCAGAACAGCTCTCACAAACCTTTCCCATGTCCTCTCCCCTTGCAGATGAATAATGGGGGAAAGTAACTTTGGAAATGACATTGCAATGTAATCATCCATATTGTGTATTGTGGTTAAAATTGATTAAAATAATATTGAAACTCCCCCAAGGGATTATGCAATTATAAGTCAAGTCCCAAATGGAAAAGGTTTTTGAGAACTTGGCAGATGTCTTAATGAAAATGAAGCATTATAGTAATATATTAGTGCTATTTGTATATTATTGACAGCCAGATCACTAAACTGTATAAATTACTGTCCAGAAGAATGGCTGAATTGTTTTCCTTTCAGGAAATTTTTAATCAAATATAATTTCAGAAAAATAATTGTTTAATTTTGGCCTTGGCTTTTGATCCTCACATTGACGGATCAATTATTAAACTGAGTTTTAGCCACTCATCTGCTTTGAAAGCTGACAGCTTAAATATTTGATTTTACACCCATTTTGTTTTATTACAAAATAAATTCTGGCTAATGCCAGAGACCATTACTTGCAGCCTTGCAACCAAAGGTAGGAGAAGGGTCCCAACTCTGGTTTGCAGGGGAGCAGGGACGGGGACAGGGATGGGGCTGGGGATGCTGTGGTGGGCAGGATGCCCCTGCAGAGGGTGGGGAATTTGGAGCCCTTCACTGCCCACCTCATTAGGCATTCACTTCAAAGCTTGGCTGCTTGTTTTTCTTTTGCCCTGCACAAAGCAGCCCTGTATAAACACCAGTAAATACAGTAAATTTATACCACTAGATTTATTTCTACCCAGGAATTTCTGTTTCAGTAGTCAAGATACAAACTGCATGCCTCTGACTACACAATATTTTAGTCTCCACTTTTAAAGAATCTGCTGGATTTTGATGCCTTTTTTTAGGCAGATACCAGTTTTTATGAAGCACTACGTGAGTGGCTGATGGATAAATCATCCAAGCATGGTTAAAGAGACCCTAATCTCCAGATGGTACCAGATCCATTTAATTGTATCCTCTGACCCCATCTCACCTGAGTCTGCATTAAAATCATAATACAGTTCAAGTGTAAAAATGATGTAGTGTTTATTCGTCCTGTTTATAGGGGGGCAAACACACAGTTAAATTCAGATGTCGAAAATGAGTGCAGTCATTTGAAAAGGTTGAGTTAGATCAAACTGACTCTTAGCATTTTATTTGCTTTTTTTTAATTTAAATGGCTCTCTTGCTGGAGTTTGACACCTTCAGAGGATGAAGGATGCTGGGGAGAAGGGAAGCAGGATTCTGGAACTCGGGGCCACATCCAGTCCTGGGGAAGGACGATGGAGCACTCGGTCTCATTTTTAATTTGCCCCACGTGTAATGAGGGAGGGCCACGTGCACTGACAGAGCCCACTGCAAACCTTGCTGTGTCCCAGGGTGCCCAAATCAGCCCTGCCCTCTGGGGTCTCACCAGCACTGCTCTGGTGTTCCCACCTTGCAAGGTGTCCTGCATGCACCACAGGAGGGATGCTTCTCCCTCTTGGTAATGATTTTTTACTGCAGATATACTAGATTATGGAGAGAATTGAATAATTTATCCAGCAATTTTCACATAAGCAATATTATTAAAAATGAAGACATGAAAAAAGAGGTTAGTTATAGTGGAGAATATATATAGGCCATGAATAAATGTATAAGGCACTAAGAGTAGTGAATGTTTTAGAAGGTTTAGACTAGATAAAAAAACCCTGTATTTGATTTCATCTAAATCCTAAAATATCTGCTGAGAAAAAATAAAAATGAAAAACAAACAAAAAAAACCCCCCAAACCCAACACAGCTCAGGTAGGGGGAAGGCAGCAGAGCTCTGCTGGTGTCAGCTCCTCGCTCCCTGTCCGTGTGTGTCCGTGAGCCCCGGGTCCCCAGGAGCAGCTCCTGGGGCTATGGACAAGGCTGGAGCAGGAGCAGGAGAGGGACAAGAAGGTCTGGGAGCCGGACGGTGCCTCCGGGATTCAGACTTCGGGGAAATCCTGGTGGGATCCGCGGGTCCCGGGCGGCAGCGCAGCCCCCGGGCGCGGCGGGGGTCTGGGGTCTGGCCCGGGGCAGAGGTACCGGAATGGCAGGAGAGGTCCCCAGCGCAGAGACCGGAGCCTTGGGGGTTTTGTTTCCCATCGAGCTGCTTTTTATCTCCTGTCCTTATGGTTATCTCCTCGCTCCCCTCGCTGGAGCCTTGGCAGGGCGGGCGAATGCTGATGAGGGGCTGGCTGGTCCCCGGCAGGGCTGGGAACGGGGGGGTTCGGCTGCCTAATTAGCCTGGAGGATTTTCTGCTCCCCGGGCAGGCGGGTTGGGCTCTGACAAACAACAGCCCCTCGGCAACCTGCAGCTTTTGTGCCTGGCACAGCCCCGGCCAGGGCCACCGCTGCTCCCAGGAGCCGCCTCCTCCAGGAACTCGAAATACCGACCCAGGCAGGGCTTGGGAAGCCTGAGGCATCATGGAGGGGAAAAAAAATAACAAACCCCAAAACATCTCCGGGGCTGGGTGTGAAACAGAATGGGAAGCCTCTATTGAAGAGGAAAATGCCATTTGTAAAGATGACAAGTCACATGCAGAGGTGCTGTGTCGCTGGCATTACTTACCCTTCCGTTTAAGTCAAAGAAAGAAGCATCTGGCTGAGCTGGGCTTGGAGCTGGTGGGTGGCAGGGAACCCCAAAACCAAATCTCTGAGGCCCAGGGTCTGCCAAGAGCCCTAACACTGGTGGCACCTGGGGCTGGATCCCTGCCCGTGGGGGTGGGTGCTATATAGGGGTCCTGTCCCAGCCCATTCCATCTCATCCCCTCCATTCCATCCCAGCCCTGTCCCATCCCGAGCCACCCATCCCACTGGGGGTGCTGGTACCCCACTGGGCCAGGGGGAGGAGGACAAGGAGTTTCCCTGGGGATCCCTGGTGCCTCATTCCACATGGGGCTGAGGGCTCAGCTGCCAGTCACAGGCAATGAGCGGGGCTCATTTTTTTAAGTACTGAAATTTAGGATGGAGGAATCCAGCGGGGTGGTTACCAGCCACAAGAGTGCTGGGAGAGGCAGCGTGTGCCCCGTGCCATTCACAAAACATATGCTAATTGGAGGTAAATACCATCTATCCTTGACGAGCCTTGCAACGTCGGGTCTGGCTTACAAATAGGAGGCAAACACTGGCTGTGAGGAGAGGCTGGAGGAGAGCGTGAGAGACACCCCAGGACACGTCTAGAGTGGGGTGCCAGGGTGGGTACAGCAAGTGCCAGGGCTCTGCCTGCCCTGGGGACCCCCCGGCAGCACAGGTCCCTCTGCCACCCTCCAGCCTCCCAGTCTGGTGCTGGGAGCTGCAAGGACCAGTGCTGGGAGAGCAGCATCCCTCTGGCCTGGCAGGCAGGACCACTGCTTGGGCTGCTGCTGGTGGTCCTCTTGTTGGGGGCTGCTTCTTTCACATCTGGTCGCCAAAGAGTCACTCTGTCATCCTGCAGCCTGCTAATGAGATCCCCCATTTAATTAATACCATAAGAATTTTAATTCTGACTGAATCAATTTAACGTGATGTGATTTTGTCAGCTCTATTCCCCAAGTAAAAAGTGAGCCTGATGCTTATTACATACATCATTTCACGGGCTCTGCATTCCCTGCTGACTTAAACAAATTCTAATTAAGACTAATTAAAGCATCATTTATGAAAGCGCTTGTGATAGCTATGCAAACATTCTGGGTGGGTATGCTTTGCATAATAATTATCCTAGTTAATATTAAGGCTAGCTCCCTGGCAATTAGGTCTTTGAAACAGAGTTATTCTGAATTTAGCCCTTTTCACTGTTAGCAATTAATAACAAAAAAAAAAAAACAACAAAAAAAAAACCAAAAAAAACCCCAAAAAACCCATGCTAAATTTACGTATTGACTTCATTAACCACATAAATTTAGGAGGAGGAGTATTGTTTGCATTTTTAAGTTTACACTTAGCTTTTAATCCAGGTGGGGGTTATTAAGAGAGA